>NW_027069473.1:106420-138965 GCF_002906115.3 Quercus suber
GTTTTTTTTTTTTTTTTAAATCATCCAATTTTGGCAAAATGCTAGAGATACAAGTTTTTTTACAAAAACTTTCATAAATTGTTGATGTGATGAGTAGTTATTGGTAAATAAAAAATGATGTTATTAGTGGGCCCTAATAAGAACTAGTAAGAAATTGGTCATAACAACAGTTTGTAAAAATATGATAAAATAGTTTGTGGTCGTAGCATTACTCTTACACAGTTCAATTTTCATTTTTTTTTCATTTTTTTTAATCCTCCAATTTCGACAATTCAATTTTTATTTTTATTTTTATTTTTGTCAATATCATTGCCGAAACTCCTTTTTCTCTCTCCCACATCCTTCATATAATTTTTCTCTCATCTCTTCTACTTTTTTTCAAAATTTCGGACAATAAGATTATCGAAATTCACTTCTCTCCCCCTTTCCCAAATAAATTAACTATACACATATCACAAAAAAACTTTATACAACCCCCCGGCCCCGTTTATGGGATTCTTTTGCCAACATTGTAATTGACTGACAATGTCATCGTTTCTGAAAAAAAAAATAAAAAAAATAATGACAATGTCATGTCAAGTGAAACTACCTTGCACCTTCGTTCGTACCTATAAATAATAAATAGACTGAGCTATGCATGTGGGAAACAGAGGGAGTGGGGACTCGAAAACATCACCTACACAGTGCATTCTTCATAGTCTATAATTTTTTAGTTTAGTCTTTATATTTTTCATCTTTTTTATTTTGGTTCTTACATTTTCATTTTATTATTTTTAGTCCCTAAATTAATTAATGCGTTTCATTTTAATCCTTACAGTTACTCACTTATCAGAAATTGCTGATGTGGCAAAAGGAGTGCACTGTTAGCACATTAAATACTGACGTGGCCAATAAAATAATATTAAAAATGTCACCTCAGCATAAAATAATGATTAAAAAAGACACATAAGCATTCACATCAACTTTTTATTTTTAAAAATTAATTTATCTATTTTAACAAAATAAAAAATGAAAAAAAAAAAACAAAAAAACAAAATTAGAACCTAAAATACACATAAATTCAAATTTGGTCTCATCTTAAACATGAACAAGAAAGAACACAAAACCAAAATATTCAATCACATGAACACAAACCTAGAAAAAACTTCAACCCAAAACTTCCTTATCAAAAACCAGTTCCCCCAACCCTTCTAAAATATTCTCCAAGCTTCCTCTCTCTTCCAAAACTCAAAGCTTCCTCTCTCTCTTCCAAAAAATGGAGATCTCTCTCTTCCGAAACATGTTCATGGCCAAAAGCTTTGAGCTCTACCTCCTTGCTCATCGCCACCACCACCACCACCACCACAATTGGTTGTGGTGCTTTTTTTTTCTTTCTCTGACTAACCCATTCTCTTTATCTCTTAATTTTGCTCAAACCCAAACCCAAATGCCTCAAGCTCCTCGCTCAGATCAGTGCTTTGCTCTCTCTCTGTGGCTCAGATCGACATCTTTCTCTCTTGGTGGGTCTCTTTGTCTTAGACCGATGTCTCTCCCTCCCCGATTCCCCTTTCTACTCGCCCCTCCTTGTTTCCTCCCCTCTCCACAACCTTCCATAGTTTTGATCTGGGTTTAAAGAGAGGCTGAGATGGTGTGGTGGTAGTTGTGAAACAAAAATCGGTGGTGGTGGTCGATGGTTGTGAAGCAGTGGTCGGTTGGGTCTGGTGGTAGGTCAAAGGGTGAGTTTGTTGTTGGAGTGGGTCTTAGGGTGGGTTTGTTGATCGTTGATTGCTAGGTTTGAGATGTTTTGGTGTTCTTGTTGGAGATCAGTTTGTGTTTAGTTGACAAGAAAGGGTATGAAAATCCCAGAAAATCTGAGTTTGTGTTCTTATGTTTAATCTAGGTTTGTGTTCTTATTTTAATTTTAATTTTGTTTTGTGTTGGTATGGTTGAGCTAGGTTTGTGTTGGTATATGTGGGTTGATTTTGTTTTGGATAATTTGGTTTATGTATATATACATAAATGGATTGATTTTGTTTGTACAATATTCATTTATGATTTTTCTAGGTTTGATTTTCTTGTGTTCTTATATTTGATTTTTTGGGTTTGTATGATTTTTATTGGGTTTGTGCTCTTCTGTCTTTTTGATGAAGAGGATGGCAAATCTAAATTCATGTATTTTAGGTTCTAATTTTGTTTTTTTCATTTTTTATTTTGTTAAAATAGATAAATTAATTTTCAAAATCAAAAGTTGATGTGGATGCTTACGTGTCTTTTTAATTATTATTTTATGCTGATGTGACATTTTTAATATTATTTTATTGGCCAGGTCAGTATTTAATGTGCCAACAATGCACTCCGTTTATCACATCAGCAATTTCTGTTAAGTGAGTAATAGTAAGAATTAATATGGAATGCGTTAATTGATTTAGTGACTAAAAGTGGTGAAATGAAAATGTAAGGACCAAAATGAAAATGTAAGGACCAAAATGAAAAAGATGCAAAATATAGAGACTAAAAGTGCATTTATGCCAATTTTTTACTTACTATTATTATTATTATATTTTTGGCTGACAGGAGAAAAAAACAATAAGAAATTTTTTTACTTACTATTTTCCCTTAAAAAAAAAAAAACAGTGAGTGCAAGTTATTTCCCTTAGAGAATTTTTGGACTCCTAGCAAGTGGAAAATATTGTTTTGCATGGGCCGAAAAAACACCATTCAACATGGACCTAAAAGTGAACAGCAAATACAGCCCTAAAGTTTTGAAAATTTCCTTAATATATGTAAGGATGCAATTTGAGTCATAAACCCAACAAGTAAAAGGATCTAGGACCAAAGAGTCTAATACAATAAATTTGTAGAGAGTGGGTTGAAAAACTAGGCTCTAATGAGTTGGATAACAATTATAGTGGATTCAAATGACAATAAAGTAAAGATAGACTAGTTTTATTTAAAGAAAATTGTCCTCAGCACAATCTGAGGAGATCAGTTCTTGTATATAATTCTTGAATTTGATTACAAGTATAGTTCTTATTACAATAGTATTCTTCTCTCAATTCTCCGATCTCCCTCCCTTAGGGTATTCTTTCTCTTTTATACTATCCTTCTTTTTTCATCTCCACCCTCCACGTGTAGGTCAATTTATTGGCTTTAATTCTTGTCCCATCAGCACTTTCCTGAAGTCTTTGAGGAGTAGCTATAAGGCTGAAAATTACTGTTCAGGTATTACTTTCTCATTAATGCGACCAAAAAGTTAGCTACAAAGTATTCAATACGATGGTAACAACTTTCTCTTAGATATTTTATGGCTTCCCTTTGTCTTGTACTTTTGTGGTGCTTATCCTTATAAATAGAATCTCCCAGAACGTTGCCTTGGATGGCAGACCACACCTTCGGACCTTGGCTTTGCTTAGCCGATGAGGCATTCATTCTCGGACCACCTTCTTGGACTCTTATGACCAAATTTCACCTATATATATAATTATTTTAATATTTTTAAAATTTAGCCTACAAAAATAAGAGTTGGGTCTCTCAAATATTTGAATTAGTCCAATAATATTCTTAAAAAAATAATTGGTCTAATAGTTATAGAAACATAACTTTATATTTTACAATTTTATTTTTTATTGTAAAACTTGCTCTTATATCTGTTACATATTTGATAAAACTTGGTACTAAACATGTTTAGATCTATCGTTTTCAACTTGTTATATAGCAATTAACAAGTTCTTGACTCATAAAAAATATATTATTACTAAAACTACACATGAAATGTCTCTTTAGTTACCACATAATGAGTTAGAGCAAGATAGCTTCAAATATGTTTTGAGTATAATTTATTCTTCCAAATTTTGGATCATTCATATTTTTGAAAAATTCATTAGTTCAATTGAAAGATTTTTTACTTACTTTAGTATAAAATTTGATAATTTGTATTAAAAATGAAAATTTTTAAGAATTTCACTATTAAATGGTAAAAATGAATTTTATTTTATGAAAGATCGCCATCAAACATAATGTGTATTTATGTGGGTGTATATATAATAAAAAAGCGTATGTATGTATATATGTGTATGGGGAGTTGTCTTGATAAATATATTAGTGCGGTAACTTAGTCTCCTAAACAAAAGTTTCCGACTCCGGCCCGAGTAACTAGTAAATATATACTACCATAATCCAGTACAAAAAAAAAATAAAAAAAATAAAAAATAAAAATAGCTACGTCTACAAAAAAAAGCATGGCATTCCACTTACTACATCTTGGAAAATTTACATGATCTCTTTGACAGTGGAAAGTTTTTTGAGATAGTTTATAAGAGAGGCATGTTTCTTTTAGCATTAGGGGAGATTTATTCTTTTTCGCGGTTAGAGAAATCTACTAATTACTTCAATTTGGCGATGGTGAAACAAGGAATGAGAGGAAATACAAAAGGTGGCATCCAAAAAACACAGTAATTTTAGTCACAATTTTTTTCAAGGTGGTGAGTGGCCAATGGTGACAACTCAACAATTATTAAATTTTTTATGATTTTTTTTTTTTTGGTTATTGTGACATTGCTCAAAAGGAGCGTGAAAGAGAACTCTATGTGGAACGGACTAAACAAAAATTGGGTTGTATTAGAGTTAGGCCTAGTGGGATCCAATAAGAGGCCTGAGTTGCGACTTATGGGCCAAATCTAATTAATAAAAGTTGTGAGCTAGAGAGTGTTAGGTCTATGTTTTGGACCCAAATGTTAATACTAAATGTTGGTCAACTAGTTGGCTTGCTAATATTACTCTATTCTTTTGGTATCGTTATTAGAATCCAAAGAACAAATAAAGGCTTGAATTCTTTTTTTTTTTTTTTTTTTGATGAGAGGCTTGAATTCTTTTGCGTTCTTACCAAACAAAAGCTTGAATTCTTTTACTTAACTTGATCCTTATTTTATTCAATAAGATTAGAGATGGCTCGTATTTCTCATAAGATTGTGGAGCATATGGTGAAACCAATTCATAAGCAGTTTGGTTCTCTCAGCAACTTCAATGACAATGTTGAAGATCTTACCAATTAAGCAAAGCAAGTGGGAAAACAAGAGGCTATAAATTAACCTCAAGGTAAAGCAATTGGGTGAGGTTTCAAGAAGGAATGCAGTAGACATCTATCCGGATGTTGAAAGGTGGCTATCAAATGTAGATAATATCATACAACGAGTGGGGAGGATTCAAGACGAAATAAAATTGAAGAAGAACAATTGTATCTACCGTAGTTATTCTTACTAGGCTTCTAAGTTCTAGAATTTTTACCATCATCTTGGAATTTCATGCTTTATGAGTCTACAAAATCAACTATGGATCAGATTATTGATGCACTGAAAGGATGATGAGTGTAATGCTATTGGCCTATATATATGGCATGAAAAGAATCGGCAAGACTACCACTTTGGTGAAAGTGGTAGGTGAGAAAGCCAAAGGCCTCAAACTGTTTGATCAGGTCATTATGGGTGTTGTTTCTGAGACTCCTAACTTAAGACAGATTCATGATCAACTTGCGGACATGTTAGGTATGAGATTTCCTGTGCAGTGCTATTTCAATAGAGCACGTAGTCTCTATTCATGGTTGAAGGATGATGAATGTTCAAATAGCGTATAAAACACTATGAACGTTTAGACCCACAAATACAAAATTATCAATTCAAGCTTAAAGTCAAACAGTATATGTGCGGAAAATGAACATAAACTAATAACAGAATTGATAAACAATCTAAACCAATTAAAATCACATCCACAACAGAAATTAAATGGTAAAGATTAAGGGAAGAGAGATGCAAACACAAAGACAACACAACGATATGTTATCGAAGAGGTAACCAAAGTTCTCGGCATAAAACCTCTCCGCCGCCCTCCAAGCGGTCAATAATCCACTAGAAAATGTAGTTGAGATACATGAACAACAATAGACCCACTAAGCCTAATCTACCCAGTGTACCTAAGCCCTCCAAGCTTCTTTCTCCAACGAGATTATGTCGAACCTTTGTCTTTTCTAGCTTACCAGATTCTGCTATAGCCCATAGCATCAACCAATAACCATTGGTCCATTCCTAATTGCTTCCCAAAGCACCAAAAAACCTTCTCACAGATATGGATATGATGAGAAAAAAATTTGGTCAAGAACCTCTCAAGGATGTAACAATGGAGAGGATGAGAGTAGAGAAATTTGAAGAGTCTTTATGTAAAGATTGTGGATGAGTTAATCTTTTTTTTTTTTTTTTCTAGGGTTTCTCTTTCAAAATTCTCTCTAGAAGCTCTTTACATTTCGTGAGTATAAGGGGTATTTATATTGGTGTGTGTTTGGAATGCGAAGAGTTATTTTTCCAAAATAGAGTTGGCTGGCGACTTGGCCTCGCGACTTGACTAAGTCGCGAGTTCAAGCCGCGAGCTAACTGAATGGCCAGTCTGGACTTTTTATCCTGTAGTGCTACAACTGGCATGATGGTTCAGCTTCTCTACATGCTTTACTCGTGTGCATCTTCTAGCGGCTTGCAAGCCACGAGTCACCCGTAAGATCCAGCCGCGAGTCCCTGCTTCACTGCAGAGTCTTGAACATTTCTTCACACTTTCTCACACACTACTCTTACATGATTCCCACCTAAATACAGGGTTACTAATTGCTAAATTACAAGCAAAATTTGGCACGGAATAAAACCAACAAGATGGTTGATTAAATTCAACCTTATAATCTTGCCTTTTGGCTATTCCGTGACAAAACCCTACAACAAACTCTAAACTTAACGCATGAGTTGGGAACAGTTGAACAAAACTCACTCACCCCTAACTCTAGAATCTGTGAAGCTCTTGAATCATAAGAACAAGTATCTCCTGAAACACAACAACACAATTTGATCATTGTATGCAAAAAACTTGTAATGCATATGAAGCAAGCACAATGCGATCAAGCAAAATGGAATAATGCAATAGACCATGGCTTGACCAAAAACAAACAATCACTATAAATAGTGATCACAATGCTCATTTACACAAGGAATGAACATCCAGACATGCAAGTTAATAAGCTCAATGCAAAGTATGATTTGCATGTCCAACATTTACCCAATGCAACAACTCAAGGTAGTTGCATTAAGGATAAAAAACCAACAAAGGGCACAAGAGTGATGTACTTAAAGAAAAATGCAAAACATTTAACAGTAAGTACTAAGCTACAAAGCATGGATACAAACCCTAAAAGCTTACAAAAGCAAGGGTACAAAGGTACCATAAACACACAATAAACTTAAACTAAAAACATCTTATATAAACTTAAACCAATGTACCACAAGTTTCAAAAGTTTCAACAAAAATATCCATGAGTTTTAACCAAATTATTAACCAAAGTGTAGCAAACCCATAATATAGACAACATTATCCAAAGCATAATACCAACATCAACAACATAAACATAAAGTAAAAACTGAGGTAAAAACTACTAAATGTAAGTTTTATGCATGCTCTCCCTCAAACTGGCACTCCCCCTCAAGAGTTACCCTAAACATCTCCTCCTTTTTGACCGGAATGGCCAAAGGGTCACTGCAAAGTGAAGAAGCTATCAAACTTTGATGAGAGGATGTTCATCTGATCTTGAAGTGCAGCCAACCTGTTAGATTGTTCATTCTGGACATCTTTGAGCCCATCAATCCTCTCTAGGATGATCTAGAATGCATCTGAAGGTACAGCTGATGAAGATGAAACTCCGCTCCTTTTGCCTCGACCTTTTAAGCTTGAGGGTTCTCCTGCAGCCTCTGTCTCAGTCTCCATTGGTTCACCTTCTTCTTCATTACCTGGGAGACGAACTTGTATCATTGTGATGGTTTGTTTGTTGATGGCTGAGAGTGTAGGCATGAGACTAATATCTTAAGGGATTTCAACACCTTTCAATCTAAAAGGCCTCATAAGAAGGCTGGAAAAAATCAGCTTTGCCCTTGAAGTTGTTCTAGTCTCATCAGCAATGATGTAGAAGATATGAGTGCTGATGTCTATGTAGGTGTTCTCCTTGAGCTCTATAAGGAAGATGCCTCTAGCATTGTTGATGGTGGTCAGCTTCCTCACTGGGTACAGATTGAACATCATAATGGTTGTAAGACACCTCATGTCAACTGGGAAGGCATTAGTGTTGAGGCATCTCCCCTTTCTAACTCCACCAATATGAGATTGGATAGTTTTTATAGATAGCATCATGTCCTTGTAATGGGTGAAGTCATGATCATCCAAATCTGCAAACCCCAGCACCTCATCTATGTCATTCACATCTATGGTGAACTCATGTCCTCATATCCAACAATTTATCTCATCCTCTTTTAGCACAACATTTGCATAAAACTCCCTGATCAAGGGCTCACACACTCCAAGTAAGTCATTCAATAACTTATCCCAACCTCTGCCTTCGAAACGGTTGGGAATGAAATTGTCCTTCAAATCTACTAAGTCCACAAATATTTCTTGAATGATTGTTGCCTTTATGTAGTACTCTTTGTATCGCTCAAAGTGTTGAGTAGATTTAAACTTGGAGTTGTCCATTTTCAGCCTTCTATCACCTTTCTTAGCAATGGTTTTCTTCTTGGTAGGAGTCATCTGTAAACATATCAGAAAAGTTCACAAAAACAGAGCATAATGGATGGAAATTCAAACATTAGTAACAGGTTAGTATAACTAAAAAGAACATAGAACTATACCACCATTCAGTCCATATTCAGACATTGAAAGAGATAGAACAACCTATCAACAATACTTATGCATAACACTCTAGGGCACATTCCTAATCACAGACTTCAACATGCAATAATCAGCTGTATTGAAGCAGTGTATACCACCAAGGTTTTGAAACTTGGACCGAACCGGGCGGTTTGACCGGAAAAATCGGGAATCGGACTGAAATTCGGTTTTTTAAGCATAGAGAACCGGGTATACATGACTTCTAAGAGAACTGGACGAACTGGGGTTCAACCGGAAAAACCGGACGAACCGTAGGCCGGTTCAACCGGTCATTTTTGCCATACTGGAGTATATATCAGATTTCGGCCGAAATATTAGTACCGGACTGAAATAGGAAAAACTCAAGTTTCAAATCTGAAACTCTCAGTGACTTACCTGCTTGTTGTGCTCATGTCACCGCCTCTATCATTAGAACGTTTCTGCCATGTTTCCCAGACCAGATGCCCTTTCTTCTTCTTTTTCTTCAGCCCATTTCGCAGACCTGGTCCTCCTCTTTTTCTTCTTTCTTCGTTCACCCAGTGCCCCTTATTTCATAGGATTTTACTAATGTGTGCCCTTAGGGTACACAATAATTTTTATTTTTGGAAAAAAAATTTCTCGAGAATTAAAAAAGTATTAACAGCTTTTTCAATTCTCAAGAAAATGTTTCCAAAAGTGGATGGCTTAATCCTATTTCATATTATTTCTTATGTTTATTTTTCAATTTGCCTCTCCAGGTTTTTTTGTCATTAAGCTTTTTCGTTTTATGTGCTTCGACCACAACCACACACGTGAAGGTCTTTCCAATTTCAAACCTTCTTTATTTATTTATTTTTTTCATTTTACTTTTTTACATTTTCATCTAAGTTTTTTTTTTTTTTTTAATTATATATTTTTTTATGATGCCACATGCCACATTTAAAAAAGAAAACAACTGACCATCATCTAAATATATATGTCTATTATATATTTTAGGGATAATTACACATTACCAACCTGTGGTCTGACCCGAATTCTATGTGCCTACCCGTGGTTTCAATTTTGACACTTTACCCACCTGTGATTCCCTTCGTTACTCCTCCGTAACCCACCTCTAGTGCAGACGTTACTCTAACACAAAACTCATTAAAAACAGATCCTAAAACAGATCAAACACTCCTCATGGACTGAGAACCTCCTGGGTTTTGATCATGCAAGCAAACTGAAGAAGAAGGAGACACAATGTTCATCTGGCATTTGACACTGACCAAACTAATTTATTTTTAGACTTATAAACAAATAGACTAAAAAGTTTTGGTGACACAAATTTACCCTCAAAGGCTCACACCCACTGACCCACATAACCCAGTCTGAAAAATCCCCAAATCTAAAAAGCTTGAAACCCCAACACCACTCCCACCAGACCAGCAGAGGCTGATCTTCGCCGGGAAGCAGCTCGAAGACGGGCGCACCCTTGCCGACTATAACAACCAGAAGGAATCGACCCTTCACCTCGTCCTCTGTCTCCGTGGTGGTATGCAGATCTTCGTCAAGACCCTCACCGGAAAGACCATTACTTTGAAGGTGGAGAGTTCGGATACCATCGACAACGTGAAGGCGAAGATCCAAGACAAGGAGGGGATCCCACCAGACCAGCAGAGGTTGATCTTCGTCGAAAAGCAGCTCGAGGACGGTCTCACCCTTGTCCTCGACTTCCGGCAATGCGGCGGTGCTGCCGTTTTCGCAGGTGTCGAACATCGCCACCGACGAGAAAGCGGAGGAGAAGTACTACGAGATGATGGGTTTGGACGACACGAAGATGCCGCCGCAGGAATTCATCGAAGCCATAGCGAATGGGTTGCGGGGAGCGTTGAACGGAAGCCATGCCGTGTTATGAGACTGTGTTGACGAATTTCTTTTGGGATTTGTTGAATAATTGTAGTAAGTGGAATAGTTTTGATAAAGAAGTGAGCAAATTTTTCTGGGTTTCTAGTTTTTGGACATGAGGAGCTTCAATTTTTGTTGTTTGAAATTTTCTGGGTTTTCTACTTTTCTGGGTTTCTAGTTTTTGGACATGAGGAGCAGGAGATTTGATTTGATTTATTTGAACGTTGTTGAGTTAGATTAGGAGTTTTAATTTTTATCTAATTTTTCTCATACGGCTTGGCTTTATCATGCTTTCAGATGTATAATTAGTTTATTTGTAGTTGAGATGATAAGTTCAAATACAAGTTGAAGTTCTAAGAAATTGCATAATATTTTTTTACCAATAGCACATTTTGATCTTGTTTTCTCTTGAATTTTTATGTGTTTTATGTTCTCGGAGGAGAGAGACATAAAAATTGTACAAAAATACATATTTAGCCTTCTTTTTAACAGAGGTGGGTAACAGAGCCTTAACGGAGGAAATCATAGGTGGGCAAAGTGTCAAAATTTAAACCACGGGTAGGCACATAGAAATCGGGTCAAACCACAGGTGGGCAAATTGTAATTATCCCTATATTTTATTAATGAACTTATACTTTAGTTAGAGATTAGGATATTAAAAGACATGGGCTTATAATCTTAAATATTTTTTTAACAAATATTATCAAAAAAGAAAAAAAAAATGTTAACAAAGTTCATGGGCTTTGTTTAATGAACATATAAATAAATAACTACATATATTTAATCTAATATCTCTGAACCTGAGCTCTCACACCTTGTAAGCAAGACTGAAGCCATGACCAATGGACCAAGTGCTCTTCTTGGGAGCTAATATGCAATATTATTAAATTTATATTAAATTTACATGATTTATAGTTTCTAAACTTCTAAGCTATCTTTCTCAACATATTAAATATTACTAAATTAACTTTTTATTTAAGAATAATACCTATGCAATTTACAAATTTATTTTAAAAGTCATTTTTAGTTAATTGAAATGATTTCTCTTAAAGGATTATTATAAAAATTTCTTTTTATGCTTATTTATGTTGTACTATTTTTTATTAACCTTATAATGTACTATTTTATGTATTTTGTTTCAATTTTTAAGATATTTTTAGTAAATTTGGCTAATATTTACAAATTTAATATATTTATTTATATTTAAATAATTATTAAATTAATTATGACGTCATCATGGTTCGACCTCGGTTCAACCTTGGTTCGACCTCGGTTCAACCTTGGTTCGACCTCGGTTCAACCTTCGTTCGACCTTAAAAACCTTGAACATCTCCCTTTTACGGTTCAATGAACGGTTCGGGTTTCAAAACCTTGTATACCACATTAAAAAATATATGTCTATAAGACATATCTTAATGAGTATGAGATGTTCAAACCAACACAGAGCAGACAATATCCTCAAGGTAGAAGCAACACACATGATATCAATAGTCAATAGCAACTTTAAAGTACCAAAATATAACTCAACCATTTAAGCTCAACCATTTTGAACCAACTATACTCACAAATAGAGTAAATCATAGTAAACCCAAACAAATAGCATATAACAATGAGACATAATAACATAGGTATGAGATTTACCAACCAACACAGATCAGTTTACAAACTCTAACAGTGAAACTAAAACATGATAACAACCATATTTAGTATCCTAGAAACAAGATCAACCAAACCCAAACACCCAAACCCAACAAACATGAACTAAACCCATGTTCGAACACCATAAATCTCAAAACTCAATAACAACTCACAAATCAAGAAAACAAAACCATAATCATGAAATATTAGGTGAGAATAAGAAAACCCATACCTTTTTCTTGAATATTATTGAGATGTTGAAGAAAAATGGATTTTTAGAAACAAAACACAGTGGGTTTGAGAGAGGGATAAATGGGGAAGACAATGAACAGTCAAAAATGTTTGAGGGAAAACTGAAAAGTTTTAAAAACTGCCCTTAAAATGCAAAACACGCGTTTTTCGCGACTAAATCAAGTCGCGCGCAAGTCGCTAGGGTAAGTTGCGAGACTCTTTGAAACCAAAATTTTGAAAATTTTTCTAAGTATTTTTCGCGACTGAAAGTTATACCCGCGAGGAAATTGCGAGGTAAGCCACGAAAATCTCTATGTACCCCTTGCGACTAAATCTTCCACCTGCGAACAAGTCGCCACATTGAGCCGTGAAAAACATAAAAACCCAAAATTTGAAAAACATTCTAAGTATTTTTTGCGACTGGGACATTGACTCGCTAGTGAGTCTTGAAAAATCTCTGTGTGGGCTCATGACTAGGGCATGCGATTGGACCAACCTGCGACTGAGTTGCCAGAACAGGGCAACACTGTTTTTAAAGATTTTGACAATTTTTGCAAAAACAAAATACTTTCAAAAAACAACTAAAACACTCAAAAATCTTTTTGTATATGATCAACAGAGATTGAGCATGTGAAAACACATTTAAACAAGTACAATCACACAAATGAATATGGCATTCATTGAACATAGACATGTGTGATCTGTGTGGATATCAAAAGTGAGATAGTCCTTAGTCTAATGTGAAGCTTCAATCATCAATTCAACTAAGACATACACAATTAACACTAGATAATGTGATCCATCTCAATTATAGAAATATGTATATATGACTTTCCACATAACTTTGAAGCTTTTCATTTGGCTCCATATACATTATATCATTTGATCTTTTTGAATCAATACATCTCATTGTGAGATCAATGCTTGAAATTTTTGATATTTCAATTTGATAAGATAGCCTTTGGCTTTTTGGGCATCATACATTTTATTTTTGGTCGCTTTCCCTTTTTCCTAGTCAAATACTAGTATGTGTGACAGGTTTTTGTAGCTCAATATCTCTTTTCATTTAGAAATTTACATTTGGTGAGCTCTTTAAGAAAAAACAATAAAATAAATGAGTGGGAAGATATATAGGCACAAGTCTATGCATGTCTCAAGATCAACAAAATCATTGACTAATCATTCATGACAAGTTTGAAGATCTATTTACAACAGTCACATAGATTTCAAGATTTCTCCCACAATGATATGAGTGTGTTGAGAGCAAGCTACGCTCATAAATGCACAAAGCCATTAGCACAAATGTACAAGGCAAAACATGCTTATGACAAAACTCAAAAATGTTGATCAAACTTTTTAGATTTTCTACTTTTTATGTATTTTTGGATTTTTTGACACAAAAGCAAGAAATAATGATCAAAAGTAACAATGTAAAAATATTTACAACAAAAACACACAAACAAACAATTTTCAATTCAAACTGGCACTAAGCACACAACCAAGCATCTTCACAAAAGCATAGGAAGTATTAATGCATGGACATGTTGCAATGCTTATGCATGAGTACCCCTCTTCACCCACACGTCACGTGCGTTTAGGGTGATATCCCTATAGGATTGGGTACGAGTGTTAGGGTTTTCAAACCTTCTAGTGAAGCTTTCTAAGCAGGTGGTGAATGCACCAATCATCTTCATCACATCCATCATTCCGGGATTACCATCTCGACCGCTTGATTGCTCAACAGCCCAAGTCCTCTTGTCATTTCTTGGTCCTCTTGACCTCCGATCACTTGCATTCTTCAATGCTCTAAGCTTATGACAATTTGGTCTGGTGTGTCTTTGAAGTCCACGATGATGGCAAAAGTGGTTCGTTTTCGGACCTCTTTGTGATCTTGGAAGTAATTTCCCTCTAACTTCAGGTTTGACCACTGATTGGTTACGGGGCTTATTCAGCATCCATTGTTCAGCCAATTTCTTCTTCTTTTCATCTTCCACTGTCTCAAGAATAAAGGTAGCCACTACTGGTTCTTTGGCTTTCACAAACTTCACTTCTTTGGTGATTTTGACAGCTGAACTACTTTATTCAGTATATCCCAATCCACATTTGTCGGAGAATGGTTTTTGATTAGCAAGCATTTCATTAAGTTTCTTGGAGGAGACTCGGTCTACTTTAGCATTAGCTTGAACCACCTCATGCTTAAAAAATTTTATCTTTGTGTAGGCTTCGGTCAGCTCTCCATTCAGTGTCTTTATCTCACATTTGGCCTCCTTATGTCGCACTAGGAGACTTCTATAGTCCTCTTTTGCCTTCTTCAGCTTTTTTATGGCTACCTTGGCCACACGTGCATATTCTCCTAATTTCTCAAGAAGTGAATTGTAGTTTTCTTGAAGACCTTCTGCAATCTCATCTTCTTCACCATCTGATTCTTCTACAATTCCCATTGATTCCTCATCACTATACTCCCCAAGCTCTTGTACAAGCAAATTCAAGTCCTTCGAAGACTCAACATGAGCAATAGTCATAAAAGCGGAGTAATTCCCTTCTTCGTCATAGCTTTCCTCAAAATCAGAATTGGATGAATCCGAGTCACTAAGAGTTGTGGCATATGCCTTGCCCTTCGATTTCAAATAATTGGGACATTCTTTCTTGAAGTGTCCATGCCCATTGCACTTGAAACAAGTGATTCCTTGTGTAGATTGAGATTCCTTTTCATCTTTCCTTTTGAATTCCTTTTTCTCCTTCCCGGAACTTTAGAATTTCCCTTTATCACCAAATTTTCCATTGTTCTTGAATTTCTTGAAATTTTTCACAAGGTATGCCACGTCTTTATCGACAACATCCTCATCCGATGAGTCGTGAGCTTCTACCCTTTCATTAGTTGTCTTAAGAGCAAGAGATTTGCTCTTCCTTTGTGTGGGCAACGACAGTTCATAAGTTTAAAGTGAGCCAATCAGTTCTTAGACTTTGATATCATCAAGGTCCTTACTCTCTTCAATCGCTATCACCTTGGCACGGAAGCTTTCCGACAATGACCAAAGGATCTTCCTCACTATCTTAGAATCCTCCGTTTTCTCCCCCAAATTGAACTTGCCGACGACCACCTCATTCAGCTTGTTATAGAAAGAGTCAAAGGACTCGTCCTCACTCATTTTGAGCTCCTCAAACTGGGTGGTCAACATCTGCAACTTAGTGTCTTTTACTTTCTTCGTTCATTCATAAGTGGTCTCCAATATCTGTCATGCCTCCTTGGTAACAGTGATGTGAGAAATCCTGTGAAACTCATCTGGAGAAACACTACAGAAAATAGCGTTCAAAGCTTTACTGTTAGCATTAACTGCCGCAAGAGCTGCCTTATCCCAAGTGGATTTAGTGGCCTTCGGCCTAGTCCATCCTACTTCTACCACATCCCAAATAGTATCATCAATAGAACACAAGAATGCCCTCATCCGGACTTTCCAAAAAGCATAGTTGTTACCATCAAAATATGGTGGAACATTTAAAGATTGAGACCGGTCCATCTCAATATGGGGTCAAGGATCGCACTAAGGTGTTTAACCACAAAGAGTGCTCTCGCTCTGATACCAATTGAATGTTTAAATAGCATATAAAATACTATGAACGTTTAGACCCCCAAATACAAAATTATTAATTTAAGCTTAAAGTCAAACAGTATATGTGCGAAAAATGAACATAAGCTAATAACAGAATTGATAAACAATTTAAACCAATTAAAATCACATCACAGTAGAAATTAAATGGCAAAGATTAAGGGAAAAGAGATACAAACACAAGGACAACACAACGATGTGTTATCGAAGAGGAAACCGAAGCCCTCGGCGTAAAATCTCTCTATCGCCCTCTAAGCGATCAATAATCCACTAGAAAATATAGTTGGGATACATAAACTGTAATAGACCTTTCAAGCCTAATCTACCCAGTGTACCTAAGCCCTCCAAGCTTCTTGCTCCAACGAGGTTACGCCGAACCTTTGTCTTTTCTAGCTTACCGGATTCCGCTATAGCCCATAATATCAACCAATAACCATTGGTCCCTTCCTAACTGCTTCCCAAAGCACCAAAAAACCTTCTCACAGATGTGGATATGGTGAGAAAAATATTTGGTCAAGAACCTTTCAAGGATGTAACAATGGAGAGAATGAGAGTAGAGAATTTGAAGAGTCTCTATATAAAGATTGTGGATGAGTCAATCTTGTTTTCCTCTAGGGTTACTCTTTCAAAATTCTCTTTGGAAGCTCTCTACAATTCACGGGTATAAGGAGTATTATACTGGCGTGTGTTTGGAATACGAAGAGTCATTTTTCAAAACAGAGTAGGCTGGTGACTTTGCCTCGCGACTTGACTAAGTCGCGAATTCAAGCCGCGAGCTAACTGAATGGCCAGTCTGGACTTTTTGTCTGTATGCTACAGCTGGCATGATGGTTCAGCTTCTCTGCATGCTTCACTCTGTGCATCTTCTGGCGGCTTGCAAGCCGCGAGCCACCTGCGAGATCCAGCTGCGAGTTCTTGCTTACTATACACTCTTAAGCATTTCTTCACACTCTCTCACACACTACCCTTACATGATCCCACCTAAATACAAGGTTACTAATTGCTAAATTACAAGCAATTTGGTACGGAATAAAACCAACAAGATGGTTGATTAAATTCAACCTTACAGATGAGAATAAGATTTTGATAATTTTGGATGATGTTTGTTTGGTCATGACTTGACTTGAAAAGTATGGGTATTCCTTCTGCAATTGATCACAAAGACCCGCAAAATTTTATTTACAACACCGAATGAATGGTTTATATAGATGTTGTTTGTTCTTAGGCCTGAATCCATTACTTGTTGTCTATGAAAGTACATTTATCAGATTATTAAGATCATAAACTTTTTACACCTTTTAAAATAATAATGCTAAATGCACCTTTTTTTTTTTCATAATGGTTAAGGTGACAAATTATGATTAGCGTAACATAATTTTTATATAAGACTATTACTAATGTCACTTTTATTGCAAATAAATCATAGCTTGTTACCTCACTATTTATAGAATTTGTGGCTGGATGAATTCCCTCCATGCTTAGCTTTTGTAATATAGATAGTGATACACCCATTTTAACAAAACAATAAAATAACTGCTATTGTTTGCTTTTAAAAAATAAAAGATTTTTTTTTTTTGGAATGATAGAGTGAATGGCAAAGCAAAAAAATAAATAAAGAATAAATTTTCTCTATTTATTTTGAAATAAAAATTTAATGATAGGAAATGATTTGTTTAGTCTGCCATTTTTCTGTTTTTTCCTTCATTTTGTTTAGTCTCAATTCAAATACTACGCTAACTATTTTTAATCTTACTGACAATTATATTTGATTTGCACACTTTTATCTATTTATATATTTTTATATAGGACTATCACTAATGTCACTTTTATAATATACCAAATTACCAATCACAACTTATTATCCTACTAATTATGAAATTTGTGGCCGGAAGAATCCCCCATGCTTAGCTTTTATATGATAGACAATGATACACCGATTTAAAAAAAAAATCAGTAAAATAATTGCTATTGTTTACTTTAAAAAAGAATAAGAGAAAAATAATTATTTTGGATGATAGAGTATGGAAAAGCATAAGAATAAATAAAGTATAAATTTTCTTTATTTATTTAAAATAAAAATAAAATGATTGGAAATGTAGTTATATGAGTTACTATTACATTATTATATAAGAATAAAGAATTAACTTTATATGAGGTTTTTTTTTTCCCTACATTTTGTTTAGTCTCAAATACAACATTAACTATTTTTAATTTCACTGACTATTATATTTGATTTACACAGGGTGACAAGTGTCTAAAGCATGGTCTTATCTGTCTCTACCAGTTATCTTTTTTATTTTTATTTTATTTTTCTTTATTTTTTTATATAGGTATATTTAACGTCAATTGTCAAAGGTTGTAACTATTTATATGAGCTATACATTAGGTACATAATTCATCTAACTGATCAGGACCCTTTCAGAGATGTTTGATATAATCAGTCCATGAAAGCATTTAAAGCTCCGGGGTCGGATGGACTTCATGCCAGATTCTTCCAAAGGTTTTGGTTGATTGTGGGAGAGTCCGTGAAATTTGAAATCAAAAATTTTTTTACAACAAAGAAAATCCCTGAGCACCTTAACAGGACCTTGATTGCCCTCATCCCAAAACAAATTGGTCTGGAAACCATAAACTATTTTAGGCCGATCAGCCTGTCTAACACAATTTATAAAATTGTGACTAAGATCCTTGTACATCGGCTGAAACACCTTATGCCCACACTGGTTTCCTCCTCGCAAACAGCCTTTATCTCTGGGAGAAGAGGTACCGACAACGTGATCATCGCTCAAGAATTAGTCTACACAATTGAGCGGAAAAAAGGGAAGGAAGGATTCATGATTATCAAAGTTGACATTGAGAAGGCTTATGATCGATTAGAATGGAGCTTTGTGAGGAGTATGCTTATGAGTTTGGGTTTTCACTCTGATACAGTGGAACTTATCCTAAGTTGCATCTCTACTACCTCGGCAACGTTGCTTTTTAATGGGGATCAAATTGGAGAAATTTTCCCATCACGTGGCCTGAGGCAAGGTGATATGATTTCACCATATATATTCATTCTTTGTATGGAGTACTTGAGTACCTTAATTAATTTGAAGTGTGAGGAGGGGAGTTGGCAGAAGATTAAGGCATCTTGTAGTGGCCCCGGATTCTCCCATATTTTTTTTGCTGATGATCTACTCTTGTTTGCCAAAACTGACGAGAGAAATATTGAGGCTATAGTGGAGGTTTTAGATGAATTTTGCAAGCTTTCAGGTCTGAAAATCAGCAACGAGAAATTCAAAATCTTCTTCTCACCTAATGTCACCGCAGAGGATAAGTTGGAAATAGTGAATCTAATTGGGATTGGTGAAGCTCACAACCTCGAAAAATACCTTGGTTTCCCGATAATCCACAAGGGAAGGAGACGTAATGAATTTCAATTTGTTGTGGAAAGAGTCCAAGCCAAATTGGATGGTTGGAAATCCAAATGCCTTTCACCGGCAGGGAGGCTAGTGCTCATTAAGGCAGCGGTGACCTCCATACCCAAGTATATTATGCAGTGTCATAAACTACCTGTCAAGGTATGCGAGGAGGTGAATAAATTGGTAAGAGACTTTCTTTAGAATCTTTGAAATGAAAGCAAGGAATTTAGCTCTTTTGGCGAAGCTTTGATGGCGGATTGCTTCTAGCCTGGATATGCCTTGGGCTCAAATGCACACTAGTAAATACCTCACACTGCATCGCTTGAGAGGAAACTCTAGAAAACAAGCTGCTTTTCGGATTTGGAAAGCATGTAAGGAGGGAGGGGTTGTTTTTAACAAGGGTCTAAGATGGTCTATTACTAATGGAGAAAGTGTGGGTGCTTAGGCTGACTTCTGGCTTTCTTTCGGACCTCTTAGGCAACAGATTGCAGGTACTTTAACTGATGAGGAAGACAAACTCTCGGCCAAGAGCTTGATTGACAGTGTGGAGTGTATCTCATTTGACATCCCTGACAGAATCTTACAAGAGATTAAAGGTATCCCCATTGCAGCAAATCCTTCCCAAGAAGACACTCAAATTTGGGCATTCTCTAAAGATGGCTCTTTTTCCCTAAAATCTGCATATCTCATAGCTAAAGGGTTTAATCTTTTGAACCTTGATACTAGTCCCCATCAATGGGTGTGGAAAGTGCATACATCCCCTAGAATTAAATTTTTTATTTGGCTGTGCACTCATCGCAGCGTGCCTACTAAGGAAGTTCTTGGTTCAAGAGGGTTAAACCTTGACTCGATGTGTGAGTTATGCCGTGAAGGGACAAAATCCATCATTCATACACTTAGGGACTGTAGGGTGGCTAAAGCTGTGTGGAAAGACCTGGGATTTGAGGAGAACAACCTGGATTTTTTTGGATTGAATTTGGAAGAGTGGCTTGAGAAGTTTTGTGGGACTTCCTCCATTACCTGAGACCCCGTGTACCATGGAAAATTTTGTTTCCTCAAACAAAATGGACAATTTGGCTGCATAGAAATAAGGCAATATTTCAGACTGGGAGAGTGGAAGAGGGCATGAGTACTCTTTGCCTAAAAAAGGGAGTGGAGTTCTATGCTATTGTTCCTAATGAACCCAATAAGCTTAGTAGAGTGCAAGTTCAAGTGAAATGGACCAAGCCTTCTACCGGTTGGGTGAAACTCAATACAGACGGGACTATGTATGGGAACCCGATCAAGGTTAGTGGAGGTGGTGTTTTGAGGAGTAGCTACGGTGACTGGTTAGCTGGTTTTGCGAGGAAGCTAGGCAGCACTTCGAGCACCGTGGCAGAGCTTTGGGCACTGAAGGACGGGCTCACCGTGGCAAAGCAAATGGGGATTGAGAACATTTGTATTGAAATGGATGACAAGTTTATTGTATAGCTTGTTTCAAGACCTTCAGTGGTCAATCTAATGCTTGAACCTCTCTTTTCTAAATGTAGGAACCTGATTCAGACATTCCCTAACTCCTTGGTGGTGCACATGTTCAGGGAGGCAAATGGCTGTGCTGACCGACTAGCAAGGATGGGTGCTGAACTTGATGTAACAGATTTTCTTTTTTTGTTTAACCCACTGAATGTGGTGGCTGAGATGTTGGCTAGAGAAAAAGCTGGCCTTGTTTGTTGTAATAGACTTGTTGTTCTTTAGTTAATTACAAGCGTCGTTTACCAAAAAAAAAAAAAAGAGAATCCCCTCGCATTCAAATAGGTACTCATCCAAGTCTTCAAACCCAAAACCTAGTGTCCCTCCCTCCAATCTTTCTGTCCTTAAACCCTACGTCTTCAAACTAAAATCTTCAATGGAGGAACCAAGCTTAGCCTCAGAAAATCAAGGTGCACATTCAAATCATACCCCTTCTGGAATTTTAAATTTGGTTATTCCTGTTTGGTTGCTCAGAAAATATATATAGCAAAAGAAAAGAAACTGGGTCGAGTCAATTTATTTGTTTTGTTAATTAAACTTTTATCTTTCTAAAATTGAATAAAAAAAATGAAAGACTCACCTACTATCAAGCCAAGATATGCTTATTAGGCTCAGCTGAGTGGAAGGTAAAGTAATTCCATGTTTGTAGCTTTAAATGTCTCAGTTTCTAAATAGAAAGTAAGGCTTAATTTATCTATGTATGATTGTATAATGAAGAAAAAATATATGAAAAAAAAGGATTTTTGTTATTGTAGTGTCATGAAATGGTAATAATTTGGTTTATATTTCAGTTGCAGTTATGGTAGACGATGATAGTGGTGAGGTTAAAGGAGCAGAAATTCCAAGGTTTGAAATTAAAGTGACCCATGAAGCTAAACTTAATGAAATATTGCACAAGATTAATTCTATTGAAATTAAGTTATGCTCTGATGGTGTAAAGGACTTCATTAAGTTGCTAAAAGGTAATTCTGGAAGTGAATTGCTTCATTTATATCTTTGTACTTTTTTTAAGTGCTTGGATCTTCTAGATGCTTGGAATTTTCAATGAGGGAAACCTTGATTTTCTTATATATTGTCATTGATGGGGTATATAATCCCAAGGATGGGGAGAGAAAAGCTATTAGTAAGGATCTCAACAAGTTTGCAAGATTGCTTATTGAAGAATACATGGTAGATGTTCAGAAGGAACTAGATAGTAAAGAAGTGAAGTACCAAAAAGCCGCACTTTTGCTAATGGCTTCGATTGTTTAGAGTCATTCAAGATTGGCATCTTAGGTCGCAAAGAAATTTGATTTCAAATCTAAGGCATTCTCTAAGCTTACTGAATATACATAGAACATTTATAACCAAAAGGAGAAGAGGGTGAGCATTTGTTGAGGAAGGCATTTGCTGGCTTTGCACTGTTATTTTTGAGGTGGCTGCTGTAGCAGAAGGAAATGTATTTTGGTGTCATTCATGGACTTGGGAATGATGATGATGATGAAGAAACTTTTATTTATGTTTTGTCCATATTACAGGATAGGGTTCTTGTGGAAGAGTCCTTGGTGCCCCTAGGTCTTTGAACTTTTGGTTTCCTTGATTCTCAGTCTCATGATCCCGTTTTGTTTAATAGCGAGGATGTGCAGAGTATGATGGCATACTTGCGTCCTCGTCCTTTCAGCTGATCTGTGATTAATAAGGTGTTGCTTCACTCTGATTTTCTTGTAAAGCATGGTAATCTTAGGCTTCTTTTGGAGGTATTGAAGTTGCCGGACTTTTTCATTGGTGCTTTGAATCATAGTTCTTATTCTAGCAATCAAATGATGCAGGGTTGGGCAGCTCTCAAGCATGAAATTCAGAATGAAGTCTGAACTTTGATCCCAGATCCCCCAAGTTTTACTGATCCCTGTTTCTTCTTTGACTCACCACCCCAAAACTTATGAGTCATGTTTGAAAAGAACAGTGGATTTGGAAACATTTCCTGAACATAGCAGAAATAATATAAAAATTTTGAAATTGAATAATAAGAACAATGACATGGATATCATTTTGAGTGGGATAATTTTTTATACAAACTTTTTTCCGCTTGAAGACAGAGAAAGAGATATTGGTTCACTTGCTGTAGATGAGATTGACAAGTGACAATGGCAAGGATCTTATGAGTGTTATTGCAGAAATTTAGAGTTTAATTCTGTTAAATTACCGATTATCCTAAAAACTTAAACTCTCAGAAAATGGTGAATTTAATTGCTTAACCATAATTCTAGCACTCCCCCTCACTTGTGGGCCTAAACTTCTCATTAATAAGTGGGGGTCCAATAAGTGAAAATTTAACATTTTAAATGGGAGGTAGAGTGAAGACAAGGATCAAACCCATGTTAAATTAACGATTATCCCAAAAACTTAATTTCTCAGGAAATGGTGAATTTAATCACTTAACCATAATTTTAGCAAATTCTTTGACCAATTCTCTGAAGCTTTTAAAACACCAAAGGATGTAGAGATGTTTTCAATTTAAGCTACTTGATGCACTAAAAATTCATATTCTAAGTTCAATTTCTCTGTATTTTGTTGCTCTGTGGTCAAACAAAAAAGAAAACTTTCTGGTTGGTGTTTTTGATTTAGTGTAGTCATCACCTTTGGATGGTTGGCGTCATATTATCTTTACATAGTTTAGACTTAGGAATGTTTTGCTAGCTTATTTTTGTTAGGAATTTTTATTTTATTTTATTGTTTTCAATTCACTATCATCTCGACCTTTATGTCTATAGCAGAAATTAAGCCTCACCATGCGACACCAAATGTATATCCTTTATTAGTTATGTATATCATTCATGAGCAGCCTGGCAGAAAATACATGGGTGTTAGGTGGAATTCATCAAGGGCTGAAATTACTTTGTTTGAATTCTTCAATTAATTAGAAAACTATATTCTCTAATTATCTCTGACAATGGTTTTTTTTTTTTTTTTTAATTTAATTTTTTCTAGTGAGCATTGCCTACCGTGTTGGTGGGATCATTTGAGTTTTTCATGGATCTCCTCCGCAATCCGTTAGCCGAACCAAAAAAATCAACAATGTTGTCTCTGTCTTTGGTAATAGAATACATTGGATTCCCTCCAAACGGTGGTATTCCCATCAGAACCCCTCCATTGGTGTACAAGCATCTACAACCATTTATTAACTTGTTTGTTTTTTCACCAATTAATGATTTTAAGGATCTATCATATAGTCTGGCACGGGCAGCTACGTTTAGTACTGGTGCATTTGACAGAAACCTAGATGAAGTTTGAGCATCGTTACTATTTTTACCAGGGTAAGGAAAATAATCTCAAGGTTCTACAGTTGGAACTGTGTTAGAGCTTGTCTCTAGTAATTAATTTTTATGAGATGTTTTTTCTACTATTGGAAAGAACTGATTCAAATGTTGGGAATATTCATTCCATTTGGAAGGTGCTAAAGGTAATTGATGATTGTATGCTTCCTATATGTTTTATTAAATTTCATAGTTTTTCCTGTATGGCTTATTTTGTGAAACTAAGTAAAAATGTAATGTCGTGCTCACCCCATCTCTTGCATCATCTTCTTACCCTGTTCTTGATAAGATAATTTCTACTTAGTATATGTTTGAACTTGATATTACAATTATTTGTTCATTTCAAGAATCTGTAACTTTTATAAGCCATGATGATAATTGTGTACAATTTTTACTACGTAGTAAAGATTTGGCCTTGATATTTGTAAGAGCCTATAACTTTTATATGGTGTGATGATAATTTTCTACAGAAACCTTTGGTGGTAACTGGTAAGTGGTTCTATCTTCCTTGGTTAAATATAATACTAATGTGACATAAGTTTTCTCAACAGTTAAGTTGGAAATGTTCTGCAGCTTTTGCTTATGAGAAAAATTTGTTGTGTGAACTTATTATTCTTTATGCTTTTGCTGACTTATTCTTTAGTCATCAAATTGCTGGGTTGTTCTATCCTTTCTCTATGTTTGGGAAAAAATAAGAAATGTATATTTTGGTCATCAATTCAAGTGGCTTTGATCCTTTTACAAGTGGTGGCTATTCTGCCCTTATTGATATTTTCCTCTCTCTCTCTCTCTCTCTCTTTTCCTGGCAGATGTATCATCTACTTTCAGCCCTCTTGTCATAAGTGTTGCAGAAGCGTCTAAGACCCTAAGGTTGCTAACTTTTGAATCTGGAAGCTTTACATTGCCTGAGAAGTCATCGCATCACTATATGCATGCTGTACACAAAATTATATCATGCAAAATCAGGTAAACATCTCTTTTTTTTCAACTTCGTTTCTGCTTGCGTTTTCCATACATTCTAATCCATTGACTGAATCTGATAGGTGGAAGGATTGCTATCTGCTTTGGTTGAATTGGTCTTGTTTGAGAGACTTGGTGATTGTTGTGTAGTAAATGGTTCTGGGAATTTCTTCTGTAAGTGGGGGTCATTAAAAAAAATATTACTTTTTTCAAGGAGCATTTCACATAAACAAACTTCCATTTTTTCTACTGATAGAAAAGCTAGGCCTATTGATAATTCTTTTGCATGATGATGTTAAACGACTTTTAAGGACTGGGGATGGTGGCAATATTGCTGGCATAACCAAGGCATTTTATTCCTCAATTATTTGCATGTTGTGTGATGAGATACTGAAAATTTTCCATCCGTTATGACTATTTCCCACAACCTTCTTGAATTTTCTATCTCAATCTTATCATTAGTACTCTTTCTTGAACAAAGCCTTCTTACCAGCGTTTCTTAGTTATGGCCTGACATGATCATCCCTGGTTGGGAAACAACTCTTCTGTTGTTCATTGTGAAGCCAGAAGAGATGATGCCAGTGAAGTTTCTAGTTGTTCTTTGGATTCTCAGGAAACTATTTACAGTGGAGATCTTGATGCAAGTGAATGCTGGTGCTGCATTTAGTTTATTTTTGAAGCAGCCACCTTTCCATGTGCCATTTCCTGCAATTATGAACATTGGTGGTCCTTAGTTGTCGGAGCCCTAGACAAAAGACATACTTCTGGCTGAACTATCTGACTCAGTAACTGATTGCTACCTTACTCCTATTTTGGATCCATTGAATTCAATCATCTTATAGAATTAAACCATTATTTGAACTCCAATGACTCGCAGAGATTTGCTTTAATCTCGTAAAGAAATTGTTAGTTCAACTACTGGTTTTGAAAAATGATTGTGCTTGTTCCAGAAATTTTGGGGTTCCTTTCTCAAGACTGGATATTCAAGAAGTGGTTCAATCTATCTTCTGTCACCCTGTACTGGTAGCACTATTATCCTGCCCTTCAGATTGTAAAGGAGTTAGCAAATGGAGATGTGCTGGGTACTTTGGATAAGTTGATTAGTTTATCCAGGCAGAGAGTTCATAAATTGGATCATCACCTTTGAAGATATTAACAACTTCAGAGTACTTGTTGATGTTATGCAATGTCCAACATTCTGTACCCAAAGAAAATAAAAGTGCTAATATGCAACTTGTGAGGGCTTTAAATGCCCTGGTACGGAGGCTATCTCTGGAAGCCAGGTATAAGTTTGATCTGTGCATTTGTACCAAGTCAGGTAAAAGCCCTCACAGATTTGCACCTGTGAGGGCTTTACAGGCTCTCCTATGGTTTATATACCCTTTTGAACTTCTTGAATTAGTGCAATGGATGTATAATAGGGTTGACATCAATTATTTGACAGTTTACAAAACATCAAAGATATCTACTCTCTCTCTGTTGGTTTTTGTATTGCTGCTAGTGCTTTCAAAACTGTCTGGTTATTTGGACCATTTGGTTACGAAGACAGTACCATACAATTTGTTATGGGAATTAGAAGAAGTGAATATCAACATCAACATAATTGAGGAGATCTATTTTAAAGTAGCTATGTTTGCCTTGCATTTTGAATCAGATTTTGCAAATATATGCTCTCTGGAAGCTGTTAATGTTGGTTGCAGACTGAAATACAGGCAACGACATAGTATTCATCCAATAAGTTTACTAATGTCTAGGGTTATATTGTTAACTCCTTTGGAAGTGCTTTCTCATTGCATTTACAAGACAAGCAAGACAACATCTAAATGATTTTTTCTTCTTACTGAGAAAAGCTCCCTACATTGTCAACCTTTGGGCACTTATTTTTGGGTATTCTGAACAAAGATTTTCCTCACAAGGGCTACTTTATGGAAGAAAACTGTGGCCTAGCTCTTTCTGATGCTTCTGCCTGCTGCTTTGTCTTATCTGAACTCAATTTTGAAAAGCAGCACCACAGTCATTTTGGAAATGCACCTTCTTTATATTCAAGGATTCTTTTGAATGGCTTCCCTCCTGGAGGAGCTTTGTCTCTGGGATATATTTGAGGAAGAATCTTTCATCGTCTACCAAGAATTTTTCAGTCTTGTCGATGGTATTCTCCTAGGAAATCTGTTCATGTGTTGCAGTATCACTTTGCCTTCAGTGGAGTTCCAATGAAAATGAAGAAGTGATTGAAGCTATTTGATAGTTAATCCCACAATCTACTTCACAGAATGATCTGTTAGATTGTGATGTTGTTCAGATAGATTTTCATTCACTTAACCAGTCATTAAACCCATAAATAGAGTTGTTGCAAAGATGTCTTTCAGTAAGTTTTATTATTTCTGAAAAACAGTCGGATTCATTCTCTACCAAAGGAAGTAGATGGTGACGTGAAGGGAGTTCCTTTGGAAATGGGATCAAATTTAGACTTGTCAAGAATGCGATTTATAAACAATATGCCAATGGTTGGCAATTGGTCGTTAAGAATTTCCCTTTAGTCAACAATAGTTCTGCAAAGGGAAAGAGCATAGACAGTTCTACCCAGTACAAATACTTGGAAGTCTTCATATTGAACAGTATTTTTAAAATAACCACAGAGATGCATGATGGTCTAGTCTAATTGCAGTTTGTCCCTTCCTGGAGCAATTGATTAGATCAGCTCTTTACATAGGTTTGAGGATCCTACAACTCCATCACCGCTCCGTGGTATCTTAATATTGCTGTCTAATGGAATGTTTCACGTGCCCATATCTTCAGCTGCTGCTTGCCACCCTCAATATGCCCATACTATTCATTAAGTCTCCAAGGCATCAGGTTGTTCTGCTATTGGTGCATTTAAGGCCTATGTCCAGCATTCTGAGATCACTGTTATCCCTTCCACTAAACAAGATGAATTTGGTGGCAAGAACAATTTGGAAATCACCGAACTGTACACAAAGCAGTTGGAAGGTATTAAATTATTCAGCATACTCTTTCCAGCCAAGGCTCTTCAATGTGGTTTTGATTCTGGACAAGATTTGGGAATAAATTTAAGAGAATTACATTTACTTCTTTTGTCTTCTTTGGTTAATGTTGATTTTTGTTCAGCCATCCTAGGGGTCCGTCTGTTCCCATACATGATGCATACTTGAGCTTGTTCATAGCAAAAGCCTTGCCGCTCAATTGGTTGGCACTTCTTGGTGTTTTCAATAGGGGACATCCAGGTTTTGAATTCCCCCACCGCCAACTATTAAATTATAAAAAAAAAAAAAAAAAAAAAAATTGAGCTTGTGTATAAATGTAGCCTTCTTCACTTGAGGTTCTCTAGTGTATCCTTGCAACCACCTTGCTGACAGACTTGAGTTATATATTTTCGCATTGAAGTTTTTTGAGTGATTCATACTTATCAAAAGAAAAAATTTGCTAGAGTGATTCTTGTTTGTTTCTCCTTGTAGTTCAGTCTTTATTTTTTGGTGCCAAATCAGTTTTGGCCTTATGGTTTGACTATATACATTGAAATTTTTATTTTTTTTATTTTTAATTTTAATTTTGTGTGTGTGTGTTGTTGTTGTTGTGTATTTTCACAAAATCAAGAAAAGCTTTCTTGTTTTCTTATGTGGGAAATTTCACTACTTTGAAATCAGACACTACATGAATGCTTCAGCTTCAAGAATCTCATTCCCATTTAGCCATTTTTTTGGAGGAAGAGATCCATGAGGATTCTTTGATATCTAAACTTTCATGATTTCTAACTGCTGCTATTATTCTCGGGAAGGTTTCTTGGAAATCTAATGATATTGAACCCAAGATTTCAAACCGATTTAAATTAGGAACTCTGTAGTTATGATTGAATCTTATTGAAAACGAATGTGATGAAAGCTTCAAAAATAGATTTGGCTGTGAGGATTATTGGCTGTCAACAGCTTCATGGCATTACTTATTGAGTGCTCCCCTTAGTTGTATCTGCTCCCCTTAGTTATATCTGCACTGTGTCTTCTTTCCTGTCTCCAATTTTTCAGGTATGCTATTTTGTTTAGTTGTTTGGCATATTGGGTTGAATGCTAGAGTTAGGGATTTTGGACTTGGATTCTGAAAAGATTGAATTTTTGTGTTCAACTTGTAATTTGGACTTCAAGTAAAACTCTATGGGAAATGTGCCCCTCCCATTCTTAGTCGGATGTGAGACACATGGCATTTATTTGATTTTTAAATGCTACATGTCTTACATCTATATAAAATTTGGTTTCAATTGGAGAATCTTATCCCATATACATTATACACTGCCAAGCAAGGAGTCTTAGTAATTGGTGGGAAATGTTAAACTGATCCTAGAACATAGTTTCAGTGGAAATCAATGCAAACATGTTGCATGGTTGATCTGGATAGGGAGGAGTTCCTTGTGGACTTCTGATTGACAGAATAAATTGTGGCAATCAATTTTGAGTGGCAGCCACTGGTTTTGAGGATTGGGATGGTGATTGAGGAATGAACTCATTTAGTGTGGTCGAAATTTTCATTTTGGTCTCTTAGAGGCTAGTTGGGCCAATGTGCTATTGAATTCTAAGTTGCATGGTCTATTTTAGCATTTTTTGTATTGACTTTGTTTTTGGGGGTGAGGGCACAGGTGGCAACTTTGGCATCAAGATATTTAAGGATTTGTTGACTATAGATAGTATATAAATTTTCTTTGATATTGGTGTAAAAAAAGTTCAGAAATGTTGCCAATAAGCTCTATGCTCAAATGATGTCTCTTCTCCTTGTAAGAGCAAGGTGGAGGGTGAGATTGTGGGTTCAAGACTCATTGGGTTCATGTGAAATACATGATACTTACCATTTCTTTTGAAACAAAAAAAGAAAAATTGTGAAATGAAGATTGATGCTGTGGAGATTTACTTGAACATCATGATTTGTGAATCAATCTGCCATAGGGATGGAAAATTGCATAGAATGTTGAAGTGAAGAAATACTTAAGGAGGATTTCCATGACTAATGGTGTCCTTAAAGTCGAGTAATATATATGGTGCAAATTGCTTTGCTGTTAAGAAATATTGTGTTAATAGTATGGGCATTTTGAGAATGCTACGAGGGATTCTTGACAAAACAATAAAGTTCTGGCACTATATACCTGCTTGAGGACAAAGAGGAGAGAGTGATAAATAGTTTTGTTGTGTCAATTATGTGTTTTTGTTTTGCATTTCATAAATAGAATTTGAATCTGTGCTGTGAGTGAGGAATATATGATACAGTTGTAATAGAGAATTCCCTTCTAGAAACAGCCAATATTTTTTGACCTTCTAAGTCTATCCAAACTCTTGTAGTTGGAATAAGAATAAGACGAGTTATGATAAAATGCCCACTACACTAACAAATAATAAAATCCAGTATTACTTGTTAATCTGTTAAGAGTGGCTTAACAGATTTGATAATTTGATTTTATAAATTATTTATCTGATTTTTTTTCCAATTTAAAAGAGATTGAAGAGTTCATTGTCAAAAATTAGTCCAACATTCTATGTTCTTTTTTGATGAAAAACATGCAATGTTGACATGTAATTATTAAGGTTTGTGTTCATGTCCGCTGAAGTTATAGGCTTTGACTTTCTCTTATGAAAGAAAATGTTATAAAATTTGAATCCACTTTAATGTAATTAAATATTATATACAAAAATATTTTTAAGAGTAGAAATTTATTTATTTTCCATTTTGTAAAATATAAATTTACTGCCTTTTAATATTATATTTCTGCAGAATCCAGATGAGATATCTTCCAAGGTCATAAGACCCTGGTGGCATCACTGTGTTCGAAAATACATTGCCCTGCTGAAGCTAATCTTGCCTAGAGATGGTATTAGACCTTGTTTCCTAGCTTCTTTCATTTTCCCTTCTCAATGGTCTGTTTCTATGAACAATATGAGGAATGAAGGGTTTTTGATGATTATTTTGGAACTACACATGGTATGTGCTACTGAAAGAAATCAACATGGTATTTAACTAATAATTGTTAACCTGTAACCCAAGGTTATTTTCCTGTTTAATTGTTTTCTTTTTGATTCAGGTATGACAAATTGTTGCCAAGTAATGGGAGATTTTGTTTTTTTTTGGATAGATTAGTATAATTTTCTTAAAGAAAGACCACTTCATAAGCAATGGGCATGAAGCAGCCTAAAGAATTACAAAGAAAGAGTCAATATATATCTATATATATATATATATCTATATTATTACTAAAAGCTGAAGCGTAGCATTTAATGTTGCTACGCTCAGGTTAAGCCACATCAGCTGCCATGTCATTACAATTCTTTTTCCTAAATTTGTCTTACAATTTAAAATAAGTTTTCTTAAATTTAAAAATACTAATAAAAATTAAATAATTTCCAATCCTTTGTCTTCCACGGTTACAATTCTAGATGACAACCCTTTGTATTCCACAGTTACAATTTTAGATGGCAACCTTTTGTGTTCCACGGTTACAATTTTAAATAGCAACCCTTTGTGATCAATGGTTACAATCTCAAACGGCAACCCTTCAGCTTCCTAACACTAGACTTTGGCTTTCTAACTCCATCTTTTCCTCTCCTTACACTATATTAATACTGAAAAACTGGATGATTCAGTTTAGGTATCTCTAAATCTCAGTTGGTCTTGACCTCTATTCTTGTAGTTGCCTGCATAATAGATCAATGTAAGGATTAGATTAATAGTGTTTTTTCTTTTTTATTGATTTTTTTTTCTTTTTTAATTTTGTTACTACCTCTTTTGTGTTGTGGATCATATATGAGTTTATATGTATTTAGGTTGGGTATTTGTATTGATAGATGATTGTTTATTTCTATGTTTAAAATTGATTTGGTTTTTTTTTTTTTTTTTTTTTTTTTTTAATGTTTGAGACAATAACATTATTGGTTTATATTGTGTAATCCGTGTGATAGAGTTTTTGTAGTATCCATGTGATAGAGTTTTAGTAGTTAGAAAATTGAATGATAGAGTTTTAGTACTATCGTGCTTGCAGAAATTCAATTAAATGATGTAATCCATGCCTAAAGAAATTTAATTTGCTAACTACTAAAATACCTTAGCAAATTGAATTGTAGAGTTTAAAATTCAATACTATACTCAGAAAACGATACTTCTCCTTTTTTCACGGTCTCCTCATTTAAGTGAATCCCTCCTTCATCATTGAAATCAATTTAAATTCCTTCTATTAGCTTTTATTGTACTCTTAGCTATATCATAAAAGACTGTTTTTTTATTTAATCTTTTTGTGGTAATTATCGTCATTTTTGTTGTAGTTGAATCAAAATAAGATTAAGCTAGATCT
>NW_027069473.1:139965-272766 GCF_002906115.3 Quercus suber
ATACAGTTGCACCATGAATATTTTAGAAAGCAAGAGTATTATTATACAAAAACAAATATGGACATATATAAACAATTATACCGTGATTACATTTGCTTTCCCCTACCCCTTTTATGCTATTTATTGATTGACTAAGATCAACTACACATTTTTATTTTTTGCAGAAACGATCAACTACACATTTAGCTTCCTTAGTTGTTCACATTTTTTAAATTGTATGGAAAGGAATAATAGAAATCAATATATGTTTTGGGGAGAAATTTTTTTGTAATAGTTGATTCTCATACATGAGTTTAGTGATTATCAAAATAGAAACTATTATAATTTTTTTTTAATAGTTCTTATGTGATAAAATGGAAACAAAGTTTGGATAAATTGCTCAGTAATTTCTCCAAAAATGCAAAATAATGTTAGCTTTCATATGAAACCAACAAGATTCATATTCACGTTCTAATAAAAATTATACATTTTCCAGTTTTTATTTGTGTTGTGTTTTGATACATATCTCACACTATTCTAACGTATTACAAAATATTTTGTTATATATAATAATTGAAAGTAAAGTGCAACATGTTTCTTTGCTAAAAATATATACACACACACACACACACACAAAATCAAGATAAAGACTTCTTTACTTACATAAAATTTATTATATATATTACAATGTAATCACATTATTGTGAGATGAGTTTGGGACCATTAATTATAAATCTCAAATATTATTCTCATTCTTTACTTAACAAAAAATAATATGACATCAAAATTATCCCGCGCATTGCGCGGGTCTGCTACTAGTTATTACTAAAAGCTGAAGCATGACATTTATTGTTGCTGAGTTCCTGTTGTGCCACCTCATAGCCTCATAATTATTATTTATTATTTATTCCTATTTTTTTTTACAAAAAAATATATCTATAAATAGATTATTGACTTTACATATTCATCTTCGTCGATTTTAACATATATATATATATATATATATATATATCTCTTTTTTATTTCCAATTTTCCTATAATTTTTTTTTTTTTTTTTTTACATTCACTTATTTTTTTAGATATTTATACTTTCTTCAACCTTTCTTCTTCCCTTACCTTTTCTGAAAGCTCGGAAATGTGTTGAAAACACAAAAGCAATTTAAACCCTCCAATTAAAGTTACGACTCGATCGATTTTACACTAACTTAATACTAAGTGCGGAATAGTGTAAATGCGAGCGGATGAACAAATAAGCTACTTTAATCCATAAACTAAGCAACACAGCAGTATAATGGAATATAAAAGAGTAGGGAAGAAAGATGTAAACACAAAAAACACTGAGACGTGTTTTCGAAGAGGAAACCGAAGAACTCGGCGAAAAACCTCTTCGCCGCCCTCCAAGCGGAAATCGATCCACTAGACAATCAGTTGGGATACATGGGTTAGCAAGAGACCCTCCAAGCCTAATCTACCCGATGTACCTAAGCTCTCTAAGCTCCTACTCCAATAAGATTTCTCGGAACTGTGTCTTGTCTAGCTCTCCGGATCCCGCAACAAGCTTCATGTTGCATCTACCATTCCAGGCTTCTTCCAATGCTTCCTAGGAGCACCAAAACGTCACACAACGCTCTCAAAGGGTGTGGTAAGTGTTTGGGCTATCAACCTCTCAATGGTATGGAAATGGAGAGGGAAGAGTTGAGGAGATACCACAAGCAAGTGTATAGAGAAAGGTGGGGATGACAACCTCTAATTCTCAATGTGTTTGGCTAGGGTTTTTCTCTTTGAAGCATTCCTCAACATTTGTAGGTAATGAGGGTATATATAGCATAGGTACAGAAAGTGTGAGTCATTCAGTACAGGCTGGCAGAACAGATTGCCTCGTGGGTGTCTCGCGGGAAGGCCTTACCCGCGAGATACTTGCGAGACACAGCTGTCTCCACCTAGCCTGACTCTTCGCATTCCAGCATGTGCATGGCACATGATTCACTTCACGGGAAGCTAGGTCGCGACATACCCGCGAGAATTCTTCAGCCTTCAAACGCTTGAGTCTTCACACCCTCTCTCTATCACACATCCCTTACAACAAATCCCACAATAGATACAGGGTATAAACGATTGATAATAATTACAATCAAATTTGGCACGGAATAAAAGCCAACAAAATACATAATTGTATATAACAACTTTACATTTTCATCTCCACTCTACCCTCTACTTTAATATTGCTATTCATCTTTCTGTTTATCTTCCTTTATTTGTCTCTTCTTATCCCTTCCCTCTTATTATAAATTTGTCACTCTTTTCCATTCTTTGCATAATTCTCTCTCTCTCTCTCTCTCTTAATGTTTTGGTGGATTTTTATTTTTTATTACATCTCCGCTTTAGGTTGATAAATTTTTGTGTTTTTAAGAACTCTATTTTAGGTTGATATGATTTAGTTCTTTGTTTTAAGTTATTATTATTATTATTATTATTTTGCTCTTTGATTGTTAAATTTTATTTGATTACATTATAAAAAATTAAATACAGTAGATAAAAATATAATAGTATTCCATTACATACCATAATTTGGATAATTTAGTGTTTATTGTTATGTCTTTTAATTTTTCTTATTTTTTTCTTCTCTTCTATTTTACTCAATGCTGAAATTTAACCGCATCCTCTTTATCATTAAATTATTTATATTTTCTCTCTCTCTCTCTCTCTCTTTTTGTTTTAAAAAATTAAAAATATAATTTTTTATTATGCTCATCAAATTGTACTCATTTTTTTTTTTTTTTAACATTTACACTTTCTCCAACTTTTCTCCTTCTCTTTACCTTTTCGTCTCCCCAAACATTCTACCTTGATATCACTTTTCATCTTTCCTTTTATCTTCCTTTATTTTGTTTCTTTTTATTATCATCCTCTTAGTATAAATTTGTCATTTTCTCTTCCATTCTTTACATAATTTTCTCTCACAAAAAAGTGGTTATTTCCCACTCTTTCTCCCTCAATTTTTTGGTGGATTTTTATTTTTATTTTTCTTGCATCTCTATTTTAGCTTGATAAAGTTTTGTATTCTTTAGAACTTTATTTTGGTTGATGGGATTTAATTTTGTGTTTTAAGTTCTTTTATTTTTTATTTTATTTTTTTATAACTTTGATTGTTAAATATTATCATATTGCATTATAAATAATTAAAAATAGTATATAAGAATGTACTATTATTATATTACATAGAATTATTTGGATTAGTTAGTGTTTATTGTTATGTATTTTTTTTCTCATATAATTTTATTTAACATTTAAATTCAACCACATCCCCCATAAAAAAAATTAAAAAAAAAAAACCCTTTGACATACCACTAACATAACTACATCTATAACTATTTAAGCCATCCATGATATCTATTTCTTATTAATAACCATAAAATTTACAACTAGGAAGGGAACATACAAAGTAATAAAGAATAAATGAAGGAAGAAAAAAAAAAATGAAATCAAACGTTAATTAATAACTGTTATTTGGAAAATAAAAAAGTGGTAAAGAGGAGTAAGAAATAAAATAGAGGCGGCTATACGGAGGACATTAAAAAATTTATAGTACAATAAAATCAACAAATAAATATAATAATACAAAATTTAAACTTAAAACTAATCAAACTCTAACTAGGGAAATTATATATATATATATATATATAATCATAATCTTCATACACCATGACTTAAAAAAAAAAAAAAAAAAAACTCTTTATAAAGTCTAGGGACTAAAATAGTATTTTATCTAAAAAATTATCATGCGCAACGCTTGCGTCTGTGACTAGTATATATAAAAGCAGAGACTTCATGTGAGAGTGCATGAGGTCCTGCCAAGTGGTACTCTAATTTTACTCTAATTTTTTTACCTCTTTATTTTACTGTTATCTCATTAATATCTCATTAATTGTCTAAGCTTACACCACACCTTCCACTATTTTTCATGTCTTTTAGCATACTCATTGTTTTAGTATTTAAAAAAAAGAAAAAAAAGAAAGAAAAAAAAAGTAAGGACTAATAATACTAACTAACGAGATAAGGCTCTAGAGAGAAATAGAGAGGCACAAAAATGTTGTGGATTGTTAAATAAAACACACTATTGCCCTATATATTACCAAAATAAAAGACCTGAGACTAATAAAACATTTGAAAGAGAAAGAAATAGAAATCTGAGGGGTCACTAACTCTGTTATACTAGCCTCCCACCACCATCAAGACGCTGAAACCCCTATGGGTATTTTTTTTTTCTTTTTAAATTAGGGGTAAAAATATGATTTAGGTTTAGGTAATTTAGTTAGTTAGTTTTTGTTTTGGGTATATAAGTAGAGAGAATATTTGGTGCATAATGTAAAGCCATATTCTACCATAGTTTAATTTTAAATCATCTATAAAACATATGCATACACACTTGCCTACACTATGTCTTAATATCGCACTATTGATGAGTAGAAGACAATGAGAGAATTGGATATACCTTTATTTCATGGTATAAAATATATGAACACAACACAAATTAATTAATTTTTATGGTCCCGTTATTCTTTTGCATTTATTTTTGGTTTTATGATTTAAAAAAATAATAATCTTACCTAAAAAAGTATAACAAGTTTCTTTTTTCTTTTTCTTTTTTTCATTTCAATACGTGCTAGTCCTAGCTCCTAAGCAACAGTACACTAGTTGAAAATCTTTTAGTATTCCGATTTATTTATTTTGGTTTGTTTACTATTTTCACCTCAAACAAAAAATGGAATTCAAACACCGGTGCACTAGTTACTATATATATATATATATATATACATATATATATATATATATATATATAGCCTGTCTCCATCAAAAGGAAATGTGTGAGGTAAAGGCCATAGACTAAAAGACTCTTTTATATACACTATCATCATATAATGAGTCTTCTTTTCTTCAAAGACTTAGACAACTATGGCTAGAGGCATGTTTATGTTATTTATTTTTTGCTGTAACTCTGAATTTTGTCTTACATGTGTATATTTGACTTTTTCTATTCCTATTACTATTAGAGATTGGAATCCCTAATCTTGGATGGCAAGCTCATCCTTTGGGCTAGCCGCGTGTGTTGGACTCACAATTTTCTTATACTAGGGGATATCCCACGTGATGCGCGGTGCATTTTGATAAATTTAGTAAAAAATTATTTATGATCCATTGATTTCATGAATACTATTATTGTTTGTCATAATTCAACTATAAAGTTTTCTAGTAAAACAAAATTGAAACTAAATAAATTGGGGGGAAATTCTTGTAAGTCATGCAACCAACAAATGTCACCATATTATGCTCACAATAGCACCTACAAAGCTGGTAGTTCTTAGGTGTCTTTCTTGTATGATTTATGCTTTATATATAGATTTTATAGTGTTAATTTCTATATTTCTTATGCCACTAAAGTCTCTATCCCCACTATATCAACACCTATAATTTTTATGTTAGTGAAAGTAACTTTTCTTTAGTTTCAGAATTGAAATGAGATAAAATTAAGGCCCATTAATATTTTAATTAAAGAAAAGTTTGATTTTCTAAGACCTTAATTATAATAGGGTGAAAGTTGAAAGAATGATATCTTAATTGATTAGCTATAAAAATTGCTAGAATACAACAACAGAAACAATAATGCCATAATGACGCAATAATATCACAATTTAACCTCCAAATTTTAATTGAAATAAAAGCAGCCAAAACACTAAATATACTCCAAATCATTACCAAGTATATGCATCATACAAAAAACCATCCTAACCACATTACAATGCTACATCAATAAAAACAAATGCATAAAATCTAAACAAAATACTAAAGACGGACATAATATTTTGAAAGTTAACGTACCTCTCAGAAAGGGAATCAAAGATATTGTGAGAGAAATTATGGAAGTTTGATTTTTAAGTCCAAAGGAAATGGGGATTTATATTTGACAAATGTTGAGACAAATGATCATATTACTCAATATTTGTTGAATTTGACTCTTGCAATTTTGCATTGGAGTTAGTCTTATGCATAAAATTGAGAAGTTTTCTTAATTCCTATCTTTCTCATGATTTTTTTAGATCCATCCATATCTATCCAAAGCATTTCAAATAATAAATGTATACAAATTCTTTGAATTTTATTAATACATCAAAATAAATGCATATATCATTACTTAATAGTTTGATATAAATGCTAAATTTAGATAAGGTGAAAGCCCAAATGAAAAAAATGTCATACAATACGCCATTTGGCAGAACCTCATGCTCTCGTATATGAGGTCTCTACTTATATATATATATATTGATTTGGTAATGATATTAAAATAATTTAAGAAAATATTTTTTTTATTTCTCTTTTTAACTTTGTGTGAGATAAAGTTGTTTTTAAAAATTTTTTAGCGAAAAACAACTTTATCTCATGTTAAGCTAGGATAAATTAAGAGACAGTTTTCCTTAACCCAATTTTGTTTTGATGTTACCAAGCATATGAAAATATAAAGGATAAAAAAAACTATATTTACATAAGATTTTTCCTTAAAACAAATAGATTGTTAGTGGAAAATTCTAAATTTGTCATGCCCATTACAAATGTTATTATTAATATTATCATTATTATTACATGTGAGTATGTGACATGGCTTCAATTAAAAGTATAACAGTTTTTTTTTTTTTTTTAATTTAAATACGCGCAAGTCCCAACTCCTGAGCAACAGTACACTAGTTGAAAATCTTTTAGTATTCCGATTTATTTATTTTGGTTTGTTTACTATTTTCATCTCATGACCATCTAACAAAAATGGAATTCAAACACCGGGGCACTAGTTTTTGTCCAAAAAAAAAAAAAGTGCAAAACCCAAGAAACAGTAGAATAAACAGAATTAGGAAATTACCTTTTGCGGAGCTGGCACATTCTCTTCCACGTTAGCAAAAAATGACGACTTCACTTTAGGACAGTTCACCATGTATAGCCTCTCCGATGATCGCCAAACCGAAGAGCTATTTCCTCCACCCAGACTGTCAAGCTCTGGTAAGTTCTCTAATCTTAACTTTCTCAACTTAGATAGCACGTTGTTGTTTCCATCCCCATCATCTCCTCCTTCTTCATGGCCGAATACTTTCTTTAATTGAAGAAGACCTACTAATGTTAGACTTTCTAGTTGCTGAAGACCTTGAGCAACTGAGATAGGAAAGATATATTCCAGATTTTCGCAATTCTCTACCTCAAGAGTCTCTAATTTTGGGAGACATATTGGTTGACCGTGACTCTCTATTTCGCAATCCCCAACTTCTCTTTCTCTGTTCTGGCCGAATACTTTCTTTAATTGAGGAAGATCTCCTAAGTCTAGACTTTCTAGTTGGGGAAGACCTCGAGCAATTGAGATCGGAAATATATATTCCAGATTTTTGCATCTCCGTACCAGAATCATCTCTAATTTTGGGAAGCCTGTAGGTTGATGGTGACTCTCTATTTCACAATCCCCAACTTCTCCTTCTCTATTCTGGCCGAATACTTTCTTTAATCGACGAAGATCTAGTAATTTTAGACTTTCTAGTTGCTGAAGACCTCGAGCAACTGAGATAGGAAAGATATATTCCAGATTTTCGCATTTCCATACCCAAATAGTTTTTAATTTTGGAAAGCCTGTAGGTTGACCGTGACTCTCTATTTCGCAATCCCCAACTTCTCCTTCTCTGTTCTGGCCGAATACTTTCTTTAATTGAGGAAGACGTTGTAATTCTAGACTTTCTAGTTGGGGAAGATCTTGAGCAATTGAGATCGGAAGTATATATTCCAGATTTTCGCAATTCAATACCTGAACAGTCTTTAATTTTGGGAAGCCTGTAGGTTGATGGTGACTCTCTATTTCACAATCCCCAACTTCTCCTTCTCTGTTCTGGCCGAATACTTTCTTTAATCGACGAAGATCTAGTAATTTTAGACTTTCTAGTTGCTGAAGACCTCGAGCAACTGAGATAGGAAAGATATATTCCAGATTTTCGCAATTCTCTACCACAAGAGTCTCTAATTTTGGGAGACATATTGGTTGACCGTGACTCTCCAATATCATTCCCTGCTCTGAAATTATTTGCTTCATCTCATCGCATCCGTCAAGAGAGAGTCGTTTCAGCTTTTTTAGACTTTGAGCAAGGGACGGCGAGAAGAGACTGATCAATCTCGGGCATCCAGATGCTTCAAAATCTGTAAGATTGCTGAAGATTTCATACTGGTTGGGCCCCTCACATATTGTTCTCAGACAGCTCATTTCCTTTAGATATAGTTTGACCAAATTACGGGATGTAACGGTATGATTTCCCCCAATTGTATCAACAATGCATTCCATCTCACAAGACTTAATCCAAAGATATTCCACGGTACGGAACAATGGCTTCAATGCGTTCATTGAGGAGGCATTCAAATCATTGATTTCTAAAGTTCTTGAGTCAATACATCTTGAACTACCATTGTCGTGAAGTGTCACATGAGTCCATGGCGGCCAGTTAATTGATATGAAATATCTATGCAAGTCCGGGAAAACAAAGCCTTTAGGTAAATGATTCGAGTGCAACTTTAGAGAGAGAATAACGAAGCGGGGTAATGAGTTCAACTCTGATAAGTTAGCGTTGCTTATTTCTGAGGTTGTCCCTTCAACATCCCAATTCAGGAAAGCATCATCAATGATTAGTTCTTCTAATTGGGATAAGCTTCGTATCACATTTGGTGGAATCTGTCGCAGTTGATCACAAAACGTCAAATATATCATTTTTAAACTCGCCATTCCCCCTAACTCACTTGGCAATGCATTTATTCCACATCTGCAAAAGCTTAAAGTCTCAAGTTTCTTTAACTTTCCCAATGAAGAGAGGTCATCACTGAAATTGCAGTTTTCCAAATATAAGGCCCGAAGGTTTGTCAATAATTCGAGTGATTGTGATGATAAGATTATGTAATGTAGTGCTAAAACCTTGAGACAATTCATCCCTTCAAACAATGCGTTAGGGATATTTTTGGAACTTTGAATTCCACCCAATAACAAAATGTTGAGTCTTGGACATACCAATTTATCAGGAAGTTGTTTGGTGTTGAAATCAATCAAGGAGATTGCTGTGGCTCTTTCAAAGTTTGTGTTTCTCTCTAAACGAGTACAGGCTCTTATCTCAAATTCATTTTCCCCTTTTGATGTTATCCATAAGCCAATATCGCGAACCATGTCATGCATCTTCACAAATTCTTTGCTATAACCTTCTAGTAGTAAAGAAGAATCTTTGAGGCTATTGATTGCTGCACGCACTTGGCACCTTGCGTCTTCAAGTAAGTGAAAATCTTCATCTTCCTCTAATCCCATGACATATCTAGTCAATTCTTCAATAGCAATATTATAATCTTCTGGAAATAAAGAACACAACAAAAAGCATAACTTGGTTTTGCGTTTTAATTGATCAAAACTCCACTTAAGACATGCATAAGCATTTTTATCTTCATCAACACCTTCAATATCAACAAGTCTAGACTTTCTTAGTTGATGCATTGCCACATTCCAATCATTGAGAGATTTTCCTGTAAGAGCCTTTCCCACTGTAATGATTGCTATAGGCAAACCTTTGCATTCTTTAACAACTTCTAGTACCACATCATTCAAGCCTGGGCAATCATCAACTATAGCGGTTTTTTTCATCAAAGCCAATGATTCTTCCTCCACTAAGAAATTTAATGGAATTTTACTTTGACAACGCATTAAATTGCATACATGCACACTTCGTGTAGTCAAAAGCAACTTGCAACCACTGTGATCATCACAAGATGGAATTCCAATAGCTTCTAAGGGGACCTCTTTCCAAACATCATCAAGGATTATGAGGATCCTCTCTACACTCTTTATTCTTAAGCATATTTGACTTGCTCTTGGCATATCGCTCTCATTATCAAGTTTCAAATTTAAAAAGCCTGCAATTTCACCTTGAATTCTACTAACGTTTGGAGTCAACGACACAACAGTCATCACAATTTCATCGAAAATATTTAGTTCTTTGGTTTTCTTGTGCAATTCCTTCACCAGTGTTGTTTTTCCAACCCCCCCTATTCCATGCAGTCCAATCCTTTTACTGTTATCATCATGCAAGGCCTCCATAATTTGTTGGAAAGCCAATTTTCTCGATTCAAACACCTCGAAATCACTGGACGAAAAGATCTCTATGCCAGGAGTCGGAGCACGATGGGTCAATTCAGAAAATTTGCCCTTATCTTGGAGCTCTTTGACAACATTTGTCTTCTGTATGGCTTCCTTACATAACTTGTATTGCCGAATCCAATAAGGACACCAGCCGTTACAGAACCTCAAGTTTACTTGTACTTTATTTTCCAAATCCTGTACTTCTTCCATGAGTTGATTCACATTTGTCAACCACCTTTCTACATCCTTCTTAGCAATCTCATTGTTCATTGCAGCTCGCTCGATAGCCTCTTTCACATTTTGCTGCTCTACTTGCAGGTCTGTTTTTGCTTTGGTAAGATCATCAACAGTTTTCTTGAAACGGAACAAATAACCAACATGACGTATGACGGGCTTTGCTGTGCATTTTACAACTTCAGCTGCAATGGAGCCCGTGCATCGCGTCAATATGTCCATCCTATCTGAAAATAAAAGACTGTTATACTTCTTAAACAGGGAACAAGATTAAAGATAACGTGAAAATTTCAAAAGTCAAGGTATACCTCGTTGACACACTAGTGGGTACAAGTGACAAGGAAAAAACTTGCCACCAACTGCGCAATAAAGTAAATTGAGGAATTAATTGCACTTGCTTCCAATTCTCCTTGCTATTCACCTGTCAAGATGAAAAAGGATGGTAAGAGATTCTTTCTCCTTTTTTAATTTTTTAATTTTATTTTTATATATATATATAAAAGGAATTGAATCATCAACTTTAGCAATTGGTATCAAGATTACTCAAATGTAACGTAAGAATGAAAAGATTATTACTATAAGTCTATAATGCTTCTCTTTACATGGACACTACTTTCCTCAATAAGCGGAGTCCATCAGTGGTAAGGCTTAAATGATACAACACAAGCTCAATTCGTTTCCTTATTTTATCTCTTAAAAAAAAGTTTCCTTAATTTAATTGAAACTAGCCCTTTTTTTTTTTTTTTTTTTTTTTTTTTTTGAGGAGATAAACTTTTACGTTTTTTTTTAAGAGAGTTTTAACTTATGGCGTCCGCTTTTAATGAACGCTCTTTATCATCAGACCAAGACACCAATCAGTTTTTGGTATAGGCGAGAATTGAACCCCAGATCTCTTATTCAACCATCAGAGACTTTACCAGTTGAGCTAACTGAAACTCACGCAACTAGCCAATTTTAATTAATCAAGCTACACTGTCTTTTTCCTCCAAAAAAAAAAAAAAAAAACTAGCTGCAGTATATAAATGTTATTTAATGGGGTATAATATATTTGTAAGGTTGAAATTTATCAACCATCTTGTTGAGTTTATTCCGTGCCAATTTGCTTGTAATTTAGCACTTAGTAACCATGTATTTAAGTGGGATTCATGTAAGGGTAGTGTGTGAAGAGAGTGTGAAGAGAGTGTGAAGAAAATCTCATGTTTGTGCAAAGAAGCAGAGTTTTGCGGCTAGGACTCGTGACTGACAAGCCGCCAACTGCAGGCACGTGAGAAGTACACAGGGGAGCTGAAGGGTCGCGCCAGCTGTCGCACTACAGGACAAAAGTCCCAGGTTGGCCAAGCCGTTATGTCGCGACTTGAATTCGCAACTTGGACAAGCCGCGAGGCCAAGCCGCCAACTAACCCTGTTTGGCAAAAACTGACTCTTCGTATTCCAAACACACATCACTATATATAGACCCTTATACCCACTAAATTAAGAGAGCTTCCAAAGAAAAAAATTGAGAAAGAAACCCTAGAGAAAAACAAGATTGCCTCATCCCTAATCTTCAATAAGAAACTCCTCAAATTCCTCTACTCTCTTCCTCTCCATTGTCATACCCTTGAGAGGTTCTTTACCAAATCTTTATCTCACCATACCCACGTTTGTGAGAAGGTTTATTTGGTACTTTTGGGAAGCAGTTAGGAAGGAACCAATATACATTGGTTGATGCTATGGTCTAGTAGCGGAATCCAAGAAACTAAAGAAGAAATAGGTTCGGTGCAACCTCATTGGAACAAGAAGCTTGGAGGGCTTAGGTACTTGGGTAGATTAGGCATAAAGGGTTTTCTGCTGTTCATGTATCCCAACTACATTCTTTAGTGGATTATTTCACCGCTTGGAGAGCGGCGGAGAGGTTTTACGCCGAGGACTTCAGTTTCTGCTTGTGTTGTTCGTGTGTTTGCATCTTCCTTCCCTTTATATTTGCCTAATATTTACTGCTGTGGATGTGTTTATATTTGGCTTAGATTAGATATCAATTCTATGGTTGGCTTATGTTCATGTTCCGCACATTAATTGTTTGATTATAAGCTTAAATTGATAATTTGTAATTTGGGGTCTAAACGTTCAAGGGTGTTTCATACCCATTTTGAACTTTCAATATTAAATGAACAATTACTTCAATTATTGTTTATTTAAAAAAAAAAAAAAAAGATTTCTAGAAGTATTTTCTATCTTTACAAATATATCATTCTATTACTTTTTGTTTGTTTGGTTAAATGGTTTTTAAGGTGAACCGTATTCTTCTCATTTCTGTTGTAGTGTATTATATTTGCCTAATATACAACTAAATTTTATATTTTTCAAATTTATCATTTCTTAAGGAATGAGGAAATTATCATAATAGTCAAAACTCATCACAAAATTACAGTATTATTTTAACCAAAATTAAAAATGAAACCAAAGAAATAAAAGATAGACTTCATAATAATTTATTGCTCAAACAATTGGTAGGTATATTCAATTTCATAGCCATATAGATTGTGTTTTGATATAAGCTCAAATTTTTATTTCCAAAAAAATACTAAGTATTAACCCAAAACAAAATTCAACCAAAACTATAAAACGGAGAGAAAAGATTTTGAGATGGAAAATTTTAAAAACACAATACCAAAACACATATTTATAAAATAAAAATAAAAAAAACTATCAAACTTAATTAGAGTTATAAGAAAGAACAAAAATCTGCCGCGAGAGAGAGAGAGAGAGAGAGAGAGAGAGAGAGAGGGGGGTACTCACAGTTTTGTGCGGGAAAAATTTGAATCAAATTTATACAAAATAAAATGGGGAGAAGGAGTGTTAAAATATAAGAAAGAGAATATGATGAAGTGTTCAAAAAAAAAAAAAAAAAGAATATGATGAAGTGTAATGGTAAAGTAGAAAGTAGTTGGGAGATAAAGAGACAAAGATGGAGAAGAAATATTGAAGGAAGTCTAATAGTAGGTGTGGACTAACAAGAAAAAGATAGATTTTTTTTTTAAACAGGGAGAAGAAAAGTTTAAAAAGAGAAAAGAAGAGGTTGAAAATAAGTGGATAATGTGACTGCTAATGTGGTTCAATAGAAATGTAACAACAATAAATGCTACTCTTCAACAAAAAAATCCCTCTTAAGAAAATTTCATCAATCTCTCTAGAGGAATTTTTTTGCTATTTAACATGATTTTTGGAATAATTTCGTTAGTTAGCATGTTTATGAAACATATTTGTAAACTAGAATCTCGAATTTGTGGAACTTGAGATTGCTTATCAAACTCGAGCCTTTAAGGCTCAAGTTCCATGTGCTAGTAAGAGATGATGTGGAAAATTATCCACATGAAACTTGAGTTTCCTAAAGCACAACACTGCATTTCATCCTAAACTGTAAAACCAAAAACAAGTCCAAGCTAAGAGAAAGAGAAAAGAGTCGGACCAAAAACAAACCCAAGCTACCTACATCAACGTTGCTTGCCACCGCTCTAGTGCCGAGATTGAAACCTCAAAAAGAGGTCTGTCGTTCCATACCATGGGGTTATGTTTTGATTTGGATCTATAGAAATGAGTATTTCTCTAATTTTAGGGTTTGGGTGTTTGAGAAATGGGTTTGGATGTTTGAGAAAGGAGAAGAAGAAGAACTGGAGAAAAAAGAAAGCATATTGAAGAAGGAGAAGAAGAGATTGGGAGAAAGAAGAAAGAAGAAAGTTGGAGGAAGAAGAAAGCAGTACACATGGATTTTTATGTTCACCTCAGTTTTGCCACACTTAGAACTCAAGTCTTAAAAACTCGAATTCCTTCGAGGAATCTGAGCACCTAAGGCTCAAGATACTAGTTTGCTAAAATGTTTCAAAAACATGCCAACTAACAAAATAGTTGCCAAAATAATTCTAAATGGCAAATTTCTCCCTCTCTTGAGGTAAAAAGAAATATCGATCCTCAAATTATCTCCTTGAGCTCTATAATAAATATAACGTATATTATAAAATCTCTTTTTCACCCTTGGATTATCCTATTTGAATCAACTCTTTCTAATTTTTTGGAAAAATCAAGTAACCTAGGGATGAATAATTATTTTGTCAATAAGTCAAAGACAAATTAAAAACATTATTAATTAACAAAGAAAAAGTAGTCAACAAAAATAGGATAAGCCAAAGACAAATCATAGATTTTGATCCAGTGGCGGCTCTAGGAATTTTTTTTAGGGTGTCACTAAGAAATTTAAATTATACAAAATCTAATAAAGAGATAACTTGAATATATCAACATCACAAAAAAAAAACCACACAAATACATGAAATATTAAAAAAAATTTGTACTAACAAAGTTAAAGAAAAAAAAAAGACTAATAAGAAATAAAGTGGAAATTGAAAATTGAAAATGCTGAAATGAGAACAATAAAATAATCACAATATTTTCACAACAAATCTTATGCAACAAACTATTATTGGTAGGTAAAACATGTCAATGTTGAGCCCAAATTAAAATAATTAGTAACAGCTTACCACATAATATTTATTGTGAAAATATTATAGATGTAGCATTACTCTTATTTTTGTTGAACTCAAATTCTTATGATTCTCAGATCAGGGTGTTTAACATTTTTATTAGGTTACTCAAAATAGGTTAATTTAGTGTATAATATTTTTTTTGTAAGTGTGTGTGTATATTTTTTTCAAGTCAGGGTGGTCACAGAACAGATTAGTTTGAACTAATTATTTATATAATTTTTTTTATGCTAAGTATAAAAAACAAATTTGGCAAGTGAGGGTGGTCCTGGGACTACCCTCACATACAAGTGGAGCCCCCACTGTTTTGATCAAATATGTTAATAATACTTATCACAGAGTTTAGGGGCCGGGTGAGACTCTCATTTCCTAAAATTTTGAGATTAATGCCATAATGTTTTTATAGAGATTGGTGTTATTTCCCTTAATTTTCTACTCTAGGCTATACTCTATATACCAAGGAAAAATGATAATGCCAATAACGACTTATGTGCAAATATACAGAAGGCAACTACATCCACAAGCAGAGCCCTAAAGTTAAGAGGTCTATAAATATATGTAGACCATCAGGCATCAACAGGCAAAACATGTTTGATGCCTATTTATTGGTTTTATACTTTTATATGTAGCAAAGCATGGTGGATCAAAACCAGGATTAAAACATGGTGGATCAGAACATTCGGTGTAAATAGTTTTCAATTAGGGACCAACATGCCCCATTTCCTTCATATTTTGCTTTTGGTTACAAAATGGTTGTACCTTTCCGGATTAAAATGACCTTGCTTAGCAGTGCAAGATAAGAATTGTGGTCTTGTAAATAAAGAGAAGTTATTTAATGCTTCAATAGAACAATGCCTCAAATTATCCATTCTCTATCGTAGAAGTTGAATATATCTATACTATATATAAGAGGATTCTCTTCTTTGAACTAGACTTTTATATAGTTCAAAAATACATTCATTAATAAATGGTAACTTCTCTTTTAAAAATAGGGTCATAAATGTCAAATAACAAATTTCATTTTGAATTTAAAAAGCAAACTCCTAAAAATTATGATGTTTTTTTCCCTTCATGTTCATCTTTTTATTCCCTAAAATTTAGCATTTTTATTCCTTTTTCATCCAAATAAAAGTAAAAAACCTCAATATAAAAAATAAAGAAAATAAAAAATTAAGAGAACTACTAAAATTTAGCTTTCTTTCCCCTTACATTCATCTTATTTTTTCTTATCTCTAAAGCTTATCATTTTTATTTGATTGAAAAAAAAAAAAATATTTTTCTAAATTATAATAGATGCAAATTATTAACTTTTACCCAAATATATATATATATATATATATAAGAGCCTCTGAGCACTTGCAACGCACATGCTTAGAGGCTAGTGACTATCGTAGAAGTTGAATATATCTATACTATATATAAGAGGATTCTCTTCTTTGAACTAGACTTTTATATAGTTTAAAAATACCTTCATTAATAAATGGTAACTTCTCTTTTAAAAATAGGGTCATAAATGTCAAATAACAAATTTCATTTTGAATTTAAAAAGGAAACTCCTAAAATTTATGATGTTTTTTTCCCTTCATGTTCATCTTTTTATTCCCTAAAATTTAGCATTTTTATTCCTTTTTCATCCAAATAAAAGTAAAAAACCTCAATATAAAAAATAAAGAAAATAAAAAATTAAGAGAACTACTAAAATTTAGCTTTCTTTCCCCTTACATTCATCTTATTTTTTCTTATCTCTAAAGCTTATCATTTTTATTTGATTGAAAAAAAAATATATATTTTTCTAAATTATAATAGATGCAAATTATTAACTTTTACCCAAATATATATATATATATATATATAAGAGCCTCTGAGCACTTGCAACGCACATGCTTAGAGGCTAGTGTGTGTGTGTGTTACACACACACACACACTAGACTTGTCACATGCACTTTGCGCATGCAACAATGCTCTTTTTTATTTTTTTGCTTTTGTGTTTTTTAATTTAATGAGATAGAGATAATATCCTAAGTTTTAGACTGAATGAAGAAAATAAAGTAAAAAGCCTAAACTTTAGGAACACTAAATTACTCTTTTAACCAGTTTATGTTTTTTAATTTAAAATTATTTAATTAAATGATAGGGGATATTTTAGAGAGTTAAAGAATTTGTGTAAGGGTATTTTAGTACGCAAAATGTTAAAACCTAAACAGGGAATCCTGTTATTAATAGTATAAATAAATGAAGGGCTTCAACATTATAAATCCTATTATTTTAGTACGCAAAATATTGAAATTCAAACAGATAATCTTATTGTTAATAGTATAAATGTTGACACCCAAATAGGGAATCATGTTATTTTAGTACGCAAAATGTTGAAACCCAAATAGGGAATCCATCATAGAAGTTGAATCTATACTATATATAAGAGGATTCCCCTCTTTGAACTGAACTTTTATGTGGTTCAAAAATACTCTCAAACCTTACGTTTAACAGGAAAAAAAAAAAAAACTTGAGGACAACCTGGTAAAAATATATCCCCAACTCCACTTAAAATGCCTATAAAATAGGATACTCTCCTACTAATCCATGTCTTCAAAAAAAATTTATCCTTTTTTTTAAGGGAAAATTATAACACAAGACCAAAAAAAAAAAAAACTCATCGCACACGTAAAGTGTGTGTGATGAGGCTAGCGTGTGTGTATGTGTGTGTGTGTGTGTGTATTGTGTTGAGAGAATCCAAGTTCTCTCAAGTTATCAATAGTTCCAAATGCACCATCACCTTCACCCTAATACATTTTTTATGAAGTAAAGAATCCTAGAAAACTAAATGAAGGGCTTTAAGAAGTTGGAATCTTTGACCTCACATGGCAGTTTTTATTTTTTTTTTGGTTTTTATGAGCTTCACACATGGCAATTTATAGATCTAAAATGTATCTTGTACATATATCCTATATTGTTAGAGAATAAAAATAATTTATAAATGTTTAAAGCATTTGTTGTTTTTGTATAAGGTGTATTTATATAAAATTTGGTTATTTAAAAAATTTTAGGGGTACTTTTGGCATTTTGAATCTTTTGAGGAGAGGTATTTTGGGTATCTCAGAGTTATTTTTATCATTTTAGTGGTTTTAGGGGTATCTTGGAGGTTTGAAGATATTTTGGTAATTTTAAAGGTTTGTGGGAGTATTTTTGGAGATCTTAGGGGATATTTAAGTCATTTTAGAGATTTTGGTATTTAGGGGATATTTTGGCTATTTGGATACTTCATGAATATTATGGTTATTTCGCAAGGGTTTTTGTTATTTTGCAGATTTGGGAGGTAGTTAAGGGGGAGAATTTTGATCATTTAGGAAATTTCATAGATATTTTGTTCAATTTGGAAGTTTTGGAGTATTTGTGTCATTTAAAGATTTTAAGAGGATTTATTATCATTTTGGAGATCGAGTTGTTTTGATCAGTTTTGTGGTCACATGGTTATTTTGGTCAATTTAATGGTTTATAGATATTTTTGTCAAAGATTCCAACATCATATGAGTAGGACATGGTTTGAGTCTAGTAACCCAATGCACTAGACCCAAGCATTGCCAATATGAGTAACAAACCAAATGTGATAATCTCATATTCTTATACACTTAGGATGTGATTCCATGGATAAAATCTTTCACAAACTAAACTCCAATATAGGGTTGAGTGTATGACTTTATTATGCATAGGGCTCTCCATGGGTCAATTGAAGTTGGTTTTAGGGTCAACCAAACAATTGACCCATTCATGGCAAGTTTAGATTTATCCAGTTGGTGTTAACGGCAAGTATATGAGTCATCAACTGTTACAACTTATGTGTTCTGACAATTGATCCGTTCAAATTGGTTCAAACTTGGTGGCATGGACTAATCATGGCAAATCTGCCATATTTGATGGAGACTCTGCTAGATTGGGCTAAGATTTGCTAAATTGGCTATGATCTCACCAATTTGGCAAAAAGTTCTCACATATATGCTAAGAATGGCACTATTTTGGCAAGTTGGAGTTGGAGTCAAAATTGAAGTTGGATTTCAGATGAGAAACCCAACATTTATTCACGATAGACCAAGTGATCGGATCGAACAACTTCAATTCAAATTCCACCAAGATGAACGATTCGGCCGGGTCCAAGTCTGGATAGGATATCTCTAACTACGCATAATCAAAATTTATTGTTTCACGAGAATAAATAAATAATTTGATGCGCCTTCTTGAATTAAATTAAATTGACAAGTATAATAACTTAGAGAAGGCATATTATTATCGTTTTCCCAAGAGCAACGAGATGGCTTAGATCTGTTACTTTCATTCTACTTTCTGTGATGTTAACATGGCTGAATATGTCTTACCTTTTCTTTACGTCAAAAAATAAATAAATTGGATGAATATAATTCCAATAATTACCTTATTTGATCTTCAATGTCCCCTTCTCTTGTTTTACTCGTAATTTGTTTTTCTTTTTCTTTCTGTATAGACAAAAATAAAATGAAATGAGTGTGGAGTACAACATACGATCGAGTTAATTCAGGGCCATGGCACCAGAGAAATTAAGTAACATGATTAAAGAAAGTAGAATAACTGTGTCAAAATTAGTTGATATTTAGCATACCTTAGCCTTTTACCTATTCAGAATCTTGCATATTCTCCAACCACTTTGAAAGATGGATATACTAGCAGTAAACTCAGTCACAGCGACAATTGTTCAACTAAAAATACTTACACAAGCGGAAGAAGAAAACTTTTCACTACTTCAGCCTTCAAACTTCTCAGGAAAGAAACCAAAATGCCAGGTGGATTAATGCTTTAGGAAATATTCAGCAAACAAAAGGCTTTTAGGGAATGCCTTTATTTTTGTGTAAGCCTATTTTTTCTAAAGCAAAAGCAAAAATTGGTGGCCCCGACTCTTCATAGTGGATTGCCAGCCCACGCTGTGGGCTCGTCTTGTCGGTTATCTACAAAAAGAACTCTTACATATGTTGTCATTAATTAATATAGAATTTATAAAACAAAGCAAAACGATGCAAATACAAAATATATAATTAAGTTGAAGCTAAACTTATAAATCCATCAAATAAGTATTCTTCTTTCTGGCCTATACATGATAAACTAATCTTTAGTGAAATATTACTAGCTTATGATTTCTATAATTTCTCCTATCCATTCCAAAAATAAATAAATTTTAGATAAGATGTAGAAGAGTTGCATTTTTTAAAATTAACAACCAGGAAATTAATGTTAGGGTCCTGACAATAATAAGCAAGACACTTGAGGAAATGGTGACATTATTTTCCACTTTCTTTTCCAACTTTTGAAACCTTATTATCTCACACAGTCAGTGGCGGAGCCAGAAATTTATCTTAGGGAGGGCCATACATATGTTTTTTTTTTTTTTTTTGTATGAAATGTAAATATAGAAGTGCAAATTTTTTTTTTTTTTGGCTTTTTCTTTTTGCTTGAAATGCCCTAATATATTGTTAAGTGGACCAAATTATGGACCAAAGTTTAATCTTATTGGACATAAAAAAACTTAGGGTGGTCACAAATCTTTTTTTAAGAATAGAAAATGTTTATATATTATTAGGTATGGGGGCAAAATGATAAGGTTATTTAATAAGATATTTTATTTTTTTTTAATTTTTTCCTTTTTTTGGGGGGGGGGGGGGTGGGGGGGTAGAGGCCCCCCTCAGTCCCTTAATAGCTACGCCACACTGCACATGGTTCCATTATTCAACACTACTTTATAGGATTCTTTTGCCAAGTGGCCCAGCAAAACTACCTAGCACCTTCCTAGAATCGATAATGACACCGCTCGTATTAGTGGATGTATAATAGAAAAATGTATAAAATTTACATGGTTTTGTCTAAATATTACCTACATCAGTTAGTGTATAATTGTATAAATTTATAAGTTTGCTACAATAATCGTATAGATTTGCATTGACACTATTTATTTTGCATTTAGTTTTTTATTATTTCTTTACGATGATGAAAGAAGAGAGTGGATTATGTTGCTGTGTATGAAAAAAGAGAACAATTTACCAAACAATAGAAAAAGTAAGTTTTTATGCTAAAATTGACATAAATTTTTGCACAAATTGATGTGAATACTCCATTGGAAAATGCAAAATACCCTGCCACTAAAAAACACAAAAAATGCAACTTCATCCATGTGTTTGAAAAATGATAAAATACTATTTTGGTCTCTAAAATTATTAAAGTTTGTTTTTAGTTTCCAAGTTTTAAAAAGTTCTTTTTTAATCCTTAAACTTTGTAACAAGGTTTTTTAATAGTTTAGAGGAAAAAATAGAAATGAAAAAAAAAAAAACTTTTTTTAATAATTTAGGGACAAAAAATCAAAACTTTTGGTGAAGTTTAAGAACAAATAAATATTTTAAATAATATTTTTAAAGGTTTAGGGTGAAAAATAAATTTTAAATAAAGTTAGAGATCAAAATAATATTTTATCCAGTTGAAAGCAATAAGTAATACTATAGTAATATATATATCTATATATATATATATATATTTTGAGTACTAGCTCAATAATATCTATTTTTATGTTACTATAGCATAATGCAAAATTAAACTTAGACTATTTTATTCTCTCTCCTTTGGTCTAGTGAGTATGGTGTGGGTTCTTTTAGGCATTATTTATTTATTTATTGATTTTGATAAAGTAAGTTTATTTTAATAGGTTGAGTTGTAAAATAATGAATGGGGTGTAAGTTATATTGTTAAAGCGATGATTTAAAATAAATAAAGTGACTTTTAAGTTATATAAATTTATTGTGCAAAATAAGATGAGAATGCTCTAAAAGAGAACATGTTACAAAATCTTCGCCCTCGAAACAATAATGAATAAACAAATAATCTTAACAAAAAAATAAAAATGACTTATGTTGTGGGAAAATTCTATTACACATCCATTATTGTATACTTTGTATATACTCCCTCTGGATCATGTTTTGAAAAACACAGTTTTATTTAAAATTATAAAATAAAACATGATTGAATTCATGTTTTCTCAATGGCCGATGTACGTTATCTTCACTCTTCAGGGGGTTCAAATGAATCCCCAAACTTGGAAATTAAAAAATATTATTATATATATATATATAATTTTTTTTATTAGTTTGATTTACACTTAAAAGTATTTTTGCACTCCCTAATCACAACCCAATCTAAAACCAAATAACAACACAGATCAACCAATCTCAAAACCAAAAACAGCACAGAATACTCTCATTATCTCTCTTTGATTTGATTTCTAATCTCAATCTTATGAATCTCATCTCATCTTTTTTTTTTTTTTTTAAACTATCTAAATCAGTATCTCTCTTTATTATAAATTTATATTATGCATGTGTGTGATACTGACTGTATGCGTGTTATTTATTTATTTTTTCATAATATTATTTGTGTGAATTATGATGTGTGTGAATGTGTATATGTATATTATAAATATAATATAACTTTATATAATTTAATAATTAGAAAATACAAAGAGTTTTTTTATATGTGTGTATATTGTTAAAAAAAGTAAATGATGTTTCAAGTATTTAATTGGTTAAGTAGACACTTAGTATATTATTTATGTATAAATGAATGTGCCTATATGGGTCAATAATTAACACAATTCCAAGGGGTTTATTTTAGTCATTTAGTTTAAAATATTTATTTTATAAAAACAATGAAATATTTTTTATAAAAACAATGACAAATAGGAACACTGAATAAAAATAAAAATGTTATACAAATTTAATAAAATAAAATAGCCACACCTATCCACATTGATAATATATAATGACAATTAATAATGAATTATCATGTAACTATTTCATAATATGAAAACTCTTAAAAGAAAATTGTAAAACTTTATATATATATTTCTTCTATAAAAAAAAATAACTTCAAGTAGTTGCATTTTTTTCGGTTGATAATTTGAAAATTTTAAATTCTCTTTTTACTAAATTATTATTAATTTAAGTTTTTTAATGACGCCCCTACAAAACAATTCTAGAGCTGCCACTGTGTTTTCTAAACAAGATTTTAATCTAATTAACACTGCTTGTTGTATGGTGAGTATTGTTCGACATGGCCATAAAAACACTATTCAACATGGGACTAAAAGTGAATGGTAAATTAAATAGGAAAAAATTGCCAACTGCCCTTTTTGGGCAAAAATGACAGCTTTTTGCCCATTTTTTCAAACGAATTAGGAAAATGCCCATGTTTTGAAACTTGACTTGTGATAAATCGAGTTAGGCCCTATAGCGGCATTTTTAAAGAGCCTATAATAACGTTTTCAGGACCTATAGTGACATTTTGTAACTTGACCTATATGAAATCGAGTTATAGGTAAAATAAATAAATAAATAAAAATTGCCTATAACTCGATTTCATGGAGGTCGGGTTATAAAACGCCACTATAGGTCCTTAAAATGTTACTATAAGTCCTTAAAAACACCGCTATAGGGCTCCAGAATTTTTTTTTTTTAATAACTCGATTTATCATAAATCGAGTTTCAAAAGATGGGTATTTTCCTAATTAGTTTGAGAAAGAGGGAAAAATGTTGGATTGTTTTTAAAAAAAAAGGGTAAAAGTCAATTTTTTCCAAATTAAATATCACCATAGCCCAATTCTGCAAAGAATATTAAAAATAGCTAGGTCTTAGAAAGCATGGCAATATGTGGCATTCCAGTGACTTTACGTTGGAAAAATTTCAAGATCTCTTTGATAGTGGAAAGTTTCTTTATATAGTTATAAGATAGGATTGTTTCCTATACATTTAGGACTTGAAAAACTTATTCAGTGTTTTTTGCTTGCTACCTTTTGTGTTCCCTTCCTCTCCAAAGGTGGCATCCAAATAACACTGAATAAGTTTAGAGCACAATTTTTTTTTTTTTTTTTAAGTTGGTGAGTTGTAAATGATAGACAATTAAGTGATGGTAGTGATGGATTTAGATGAGAATCAATAACAACTTGGCAACTCAACCGTTATTAAATTTGCTAAGAAAAATCTTGTGTTTGTGGCATTGCTAAAAAAGAAAGGACAAAATTTAGTTACAAAATTAGTTGTAATTTAAGGCTACAACCTTACTTAATAAAATAAATATTACTACATATTTTAAAAATCTAATTGTTAGATTACATGTTCTTTATACTCTTAATACACATGTCAAATTTTGTTTCAATCGGATATTATTTACAATATGATCTATAAACTTATATTTTATGCATAACTTTAAACTACAAAAATTTGTAATTAAAACAATTTATTGATGACATAACTATTGATCTTTAATTTTCCAGAAATTTTGCAAGTGTAAGGGCTCAATTTGATCCATGGCCCAAAAATGACTCAGACAATGGCCCAATAAGCCAACCACAATAGATTTGTTAGAGAGTGGGTTGGATATTGAACACTCAATAAGTTAAAGGTTAACCACAATGAGATAAGAAGCAAACGAAATGACTAAGGCAACAAATTATGAACAAAAAAGTCTCCCCAATCAGGCCCGAGGAATGTCTATTTTATATATGTGTGTCTTTCTCGCTTATACAAATATCTCAGTTCCTGGTTACAAAGTCATCCTCTCTTTCTTTTCTCCGATGCCCCATATATGGATCTTAATTTTCCTTTTATATTTAAACACAAATCATCTTAACCTTACACTTTGAGGGCTGAGATTACATTCCTAAGACCTCTGTATCATCTGGAACATACTAGTAAGCTTTTAACCTACAATCTGATAAGATCTTAGAATGAATTGAATAGAGTAACAGAGAAGAGAATTAGAATATTAGAGGAGGGAAGTGGAATTTTTTTTTTTTTTTTTAAGTTGGTGAGTTGTAAATGATAGACAATTAAGTGATGGTAGTGATGGATTTAGATGAGAATCAATAACAACTTGGCAACTCAACCGTTATTAAATTTGCTAAGAAAAATCTTGTGTTTGTGGCATTGCTAAAAAAGAAAGGACAAAATTTAGTTACAAAATTAGTTGTAATTTAAGGCTACAACCTTACTTAATAAAATAAATATTACTACATATTTTAAAAATCTAATTGTTAGATTACATGTTCTTTATACTCTTAATACACATGTCAAATTTTGTTTCAATCGGATATTATTTACAATATGATCTATAAACTTATATTTTATGCATAACTTTAAACTACAAAAATTTGTAATTAAAACAATTTATTGATGACATAACTATTGATCTTTAATTTTCCAGAAATTTTGCAAGTGTAAGGGCTCAATTTGATCCATGGCCCAAAAATGACTCAGACAATGGCCCAATAAGCCAACCACAATAGATTTGTTAGAGAGTGGGTTGGATATTGAACACTCAATAAGTTAAAGGTTAACCACAATGAGATAAGAAGCAAACGAAATGACTAAGGCAACAAATTATGAACAAAAAAGTCTCCCCAATCAGGCCCGAGGAATGTCTATTTTATATATGTGTGTCTTTCTCGCTTATACAAATATCTCAGTTCCTGGTTACAAAGTCATCCTCTCTTTCTTTTCTCCGATGCCCCATATATGGATCTTAATTTTCCTTTTATATTTAAACACAAATCATCTTAACCTTACACTTTGAGGGCTGAGATTACATTCCTAAGACCTCTGTATCATCTGGAACATACTAGTAAGCTTTTAACCTACAATCTGATAAGATCTTAGAATGAATTGAATAGAGTAACAGAGAAGAGAATTAGAATATTAGAGGAGGGAAGTGGAGAAGATAGTAGAGATAGATGAGAATTAAAGATGAGATAGAGAAGATAGAAATGAGAATGTAATTCTGATTATGCATTCCAAAACTGAGTACAGTCCTTCTGTTCCTCTCCTTTTATACTATTGTAGTTTAACTAACTCCCAGCTCAGCTAACTAACTACCATGACATCAACACAACAGCAATTGACAACACACAGTAACTAACACAGCAACTAACTAACTGTCACTACTCATCCTCTAATTACAATTAGTACAATTCTCCTAATTACACTTCATATCACAATCTTAGCTATACCACCACTGCTCATAATCATTTCCTCATTAATGCGGACAGGGGAGTGATTGTCTTGTATTTAATGCAAAGGGGATGACTTCTACACCCTTCTTCCTTCATCCTTCTCATATTCTATGCCAAGTCTACCTTCTTTCCTTTTAGATGTTTTAACTTCATGCACCTTACATAGTTAGTGCTCATCCCCGAGGTCCAAGGTGTATCCTCGGAAATAACCTTGGCCACCCATTTAAATCAAACTCGGGATCCTCCTCCTCACAGCAAGCATGAAGGATATAAAAAGAAAATGTAATCTAATAGGAAATTTGTCAAAATTCAACTCCAATAAAAAGATAGGGTAAGATTGTAGCTTAAGAGTACATTCAATTTTGTAAATAAAATTTTTTGAAAAAGAAAAGCTTAAGGAATACCTTTATCTTCTACTTTCGGAATTTTCCAATAAATTAATCTTTTTATATAGCCTATTTTCCTAAAGCAAAAGCGAAATGATGCTTTATCAATAATATATAGTATTCCATAATAATAATAATAATAATAATAATAATAATAATTGATGATGCAAAAAATCAACAGTTGAGCTCCTCGTCATACCAAATGGACAACTCTGTGAATGGGGTCGTCTTTGTAGATGAGAAACCTGCAAAATGAATTGGGTGGAAGAGTAATATGCCGGTGTGGCATCAGCCAAACTGCCTCCGATACTTAAGTCAGTAAGGGAGAAAGATTCTAGAGAGAAAAATGAGTAGAGAATGCTTTCATAGAGTATTTGTGTGTACCTTTGGCTTTTGTTATCTTTTCTTTTATAGTTGTATGCCTCATTAATTGGCAATGATGTGTTGTATTTATGCTCAACGGCTAGTGCGTTACAAAATCTTTGCCTGGAGGCCACAGCTCATTCTGTGACCATTGGTCCGTCAGTTAGGTTTTGTCATCAATGATCGTAATAAATGCATAACATCTTCTCGGGGTGAATGACAACCTTTGTATAATGACTATAAATTTTTGGTTCATCAATAATAATAATAATAATAATATGGTATTAATCTTTGGGATTGATGGCCTCATTCTTCATAGTGTATTGTCAGCCTAGTAGTTCTAGGACCACAAATTATTCTACAATTTTTTGCCACAACTCTGACGTGATATATTATGAGTGATTAACTATCTCTTATATATAGACCCACTATTTTGTTTTTACCAATCACACTCTGCTACGTCACAATTGTGACAAGAATTTGTGAAAAATTATATGGTACTAAACTTTTCCATTGCCAGCCACATGGTGGAGCTCGTCTTGTCGGTTATCTATAAAAGGAACTCTTACATATGTTGTCATTAATTAATATAGAAATTTAAAAAACAAAGCAAAAAACGATGCAAATACAAAATATATAATTGTTGAAGACAAAGAAGAGCTAGAGCATGAAACGCGGTCATTTATACTGAGAGTGAAACGCAATCGTATGACTTAAACAAGGAGTTAATGAATCTGATCAATACCTTGCAATATATATATATAGCAACTGTTTTATGGAAACGACAAGCTATCATTTAGGCCGTTTGATGGGAGATTTCTAACATCATTATTTAAAATGATGTGAAATATGTAGTTTAAAACGTATTGTGAAAACACATGTTTACAGTATTTACAATTAACTGTAATTAGCATATGTTCTTCTTCTTATAGGTAGTTAGTGTAACAAACTTTCCTGCTTAATTGGGAATTAGTTTCAGATTAGGTTTTCCTTTTTTCTTCTTCTTAGACTCTATATAAACAGCCTTAGCCTTGTATCTATACTCAATCAATTGTACTCTTTCATCATCAATAACAGAATTGAGTTTATTTAGAGAGAGAGAAAGAGTTCTTTGACTTTTTACAATAATTAAGTTGAAACTGAGCTTATTAATCCATCAAATATATTCTTCTTTATGGCCTATACATGATAAACTAATCTTCAGTGAAAGATTATTAGTTCTATGATTTCTTTAATTTCTCCCATCCATTCCAGTAAATAAATAAACAAAATTTAGAGAAGATGTAGAAAAGTTGACTTTTTTACATCAACAATAATAATAAAGACAAAATTTAGGTACAGTACCTTAAGTGTTGTTATTTAGGTTCTCCTCTTAAGATTCAATCATGTGGCAACTTGACTAAAAAATACACTTTCATCACATGAGAAAAAATCCATATGACTAAATTTTAAGAGGGGAACCTAAGGAACAACACTTAAATACTGTACCTAAGTCTTGCCCCTAATAATAATTAGTATTGTAGGGTTTGAATTGAAATGTTAGGGTCCTGATAATATTTTGAGGAAATGGTGACATCATTTTCCACTTTCTTTTCCAACTTTCCACACATCGTACCCCCACACGATTCCATTATTGAACCATACCTTTTATAGGGCCAAAATGGCACAATAGCACCGCTTATCGAAATATATATCAATCTATCATTGTTTCGAAAATATATAGAGATCTACCACTTTTTAGGTAATCAAGTTTGGCAAAATCGAGCTTTCTATAGTACTCAAGTTTATAGAACTTAAGTACCATGGAAAAATTTTAAAAAATTTTTATGGTACTCGAGTTCCAGCAAATTTGAAGTATATTTTTTTAAAGAATTCGAGTTTTTAGAACTTGAGTTTCATGGTAAACTCGAGTTTCACAAACTCGAATTTCAAAAAAGCGGTAAATCACTACATATTTCTAAAACAGTAGTAAATTGCTAATTTTTTTTGCTAAATAGTGGTAGTGGGCCATTTTCGCCCCTTTTATAGATTCTTTTGCCACCAATGTAAAATGTTGAAGATGCCGAGTGAAAGTGTGAAACCACCTGGAACCTTCGCAAGAGAGAACATATTGCGAAATCTTTGTCTCGGAAACAATAATGAATAAACAAATAATCTGATGGAAAAGTAGAATAGGCTTATGTGGAACACAGAGGGGGTGGGGGACTTGAAAAAAATCCCCTACAAAGTGCATTATACATAGTCAAAGTAGGTAAATTTTTACTTGCCGTTTGTCCACCATTTTTTTTTTTTTTTTTGTGCGGAGAAAATAGCAGGTACAAGTTATTTCCCTTCAAGAATTTTCAGTACTTACTATTAGACGAACACTTGCCAAATGGAAAATATTGTTCCACATGAGCCATAAAAGCACCATTCAATTGAACAAGGTAAGGATTGGGTACTAGATCCATTCGAATGTTCACATATGACAAATATTTGACACGTGTCAGCATCTTAACAGGTTCAATATACAGGAGCACTAAACCTAAGCTAGTTCCCACCGACAGGCATTTTGGATAAATTTACAAAATTTCTTTAATTGTGGAAAGTTTTTCAAGATGGTTTATAAGAACTAAGAGAGTTTGTTTCCTTTACCATTATGGGAGCTTTATTCTTTTTCGCCCTTAGGAAAAGAACACAAAAGGTGGCATCCAAAAAGCACAATAAATTTAGACTTTAAATTCACAAAATTTTTTTCAAGGCGGTAAGTCACCAATGGTAATCGTTAGATAATAAAGTAGTATTAATGGTGGGTCCAGATAAAGATCAATAACAACTTGACAACTCAATCATTGTCAAATTTGTTATGAAGAATTTTGTGTTTGTGTGGCATTGCTCCAAAAGAGTATGAAAGAAGAATAATACGTGGAAACGAACTAAACAAGAGTTGGGTTGTGTTAGAGATAGACTAAGTGTGTGTTTAGCAAAATTTAAAAAGTCAGTTTATTTTACTATTTAACTTATTTTTGCTAATATTCATATGCCTCATTGCACCTTTTGGCACTATTCATGGGTCTTACTATATTATTTTAGCTAACTTTTATCTTTATCTACAATACTTTCAGCAAAAAATTTTCAGTTTCAGCAAAATAAGCTAATCCCAAACAAACCCTAAGTGTCTATTTGGCAAAGATTATTACTATTTAGTTTATTTTTGTTACTATTTATAAGTCCCACTACATTTTTTGGTACTATTTATGGATCTCACTATACTATTTCAACTAATGTTTACCTTTATTTATAGTACTTTCAGCAAAAAGATTTTACTTTTAGCAAAATAAGCGAATTTCAGACGAACACTAAATGGGATCCAATGAGAGGCCTGAGTTGGGAAATATGGATCAAATCTAAGTAATAAAAGTTGCGAGCTAGGGAGTGTGTGGTTTGGATTTTCGACCCAACCCAGGACTCTATTCTTCTGGTATCGTTAGAATCCAAAGAACATATAAACATTTGAATTTGACCCGACCCACCTCGGACCTAGAGAGAACAACCTGATTTTGATTTTTTGATTTTTTAGTAGACTTAACCTTCTTTTTTTTTTTTTTGAGGAAGTTTTAGTAGACTTAACTAATAAATAATCTATTCCTATATCCTAAAGAATTAACAACTTATGTATTGTATAAAAAGGAATTAACCTATTCCCACAACCCTTAATTCTTCCTAGTATCACTTCCCTGCAGCGTTCTTAGCAAACAAAAGCTTGAATTATTTTCCTTACTTGATCCGTATTTATTTAATTCAGTAAGACTAGCGATGGCTTGTATCCATAAGCAGTTTGGTTCTCTCAGTAACTTCAATGACAATGTTGAGAATCTTACCAAGCAAGTGGAAAAACTAGAGGCTATGAACCTCAAGGTAAAGCAATGGGTTGAGGTTTCTTTTTTTTTTTTTTGATGGAAAATACTTCAACTTTATTAAAATAAGAAGACAGGTTACATTTTGTCATGTAGACAAGCATGGGCTATCAGTGGAGGAACTTCCTCTAGCCATGCAGCGTAATCCTCAACATATTTAGCGTGTTGAGCGAGCATATGGGCAGGGACATTTCCCTGCCGTTTTGTGTGAGTAAAACTCCACCATCTAAAGTGTGAAACTTGGTCCATTATTCCAGCAAGCACCGTGACTACTGAAGCAGGGGGCGAGCTCAAACCTTGTAAGGCGTTGCACACTAGCAAGGAGTCACTTTCAAACACAGCCTCTCTGATACCAACGTCTTTTGCAAAAGCAACACCAACTTCAAAAGCTTTTGCTTCAGCCTCTATTGCACCCAACGGCCATTTCCATTTCTTGCTTAACGCAGCGACCACTTCTCCGGTACCGTCCCTGATTAAAATCCCAGCTCCTGCTTGCTTTCTGTCCGAGAAAACCGCACCGTCGATATTCACTTTATAGTATCCTTGAGGTGGGGGTTGCCAAGAGACCATAGACTCAGCTTCAGCTTGGTGCTCTGTTTTTATTTCATTCGCAAACCGAAATTCTTCCACCAAATGCAAGGCCTTCCGGATCACTGTTCTACCCGATTTTCCTTTTCCTCCCATCCGTAGATCATTCCTATTCTTCCAAATGCCCCAACAGACAAAAACAAATTGCTCCATTTGCCCAGGCCGAAGGTCACACCTCTGTAGGTTCTCAATCACATCCAAGAAATTCCATTGCGGCAAAATTTCAAACGGCAAAGAGAATTTGCTGCTGTTCCATACTTCTTTGGCATGTTCATAACTCCATAGCATGTGACAGATAGTTTCCTCCCCTTGACCACAAAGCTCACATATTCCATCCGGTGTGATCTTCCTCTTCTCCAAATTGGATTTCGTGGCTAATATACCCCGCCCAGCCTTCCATGCAAAATGTTTTATTTTTTGTGGGACTTTCAAGAACCATATTGACTTCCAAACTTTCCTCCTAGTTGACTCGTCTGAACAGTCGGCCATATTGGCTTGTGTCTTCTCTTCCACCGCTAGTGCGTAAGCACTCTTAACTGTAAACTTCCCACTCTTATTTTCAGCCCATATCAGCCTGTCTTGAGTGTTGCTTGAACTCAGAGGGATAGCCAAAATCGCATCTCTGTCTTCAGGGAGAAACCACGAGTTGAGCTTGTCAACATCCCATTCACCTGTTGCTCTGTTTATTAGCTCACAAACCAGAGTATTAGTGGAATTTGGCTTCTCCTTTGTAATCAGCTTGTACGTGCACGGTCTGGGTATCCATTTATCATTCCATACCCTTATCTTGTTACCATTTCCCACTTGCCATCGTGTGCCTCTTTGAACAATTCTTTGAGCCGCCATTAAGCTTCTCCACGCATATGATGAATTCGGGCCCAACGTCGCCACCGTGAAGCTGCAATGAGGGAAATATTTTGCTTTGTAAACACGACTAAACAGAGAGTTGGAATTGGTTAGAAGCCGCCAGCCTTGTTTGGCTAGAAGAGCCATTAAGGGTCGTCAATGGGCCGGGTCGGGCTGGCCCGGCCCATTTTACTTGGCCCAAGGGCACAATGGGCTGAGCATAATGGGCTATTAACTAGTTAACAGGTCGGGTCGGGCTGGGCCGAAAGAGAAAACCTCAGCCCATGACCCTGCCCATGGGCAATACCTATTTTGTCTTTAATGGGCTACGTTACTAAGTTGGGTCTAATGGACTACCCATAAGATTGTGTTAGCATATTATTTTATTATTTTTAAAAATAAATAATCAATTTTTAATAAGGAAATAATCAATCTAGTTTTTTTAAAAGGAAATGATCAAAGACTTTAATACTAATTATAATTTTTTTTATTGTCAAATCTATTTAATTTTTTTTTATATAAGGCTTCAAATAGTTTTTTATTTTTATCTTTAATAAAAAAAAAAAAATCAAATGGTTAATTCAAATTTGCTAGATTACTAGAAAAATATATATTTAGTAAACTAAGTTTAGCACAATTACTTTAAGTATCTTAGTGGTTGGGAAAGTTTTCTTAAGAAATTCTATTACAATATCTCAAGATCAATTCTTCATACACTTCCTATATATTTTTGTTAAAAATTTTAAGTTATTAGACTGGGCAACGGGTTGGGCCAACGGGCTGGGCTACTGGGCTAGCCCACTGGGTGCCCATGGGCATAAAAACTAGCCCACAGCCTAACCCACTAGGCTAGTAGGCTACCCATGGGCCTTAATAACAACGGGCTAGGCTGCCCGTTAGCCCGATGGGCTGCCGAGTTTTTGGGTCGGCCCGTGGGATATGGGCTATTTGATGACCCTTAAGCCAAATTGAAGCTTCTCAAGTCTCTAAAGCCAAGGTCACCCCTGTTTTTTGGCAAGCACATCATGTCCCAATTCAACCATGCCATTTTCTTCTCATTACTAGTCTGTCCCCACCAGAATTGCTTGATTACACTAGTAAGCAATGGGTTGAGGTTTCAAGAAGGAATGCAGTACACATCTATCCAGATGTTGAAAGGTGGCTATCAAACGAAATTGAAAGTTTTAATTACATGGATTGACGCGAATGTAGCCGACACACTAACATCCTAACAAAATTTTATCAACTGATCAAATTTTCACAAATTTTGGATAATTTGTAAATTAGTTATACAAAATGGACAATGAAAAGAGCCAGTAATCAAGAATACGAAATCCATGACATGAGAGGCTACGAAAAGCACTATTCCTGACAAGGTTAATGGTCTCCTGCCAACCAAACTACAAAAATACGCCAAAGCGAATCCTTCTCTACTATGTATCATCAATAGAAGAATCAAGTTCAATGTTTCAATTGCAATTGCAGTAGAGAATACATGGTTGGTGTTCACAAAAACTTGCTTATGGCTATTGTTAAAACAACTGGGTTGTATGCATGGCATATCGAAGTTATAAATTACTCCACATACTGTTTTTTCCAGTCAATGCTAATCAATGTAATTTTGTTTCTGAAAAATTTGGCATAATTTTAGAGAGTTGCATTTGCTTTTTTGTCTTCTTATGGTACAACACTCATCAATGAAATTAATTTGGAGACAATCAGATGCATATAATTGAGTCTGTAAATGATTCAGACTCTATGAACATTGCCATGGTAATTCCCAATGGGGAAGTGCTGCTTTCAAAGTTAAAAAAGAACAGGCTGTGAAGCAGGGCACATCTTGGATATCATGACTGTTACTGAAGCAGTTGAAAATTGGAGAAGTCAATTTACATAAAATTGCAGAGAACTGGTTACTGTAAGTACTACAGGATATATTCACAATTTTTTTTTTTGGTCATTTCGAACCCCAAATCAAATAAATTAATACATTACCAAAATCGGACATATAGAAACACAAAGATAACATTAATTTCACACATTAAACTTTATATTAGACGGTTGATCATTGGGCTTCTTGTCCTCCTCTTTCTATGAATTCATCAAGCGTGACATCTCCTGGTTCTCCATCCATGAACAAAGATTTAGGGGTTTTTTTTTGGCTCTGAATCTTTCCCTTACAAAACCAAGTCAAACATAAATATTAGAAACAAAACAAATTGGAACTCATATACCTTAATCAAAACCAATCTAGCCAAAATACTCAAACCTAAATCATATTTAACGGCCAAATTAAAATTTAAAAAAAAATTTACCAGTAGTAGTTTTGGTAGTTTGATGGTGGAGGGAGGCTGGATGGTGGGGGGAGGCCCTTAGATCTCTCTCTCTCTCTCTGTTTTGTTTTTGTTTTTGTTTGTATTTTTTTTTTTTTTTTTCCTCTCTCTTCTCGTATAACTAATAAACCCAACATAGTTTCAAACATGTAACTAAACTTATTATTCTTCTAAGTAAACAGAAAATACAAGGCACATCACAACAAAAACAAAGGCCGTCAGTGATAGCTGAAAACAAGTAGCACCTTTGTAATCCCACCACAAGCATTGACCACCTAGGCTACAAAGAAGATAAATGTCACAGTTATATATGAAATCAAACCAGAACAAGTTCAGGAGAAACCAACATTAATAGAAAACTGCAGCAAGCTACGTACCCGGTATGCTTGCATCACATGCCCTCTAGATTATGAGCATTGTTATTGACTCTTGAGATCATTAGATAACAATTTACTCCAGTCGTTGTTCCCTGAACAGATGTAGCCTGCAGTGGCCAATTATTATAAACTTGCATTGTCGTTGTTCAGGGTCTTGCTGTGTGAATCATTGTGAGCCTTGCAGGCTAGCTCTTCTTTCTCATCTATCTGGAGGACTGCACTAGTAATTGAAACATGAGAAAGATCACAAATTTGATTAAAGTCAGGCAAGTCAAGAAGAAAGTGGAAAACAAAAGCCCAATGATATTTTAGCCCTTACTAGCCAAATAGGCAAGTCCTGTTTATGGCCAAATCTACGTTTATATATATTGCAGGGTCTTTCCATGATATGATGGGCGAAGTTTACGTTAATGACATTATTTTATAGGCAATATATATATATATATATATATATGATTTTTTTATACAATATATAGAATTCAAATAAAAGTAGAGAAATAAAGTAGGATGGAAAAGATATAGAATCAATAAAAGAAGATGAGTAGAAAAACTTATTAGATATCATACCCTTGATACCCCTTCAACTTATTCGACCACAAAAGACTTTATGAGTGGAGCTAATTGAAGCCTACTTGTGATGAGTTTGAATTCTATATATTGTATAAAAAAANAATCTAGCTCTCAGATGAGCTAGGACATGACTGGAGGCTCTTAATATGATTTCGTAACTAGTTTGTTTTGGTGATTATGCCGATTGGATAGAATCAAATGTAATCAAGTGTAATTGAATTCTAATGCAACGACAAACCAATCTATATCTATATATTACTAAAAGCTGAAGCGTAGCGTTTAATACTGCTGCTCTCACGTTGCGCCACATCAACTGCCACGTCATTTTTTATTATTTTATAATATAATTTGTCTTTCAATTTTAAAATGATTTTTACAATTTTCAGCCTTATAAATGTAGCCTACTACTTATTTATTTACTTCTACTATCACTCTATAATAAATCTTCCACTATCACCCTATAATAAATCCAGCCCACTACTTACTTATTTACTTCCACTATCACCCTATAATAAATCTGTATAATTAATCCAGACCATCTTTTATTTATTTAGTTCCACTATCAAACCCAACCCAAAGTCTTTTCAGTTCAGTTTTAAAGTTTTGTGTGAGCATTTTTAGCTTAAAAAAAAAAAAAAAAAACCAAACAAACAAACGTTGAAACCTTTCAAGCTTTAGGATTTTTTTTTCCAATTTTTTAGAATTTTTTTTAACATTTATTTTTTTAATATTACACTTCTCCAACTTTTCTCTCTCCCTTACGATTTCATCTACCCACTACTTCTTCAGTCTTTCTCCCTCCCTTACCTTTTCATCTCCCTACTACCCTTTACATTAATATCATTATTCATCTTTCCCTTCATCTTCTTTTATTTTTGTCTCTTCTTATTCACACCCTCTTACTATAAATTTGTCACTATCTCTTCTATTCTATGCATAGTTTTCCCTCACCAAAAAAAAAAAAGGTTCCCTCTCTCGCCCTCTCTCTCTCTCTTTCTAAATTTTTGGTGGATTTTTTTTTTTATTTTCTTGCATCTCTACTTTAGGTTGATAATTTTTTATATTCTTTAAAACTCTATTTTGGGTTAGTGCGATTTATTTATTTATTTTTTTAATTTATTTATTCTCTTTTATTGTTAAATGTTATCTTATTGTGTTCTAAAGAATTAAATATAGCATATAAAAATATAATATTATTTTATTACATAGCATGATTTGGATAATTTGCTATTTATTCTGTTACATAGCATGATTTTTTATAGTGCTCAATTTAGATGTTAAACTATGAGACTTTACTAATTTTTGTTTATTTTCTAATCCTTTGTGGTGGGCAAAGTACTCTATAATGCCATTTATTTAAAGAAAAGCAAATGTTAGCCAAACAAAAATAATTGAATAGGTGACAAATTTTAACTTTTGCAATTTTATTTTAATTATTATTTTTATAACAATGCATGTATAGAAATTTAATTCTTAGATTTTGCTAATAATTGTTTATTTGATAATATGTTTTGGGTGGCCAAAATTATAATTTCTACAAAGAAAATAACCTTAATAGATTATCAAAAACAAAATTTTATCCTAATATTGGTTCAATTAATCATTTTTAAGTTTTATTAATTTTTTTAAGTTTAAGTTTTTTTGGTGTTTGGATTGTTTCTATATTACATTTATGATTGTTCCTATAATAAATAAAAATATAATTATGAAATAAATTACTCATTATTAGATTAGTTTAAATTGTAAAAATAATAATAATAATAATAAAATCACCATAAAAATAATTATCACGCGCAACGCGCGAGTTCGCGGCTAGTTTCAATAAAAGTAGAGAAATAAAGTAGGATGGAAAAGATATAGAATCAATAAAAGAAGATGAGTAGAAAAACTTATTAGATATCATACCCTTGATACCCCTTCAACTTATTCGACCACAAAAGACTTTATGAGTGGAGCTAATTGAAGCCTACTTGTGATGAGTTTGAATTCTATATATTGCAATTCTAATATATTGCCTCAATTGTTTGTCTCTTGCCTTCTCTCCAAACCCCTAATTTTTAGTTTCCCAAATTGGGAAACTTTGGAGGGCAGAAGATGGAGGTTCCAATTATTAAATAAAATGATCAATTTTTTTTTTCCTCGTGATGTTCATTTATATCTATTTCTTTAAAATCAGCAAAAGATGATCATAATTGTCAATTTTTATTTTATATGATCATCCCCACCCCTCTCCCATATTAATTTTCAAAGTATCCAAATAAAGGGAAGTGATAGTTATTCCCCTTCTCCTACTTAAATTTTAAAATATCCAAACAAGAGGAAGGGGTAATCATTTCTCTCCCTCCAAAGTTCCAAACACATTGCAGATCTCATTAAAAATTTTATTTTCTTAAACTAACTAAATACATCCAACATAAAAATAAAAATTGAAACTAATAATTACCCTAGTATATGCATTATAAGTTAGGGATTTTTTTCAAATGGTTACAAGTATTAGGATTTATTAATATTAAGAATATGGACTATTGGATGGGCTACTATATTATTATTACCATCACAAACACCATGCCGTGTTTAGAGGCTTTGCTTCTTTCTTTCTTTTTTCTTTTTCTTTAATTATAAAAGAAAAATGCATATATAACAATTTTTAGTTTACAAGAAGTACTTGAGTTTAAATATAAATATTTTTTGAAGTAGAGAAAAGTGGATATTAGGGATGATTATTATTATGCTATGTAGTATCAAATAGAAAGCACTTTAAAAAAAACGAAACAAAACCAACTGCAGGAATTGTACTTACCTCTCCATTTACATGCACGACATCGTCTAAAGTTCGGGTAAAACAGCCAGTGATGTCTGGACAAGTTAGCACGTCTAACTCTAAGCGATATAAAGATGGCAGTGTAAAATGGTAGTTCCTTGGGCAAAGGTTGACAAGGCATGGTAGTTGTGTGAATCTTAAGTACTTCAGTTTAGGGAGTATGACATCTTTTCGAATTTGGCCATCTCTTCCATCTTTTTGGGCGAACACTTCCACAAATTGAGAGGCTCCTTTTATTTCTACACGTCGTAGCCGTAGAAGACCATAAGCAATGGTCACAGGGAAGAGACACGTCATTTTGTTGCACTCATTGACACTGACTTCAACTAGTTGTGGAAAGCATGTGTGCTGGAGATGAGCCTGTGGTAAGATCTGATCATCCTGAGTAATTAAATGCTCTAATTCATCACACCTATCTATATTAAGAAATGTCAATTTCTGTAGACTTTTAGCAATGGTTAGTGTGAAGAGCTGTCTTAATCGCTTACACCTGGACACTGTTAACCTCGAGAGCAACAATTGTTCTTGATGATTTCCTTGGGAAAAAAATCCCTCAGGCTTAAACATCTCTTCTAATTCTTCACAGTTATTAATTCCCAAATCTTCCAGATTTAACAAACCTTGAGTCAAAAGAAGTAGAACTATGTCACACAGTCTGCTTTCCACGTGCAATACTTTTAATTTCTGAAAAATACACATTTACAAATTTAATTAAACCAACAGACTCAAACATATATTTATTTATGGAAAGAAGGACAAGATATGTGTTTTATGACATTTATGTGAAGCAAGAGTTTTTTAAAAAAGATATTTGAAAGTGAAACTATATGTAATGTGTTTGATAACACTAAATTTCTGCACAAGTAATGGTGATTGCTAGCCACAACTCAAAGAAATTTTTGAAGAAGACCCTTAAAAATATGGATTGCTAAGACCAAGACAAGGAAGTTATCTCCTGTGCTGGGCTCATGCACTCTATGTGAGATTGACATGTGGGTGTAAGTTTATTGAAAAAAATACCTTTCCTAGAGCTCGCATATTAGCTTCCAGAACAGCGGCAAATGATGACTTCATCTCAGGGCAGTTCACCACTTTTAGCGCCTCCAAAGATGGCCACATTGAAGAACAAGTTCCTCGATATAAACTGCCAAAATCTGGCAAGTCCTCAAGGATTAACCATCTCAACTGAGATAGTATGACGTCATTCCCATCCCCAACTTCTCCTTCATCTTCATGGCCAAATACTTGCTTTAATTTAGGAAGTTTCCTCATTATAAGCGTTTCTAGTAGTGGAACGCTTTGAGCTACTGTGATTGGAAAGATATATTCTAGTTGATTGCATCCAACTATTTCAAGAAATCTTAATTTCGGGAGGGATATATGTTGATTTTGACTATGCAATAGCATTCTGCCCTCCTTGGATATTATTTGCTTCAATGCATTGCAGTTTGAGAGTTTTAGATTTTCCAACTTTCCTAGACTTTGAGCAACGACGGGTGAGAGTAGCTTGGTCAATAACCTGCAATAATTCAATTCTAATACTGTGAGATTGCTGAAAGTTAACTGAATGTCGGGTCCCTGGCATATTGTTCTCAGACAGCTCAAATTTTGAAGAGATAATTTGACCAAATTAGAAAACATAACAGCATGATTTCCTCCAGTTATATCAATGAGGTATTCCATACCACAAGAATCAATTAAAAGATATTCCACATTACTGAACAATAGCTTGAACGCATTAGGTGAGGAGGCATCCAATTTGATGATTCTTAAGATTCTAGAGTTTGGATATTCTGGAATTTGACGACCAGTAAATATGTGATACCCATAGAAGCTGTTAATAGATATGTCATATCTTTGCAAGTCTGGAAAAACAAAGCCTTCGGGAAGACGTTTCATGCTCAAGTGTAAAGAGAGCACAATCAAGCGAGATAGTGAACTCAACTCTGATAGGTTAACTTCGCATCTATTTGCATCATCCCAATCTTTGAAGTTGTCTTTAACAATGTATAGTTGTTCTAGTAAGGATAATCTTTGTAATAGACCTGGCGGAATCATTTTTTGTTGGTCACACTCACACCTCATCAAATCTAGCAGTCTTAAATTCTGCAATTCCCCCAATTCATTTGGCAATGCATCCATACGGCAATGGTACAAGCTCAAAATCTCAAGTCTTTTAAGCTTTCCCAAGGAATAGATGTTAGTAAAAATGCAATGTGACAAATATAGGCTTCGAAGATTTGTAAACAAGTCAAAAGATTCTGGCGACAAGTCTTTTAGTCGTAGACTTAAAACTTTGAGTACATTCATCTCTGCAAACAATGTCTCAGAAACTCCGCCGAGGCCTAATTCATTCCGTCCCAATAACAAAATTTTGAGTCTTGGACATGACAATTTACTGGTAAGTTTTTCAGTGTTTGAAGTCATCAAGGAGATTGCTGTCATATTATCAAAGTTTTCATTCTTCTCTAAACGAGTGCAGACTCTTAGCTTGAACTCATTGTCCCCTCCAGATGCTATCCACAAGGCAACATCACGAACCATGTCATGCATTTTCACATGTGTTTCTCGCTTACTTTCTAACAACAGACAAGAATCTATAAGCTTATTAATTGTCACGCGCACTTCATTCCTCACTTCTTCAAGACAGTTAATGGTTCCAAATTCATCCAGCCCCATCACATATCTAGTTAACTCTTCAATAGAAATGTCATAATCTTCTGGAAATAAAGAACACAACAAAAAACAAAATCTGGTTTTGCGCTTTAAACGATTGTAACTCCACTTAAGACAAACGTAAACATTTTTTTCTTCATCAACACCTTCTATATCCATAAGTCTAGACTCTTTTAGTTGCTTGAGGGCTACCTTCCATTCATTGAGAGGTTTTCTTGCTAGAGCCTTTCCCACAGTAACAATTGCAATAGGCAAACCTTTGCATTCTTTAACAACCTTCAACACCACATCATTCAAGGGAGGATAGTCATCAACTATACATGCAAATTTTTTTATTAAACCCAAAGATTCTTTCTCTGATAAGAAGTTCAAGGGAATCTTCCTTCCACAATCCATTAAATTGCACACATGGTCACTCCTTGTAGTTAGAAGAATCTTGCAACCCTTGTGATCATCACGATATGGAATTCCAATAACTTCCAACTCAACATCTTTCCATACATCATCCAAGATTATGAGAATCTTTTCTACACTCTTTATTCTTAAGCATATTCGATTTGCTCTTGCAGAACTGCTTTCCTCATCAAGTTTCAGATTTAATTGGTCTGCAATTTCACCTTGAATTCTTCCAATGTCTGGAGTCAGGGACACAGTAGCCATCACAATGTCATTAAAAAGATTTGATTCTTTAGCTTTCTTAAATACTTCCTTCACCAAGGTTGTCTTCCCAAGCCCTCCCATTCCATACACTCCAATCCTGTAACTATTATTGTCGCATAATGCCTCCATAATTTGTTGAAAAGCCAGTTTTCTTGATTCAAACATGTCAAAATCACTAGACAAAAAGATTTCGATACCAGGAGTTGGAGCACGGTGGGCAACCTGGGTAAAATTGCCCTCAAGATGGAGCTTTCTCATAGTCATTGTCACCTGGGTGGCTTCCTTGCTTAATTTGTATTTCCCAATCCAATTAGGAAACTGGTCATTGCAGGATTTCTTGTTTTCTTCTATTTTATTTTCTAAAGTATGCATGTCTGCTACTACTTGGTTCACATTTGTCAGCCACTCTTGTACATTTTTCTCTGTAACTTCGGTATTCATTCTGGCTCTCTCGACTCGTTCTTGCACCATTGCTTGTATCAATACCAGTTCTTCTTTCGCTTTCCTAAGATCATTCAAGATAGTGTTGAGATGAAACAAATAGCTAACTTGACGTTTTATCGGCTTTACAGTGTACTTTCCAATCTCAAATAAAATGGAGGTGGCAGATTCTAATGAAATTTGAAGCTTAAAGAATTGTTCAACAATGGCGGATGAGCAATGTAACAGAGACAAAGGAAAGGTGAAAGAGAAATTGAAACAGAAAGAGAAAACCAGAGAAAGCTATTTCAATTCTGTCAAGCTTAAAATAAAATACACAGTACCTACACTATTTATAGATTAAGTGCATTATAGACTTGATCATTCCAGAGAGAGAGAGAGAGAGAGAGAGAGAGTATCAACTGCTCTTAACTAACTAAGAACTAACTCCAGATTATAAGCCGTGATTTCCGGAGCTGAAGGACCTGGCTTCAATTTTTTTTTTTTTGTGCGGAGAAAATAGCAGGTACAAGTTATTTCCCTTCAAGAATTTTCAGTACTTAGACGAACAGTTGCCAAATGGAAAATATTGTTCCACATGAGCCATAAAAGCACCATTCAATTGAACAAGGTAAGGATTGGGTACTAGATCCATTCGAATGTTCACATATGACAAATATTTGACACGTGTTAGCATCTTAACAGGTTCAATATACAGGAGCACTGAACCTAAGCTAGTTCCCACCGATAGGCATCTTGGATAAATTTACAAAATCTCTTTAATTGTAGAAAGTTTTTCAAGATGGTTTATAAGAACTAAGAGAGTTTGTTTCCTTTACCATTATGGGAGCTTTATTCTTTTTCGCCCTTAGGAAAAGAACACAAAAGGTGGCATCCAAAAAGCACAATAAATTTAGACTTTAAATTCACGAATTTTTTTTCAAGGTGGTAAGTCACCAATGGTAATCGTTAGATAATAAAGTAATATTAATGGTAAGTCCAGATAAAGATCAATAACAACTTGACAACTCAATCATTGTCAAATTTGTTATGAAGAATTTTGTGTTTGTGTGGCATTGCTCCAAAAGAGTATGAAAGAAGAACAATACGTGGAAACGAACTAAACAAGAGTTGGGTTGTGTTAGAGATAGACTAAGTGTGTGTTTAGCAAAATTTAAAAAGTCAGTTTATTTTACTATTTAGCTTATTTTTGCTAATATTCATATGCCTCATTGCACCTTTTGGCACTATTCATGGGGTTTTACTATATTATTTTAACTAACTTTTATCTTTATCTACAATACTTTCAGCAAAAAAATTTCAGTTTCAGCAAAATAAGCTGATCCCAAACAAATCCTAAGTGTCCATTTGGCAAAAATTATTACTATTTAGTTTATTTTTGTTACTATTCATAAGTCTCACTACATTTTTTGGTACTATTTATGGATCTCACTATACTATTTCAACTAATGTTTATCTTTATTTACAGCACTTTCAGCAAAAAGATTTTACTTTTAGCAAAATAAGCAAATTTCAGACGGACTCTAAATGGGATCCAATGAGAGGCCTGAGTTGGGAAATATGGATCAAATCTAAGTAATAAAAGTTGCGAGCTAGGGAGTGTGTGGTTTGGATTTTCGACCCAACCCAGGACTCTATTCTTCTGGTATCGTTAGAATCCAAAGAACATATAAACATTTGAATTTGACCCGACCCACCTCGGACCTGGAGAGAACAACCTGATTTTGATTTTTTGATTTTTTTAGTAGACTTAAGCTTTTTTTTTTTGAGGAAGTTTTAGTAGACTTAACTAATAAATAATCTATTCCTATATCCTAAAGAATTAACAACTTATGTATTGTATAAAAAGGAATTAACCTATTCCCACAACCCTTAATTCTTCCTAGTATCACTTCCCTGCAGCGTTCTTAGCAAACAAAAGCTTGAATTATTTTTCTTACTTGATCCGTATTTATTTAATTCAATAAGACTGGCGATGGCTCGTATCCATAAGCAGTTTGGTTCTCTCAGTAATTTCAATGACAATGTTGAGAATCTTACCAAGCAAGTGGAAAAACTAGAGGCTATAAACCTCAAGGTAAAGCAATGGGTTGAGGTTTCAAGAAGGAATGCAGTACACATCTATCCAGATGTTGAAAGGTGGCTATCAAACGAAATTGAAAGTTTTAATTACATGGATTGACGCGAACGTAGCCGACACACTAACATCCTAACAAAATTTTATCAACTGATCAAATTTTCACAAATTTTGGATAATTTGTAAATTGGTTATACAAAATGGACAACGAAAAGAGCCAGTAATCAAGAATACGAAATCCATGACATGAGAGGCTACGAAAAGCACCATTCCTGACAAGGTTAATGGTCTCCTGCCAACCAAACTACAAAAATACGCCAAAGTGAATCCTTCTCTACTATGTATCATCAATAGAGGAATCAAGTTCAATGTTTCAATTGCAATTGCAGTAGAGAATACATGGTTGGCGTTCACAAAAACTTGCTTATGGCTATTGTTAAAACAACTGGGTTGTATGCAAAGCACATTGAAGTTATAAATTACTCCACATACTGTTTTTTCCAGTCAATGCTAATCAATGTAATTTTGTTTCTGAAAAATTTGGCATAAATTTTAGAGAGTTGCATTTGCTTTTTTGTCTTCTTATGGTACAACACTCATCAATGAAATTAATTTGGAGACAATCAGATGCATATAATTGAGTCTGTAAATGATTCAGACTCTATGAACATTGCCATGGTAATTCCCAATGGGGAAGTGCTGCTTTCAAAGTTAAAAAAGAAGAGGCTGTGAAGCAGGACACATCTTGGATATCATGACTGTTACTGAAGCAGTTGAAAATTGGAGAAGTCAATTTACATAAAATTGCAGGAGAACTGGTTACTGTAAGTACTACAGGATATATTCACAATTTTTTTTTTTTTGGTCATTTCTAACCCCAAATCAAATAAATTAATACATTACCAAAATCGGACATATAGAAACACAAAGATAACATTAATTTCACACATTAAACTTTATATTAGACGATTGATCATTGGGCTTCTTGTCCTCCTCTTTCTATGAATTCATCAAGCGTGACATCTCCTGGTTCTTCATCCATGAACAAAGATTTAGGGGTTTTTTTTTGGCTCTGAATCTTTCCCTTACAAAACCAAGTCAAACATAAATATTAAAAACAAAACAAATTGGAACTCATATACCTTAATCAAAACCAATCTAGCCAAAATACTCAAACCTAAATCATATTTAACGGCCAAATTAAAATTTAAAAAAAAAATTACCAGTAGTAGTTTTGGTAGTTTGATGGTGGAGGGAGGCTGGATGGTGGGGGGAGGCCCTTAGATCTCTCTCTCTCTCTCTCTCTGTTTTCTTTTTGTTTTTGTTTGTATTTTTTTTTTTTTTTCCTCTCTCTTCTCGTATAACTAATAAACCCAACATAGTTTCAAACATGTAACTGAACTTATTATTCTTCTAAGTAAACAGAAAATACGAGGCACACCACAACAAAACAAAGGCCGTCAGCGATAGCTGAAAACAAGTAGCACCTTTGTAATCCCACCACAAGCATTGACCACCTAGGGTACAAAGAAGATAAATGTCACTGTTATATATGAAATCAAACCAGAACAAGTTCAGGAGAAACCAACATTAATTAATAGAAAACTGCAGCAAGCTACGTACCCGGAATGCTTGCATCACATGCCCTCTAGATTATGAGCATTGTTATTGACTCTTGAGATCATTAGATAACAATTTACTCCAGTCGTTATTCCTGAACAGATGTAGCCTGCAGTGGCCAATTATTATAAACTTGCATTGTCGTTGTTCAGGGTCTTGCTGTGTGAATCATTGTGAGCCTTGCAGGCTAGCTCTTCTTTCTCATCTATCTGGAGGACTGCACTAGTAATTGAAACATGAGAAAGATCACAAATTTGATTAAAGTCGGGCAAGTCAAGAAGAAAGTGGAAAACAAAAGCCCGATGATATTTTAGCCCTTACTAGCCAAATAGGCAAGTCCTGTTTATGGCCAAATCTACGTTTATATATATTGCAGGGTCTTTCCATGATATGATGGGCGAAGTTTACGTTAATGACATTCTTTTATAGGCAATATATATATGATTTTTTTATACAATATATAGAATTCAAACTCATCACAAGTAGGCTTCAATTAGCTCCACTCATAAAGTCTTTTGTAATCGAATAAGTTGAAGGGTATCAAGGGTATGATATCTAATAAGTTTTTCTACTCATCTTCTTTTATTGATTCTATATCTTTTCCATCCTACTTTATTTCTCTACTTTTATTGAAATTGGTTTGTCGTTGCATTAGAATTCAATTACACTTGATTACATTTGATTCTATCTAATCAGCATAATCACCAAAACAAACTAGTTACGAAATCATATTAAGAGCCTCCAGTCATGTCCTAGCTCATCTGAGAGCTAGATTTGCCTCAATTGTTTGTCTCTTGCCTTCTCTCCAAACCCCTAATTTTTAGTTTCCCAAATTGGGAAACTTTGGAGGGCAGAAGATGGAGGTTCCAATTATTATATAAAATGATCAATTTTTTTTTCCTCGTGATTTTCATTTATATCTATTTCTTTAAAATCAGCAAAAGATGATCATAATTGTCAATTTTTATTTTATATAATCATCCCCGCCACTCTCCCATATTAATTTTCATAGTATCCAAATAAAGGGAAGTGATAGTTATTCCCCTTCTCCTACTTAAATTTTAAAATATCCAAACAAGAGGAAGGGGTAATCATTTCTCTCCCTCCAAAGTTCCAAACACATTGCAGATCTCATTAAAATTTTTATTTTCTTAAACTAACTAAATACATCCAACATAAAAATAAAAAATGAAACTAATAATTACCCTAGTATATGCATTATAAGTTAGGGATTTTTTTCAAATGGTTACGAAGTATTAGGATTTATTAATATTAAGAATATGGACTATTGGATGGGCTACTATATTATTATTACCATCACAAACACCATGCCGTGTTTAGAGGCTTTGCTTCTTTCTTTCTTTTTTCTTTTTCTTTAATTATAAAAGAAAAATGCATATATAACAATTTTTAGTTTACAAGAAGTACTTGAGTTTAAATATAAATATTTTTTGAAGTAGAGAAAAGTGGATATTAGGGATGATTATTATTATGCTATGTAGGATCAAATAGAAAGCACTTAAAAAAAAACGAAACAAAACCAACTGCAGGAATTGTACTTACCTCTCCATTTACATGCACGACATCGTCTAAAGTTCGGGTAAAACAGCCAGTGATGTCTGGACAAGTTAGCACGTCTAACTCTAAGCGATATAAAGATGGCAGTGTAAAATGGTAGTTCCTTGGGCAAAGGTTGACAAGGCATGGTAGTTGTGTGAATCTTAAGTACTTCAGTTTAGGGAGTATGACATCTTTTCGAATTTGGCCATCTCTTCCATCCTTTTGGGCGAATACTTCCACAAATTGAGAGGCTCCTTTTATTTCTACACGTCGTAGCCGTAGAAGACCATCAGCAATGGTCACAGGGAAGAGACACGTCATTTTGTTGCACTCATTGACACTGACTTCAACTAGTTGTGGAAAGCATGTTTCCTGGAGATGAGCCTGTGGTAAGATCTGATCATCCTGAGTAATTAAATACTCTAATTCATCACACCTATCTATATTAAGAAATCTCAATTTCTGTAGACTTTGAGCAATGGTTAGTGTGAAGAGCTTTCTTAATCGCTTACACCTGGACACTGTTAACCTTGAGAGCAACAATTGTTCTTGATGATTTCCTTGGGAAAGAAATCCTTCAGGCTTAAACATCTCTTCTAATTCTTCACAGTTATTAATTCCCAAATCTTCCAGATTTAACAAACCTTGAGTCAAGAGAAGTAGAACTATGTCACACAGTCTGCCTTCCACATGCAATACTTTTAATTTCTGAAAAATACACATACAAATTTAATTAATCCAATAGACTTAAACGTACATTAATTTATGTGAAGGACAAGATATGTGTTTGATGACATTTATGTGAAGCAAGAGTTTTTTTTTTTAAAGATATTCGAAAGTGAAACTATATGGTACATGTGTTTGATAACAATAAATTTCTGCACAAGCAATGGTGATTGCTAGCCACTACTCAAGGAAATTTTGAAGAGGGCCCTTGAAAATATGGATTGCTAAGAAAGAGAAAAGGAAGAAGTTATCTCTTGCACAGGGCTCATGCACCCTATGTGAATCTGACATGTGGGTGTAAATTTATTGTAAATGAAAAAATACCTTTCCTAGAGCTTGCATATTAGCTTCCAGATCAGCAGCAAATGATGACTTCATCTCAGGGCAGTTCACCACTTTTAGCACCTCCAAAGATGGCCACATTGAAGAACAAGTTCCTCGATATAAAGTGCCAAAATTTGGCAAGTCCTCAAGGATTAACCATCTCAACTTCGATAGTATGACATCATTCCCATCCACAACTTCTCCTTCATCTTCATGGCCAATTACTTGCTTTAATTGAGGGAGTTTGCTCATTCTAAGCGTTTCTAGTTGTGGAAAGCCTCGAGCAACTGTCATTGGAAAGATATATTCTAGTTGATTGCATCCAACTATTTCAAGAAATCTTAATTTCGGGAGGCATATATGTTGATTTTGACTATGCAATAGCATTCTGTCTTCCTTGGAAATTATTTGCTTCAATGCATTGCAGTTTGAGAGTTTTAGATTTTCCAACTTTCCAAGACTTTGAGCAACGACGGGTGAGAGTAGCTTGGTCAACAAGCTGCAATAATTCAATTCTAATACTGTGAGATTGCTGAAAGTTAACTGATGGTCAGGTCCCTGGCATATTGTTCTCAGACAGCTCAAATTTTGAAGCGATAGTTTGACCAAATTAGAGAACATAACAGCATGATTTTCTCTAGTTATATCAATGAGGTATTCCATCCCACAAGAATCAATTAAAAGATATTCCACATTACGGAACAATAGCTTGAATGCATTAGGTGAGGAAGCATCCAAATTGATGATTCTTAAGATTCTGGAGTATGGATATTCTGGAATTTGAGGGCCAGTAAATGTGTGATACCCATAGAAACTGTTAATAGATATGTCATATCTTTGCAGGTTTGGAAAAACAAAGCCTTCAGGAACACGGGTAAATCTCAAGTGTAAAGAGAGCACAATCAAGCGAGATAGTGAACTCAACTCTGATAATTTAACATTGCATCTTGTTGCTTGTCTTTCTTCATCATCCCAATCTTTGAACCTGTCCTTAACAATGTATAGTTCCTCTAGTAAGGATAATCTTTGTAATAGACCTGGCTGAATCTGGTTTTGTAGGTCACATCTCATCAAATCTAACAGTCTTAAATTCTTCAGTTCACCCAAGTCATTTGGCAATGCATCCATACGACAATGGTAAAAGCTCAAAACCTCAAGTCTTTTAAGCTTTCCCAAGGAATAGATGTTGGTAAAATTGCAGCGTGCCAAATATAGGCTTCGAAGGTTTGAAAACAAGTCAAGAGATTGTGATGACAAGACTTTTAGTCGTAGACTTAAAACTTTGAGAACATTCAGCTCTGCAAACAACGTGTCAGAAACTTCACTGAAGCCTAATTCATTTCGTCCCAATAACAAAATTTTGAGTCTTGGACATGCTATTTTATTGGGAAGATGTTCAGGGTTTGAAGTCATCAAGGATATTGCTGTCATACTATCAAAGTTTTCGTTCTTCTCTAAACAAGTGCAGACTCTTAGCATGAATTCATTTTCTCCTTTGGATACTATCCACAAGGCAACATCACGAACCATGTCATGCATTTTCACATGTGTTTCTTGATTACTTTCTAACAGCAAATAAGAATCTTTGAGGTTATTAATTATCACACGCACTTCGTTCCTCACTTCTTCAAGACAAGTAATGGTTCCAAATTCATCTAGCCCCATCACATATCTAGCTAATTCTTCAATAGAAATGTCATAATCTTCTGGAAATAAAGAACACAACAAAAAGCAAAACTTGGTTTTGCGCTTTAAATGATCGTAACTCCACTTAAGACATACATAAACATTTTTTTCATCATCAACACCTTCTATATCCATAAGTCTAGACTCTTCTAGTTGTTTGAGGGCTACCTTCCAATCATTGAGAGGTTTTCTTGCTAGAGCCTTTCCCACTGTAACAATTGCAATAGGCAAACCTTTGCACTCTTTAACAACTTTCATCACCACATCATTCAAAGGAGGATAGTCATCAATTATACATGCAATTTTCTTTATTAAAGCCAATGATTCCTTATCTGATAAGAAGTTCAAGGGAATCTTCCTTCCACAATCCATTAAATTGCACACATGGTCATTCCTTGTAGTTAGAAGAATCTTGCAACCCTTGTGATCATCATGAAATGGAATTCCAATAACTTCCAACTCAACATCTTTCCAGACATCATCCAAGATTATGAGAATCTTTTCTACACTCTTTATTCTTAAGCATATTCGATTTGCTCTTGCTGAACTGCTCTCCTCATCAAGTTTTAGATTTAATTGGTCCGCAATCTCCCCTTGAATTCTTCTAATGTCTGGAGTCAAGGACACAGTAGTCATCACAATGTCATTAAAAAGATTTGATTCTTTGGCTCTCTTATGTACTTCCTTCACCAAGGTTGTCTTCCCAACCCCTCCCATACCACATACTCCAATACTGTAACTATTATTGTCACATAATGCCTCCATAATTCGTTGAAAAGTCATTTTTCTTGATTCAAACATTTCAAAATCACTAGACATAAAGATTTCTATACCAGGAGTTGGAGCACGGTGGGCAACCTGAGTAAAATTGCCCTCAAGATGGAGTTTTCTTATAGTCGTTGTCTTCTGGGTGGCTTCCTTGCTTAATTTGTATCGCCCAATCCATTTAGGAAACCGACAATTGCTGGATTTCTTGTTTTCTTCTATTTTATTTTCTAAAGTATGCACGTCTGCCACTACTTGGTTCACATTTGTGAGCCACTGTTGTACAATTATTTCTGTAACTTCAGTATTCATTCTGGCTCTCTCAACTCGTTCTTGCACTATTGCTTGTATCGATACCAGTTCTTCTTTTGCTTTCCTAAGATCATTGAAGATCGTGTTGAGATGAAACAAATAGCTAACTTGACGTTTTATCGGCTTTACAGTGTACTTTCCAATCTCAAATAAAATGGAGGTGGCAGATTCCATCTAATCTGAAAATAAAAGATAAATTATACAAGTTTAAAGATAGACAAGAACGAAAGGAGAAGCGACGAATTTGAAATCAGAAGTGTACCTTGTTTACGAGCTAACACACTTCAGAGTATGCAAGTTGAACGATAAGCAAAACAATTGCTACGGATGGCACAATGAAGAGTATTCAGGGAACGGAGTACGCTGCCTTTAATTTTGCTTGCCTTTTTTTATTTTATTTAATGAGATAGTTATAATATGCTAATATTCTGTAATCCTTTCAGCTTGAACTATTTCTCTTCTAAATCCTTAAGCATTTTGTGCTTGGAAATGTGTCAACTCAACGCTTGCCCTTCTACTGCAAGGAAAAAGAGAGAATTACTTTTCTTACATTTTCTTTTTCATAAAGTTTTCTTATTGATTAATTAATATGTACTATTATATCTGTTATATATCAAATTTCATTCACACAATTATAAATAAAAATTTTAGATAGAAATACCATTTTGTTCCCTACATTTTGGAATCATAGTCAATTTGGTCCTTATATTTTTGTAGCAATCAATTTGGTCCTTACTATTTTAAACTTGTAGTCAATTTAGTCCTTACCGTTAACTCACTAATAGAAAATGCTCAATGAGTTAATGGTATGACTAAATTGACTACATGTTGAAAATAACAATGATCAAATTAATTGCTACTAAAATGTAAGAACTAAATTGACTGTGACTCCAAAATGTAAGGACTAAAATAATGTTTTCGCCAATATTTATCAATGTCAACTATTTTAGAACCTATAAAAATACAATATAATAGAAAAAAATATAAAGAAGTAAGAATTTTAATCGAATAAAAAACATAAAAGAACATTATGTTATATTTCACAAGTTATAAAAAATATATATAGAAACTCAAATTATTTTGCAATAATTTATTTTTCTTCATAAAAATGTGTGTATACACAATAGAGTAGGGAAATAATTACATAATAATTAATCCTAAATTATAATATTATTTTCACTAAAGTATACTTTTGGCCCTTAAATTTGAGTTGATTTCATATTGGCTCTTTACATTTCAAAAGTTTATATTTTAGTCATTCACGTTTGATTAAGTTTTTAGTTAATTGGCCATTTACATTTCAAAATTTTCATTTTCATTAATGGGTAAATATAAAAATAAATCAAATATAAATGGTCAAAATGAAAATTTTAAAACGTTAAGGGTTTTCATGAAAACAAAATTAAACCTGAAAGTGCCAAACTAAAAACTAAATCCAACATGAAAGGACAAATAAATTTTTTAAAACATTGAACTTTAAGGACCATACATGTAATTTAATCTATATTCTTTCACTCATTTACTTAGCCAAACATAATAATAATAAAAATAAAAGTATATATTGTCCTATATTATTATAATTTAAAATTATTTCATTTTTCTACCTTAACATATTATATATTATATTAATCAAGATATAATCATTCAAATTATAGAAAATCATAAGATAAAAAACTAAATATTATTATGATAATCAAGATCTAATCATTTAAATTATGGAAAATCTTAATAGATAAAAAAACTCAAAAGTATAATAAGAATATAAATGTTGATATTTAATACATACAGTAAAACATGGAATTAATAATATTGATTTTGATAATTTTGCTGTTGTATATAATGACATAATTAAAAAAAAAAAATAGATTGTAAATAAAAGTATCAAAGTCACATAAAGTGGAAGTATATAAGTATAAGAAAAAAGTTTGACTATGAAATTGGCTGTAGCTTAAGGCTACGATTTCACTTGATATATTTTTATTGGGTGTGAATTTTGACAAACACCATTGGATTACATTTCCTTCTTATATCTTCCATGCTTACAAAATTTCTAAAAAATTAAAAATCAATAGCTATGTCATCAATAAATTATTTAAATTATAAGTTTTTGTAGTCTAAAATTATGCATAGAAAAAAGTTTATGGATCATAATATATGTATATTTATATCTTTTATGCTTACAAAATTTCTAAAAAATTAAAGATCAATAGCTATGTGATTAATAAATTAATTAAATTATAAGTTTTTGTAGTAAAAAATTATGCATAGAAAAAATTTTATGGATCATAATATATGTATATTTTCGTAACTTTTTGCTATGAAAATATATGTATCAAATGTGTAGTAAATGATTCAAAAGTCAAATATAATGACAACAATGAGATTTGTATAGTCAATCATGTTTTTCATTAGGCTACTCTAAATAGTAAGTCAATGCATATCTTACATTTGGGTATTAGTTAGAATTATTTTCAAATGAGTGTACCAATAAAAGTAAATGTGTATAAATTTTATCTAACTATCTCGTGTATCGCATGAGTTGATAACTAGTATATATCTATTTTCATAACTTTTTGCTATGAAAATATATGTATCAAATACGTAGTAAATGATTCAAAAGTCAAACACAACTTTATGTATAAAATGCATAGTAAATGATTCAACAGTCAAACATAACTTTTTGCTCCTTGTATTTGGCCTTATTTTCAATTTAGTCCTGAAATTTCCACAACTTTTAATTATTTTGGTTGTCATCTCACTTACAAATAGGGGTGGGGGGGGGGGGGGAACATTAACAGATATTTTTTCATGACAATCCAAGCTACCATTCAATAATAAAGAAATATCAATAATTTACTCCCAAAAAAAGTATCAATAAAAGAGAAAATACAAAATAACAAGTTTTCAATCTATGTCATCTACTTCATGATGGACCTTGACATTTATTTTTTTATTTTAATGACATAGGAGAATTTCACTTAAATTAGTTGCACATCGCAGAGCATACTATACAACAATCATCACTGTTAATTAAACTCCTACGGGCAACTGATCCCACCCACCAAAACTAATTATTGGATAATCAGGACTTTTCACCCTTGATAGGCTAAGCAATTTATCCTCATGCCTAGGATATAATTTATTTTGTACTAAAAATTGCATCTCTCTTTCCCTTTCAATATACATTATCAAAGAGTCCATTAAAAATCACATTCTAATTGAGTAATTATGTCGATCATTCTTCAACTTGATCCCATTACAATTCAAAAAGTTTCTTAACTAATCAACCAACTAATTAAGTTAAAAATAAAAACGAATAACCCAAGTGGACTCTGCCAAACACAAAGTTCACTAACATTTATTACTTTTAATAACTACCACAAAATAAATAAAATAAAGGATCTGGTTAATGGACACGTTAAACTTTTTATTTTTGAAAATATTTTCTTAGGAATTAAAAAAATTGTTATTACTTTTTCAATTCTCAAAAAAAAAATTAAAAATAAAAATTAATGTGGGTCTGAGAGCACACGTTAATAAAATCTTAAAATAAAATAACCCCACACGCTGTAACACGCCACACGCACACCACACACATGCCATAACACACCACACACACTAACACTACATATTCACTGACACACTCTGAGAGTCCCTCTAGTCCTTAAAGCCCCACCACTCATTACCCATGTAAGAAAAGCTATCAAATTTCAAAAAGAGGAAGAAAAGTTTAGGTAAAAAAACAACAATAGAGACACCAGAGAGAGATGCAAGCTCACAAGTTGCAACATACCATTGAAATGGTCACCCACTTTGCCTTTCTCTAACCAGTTCCTGGTGTTTTCACTTTGCCTATTCACACACAGTCATGCCTCGGCCTTCACAAGCATCTCTGATTAGGTTTTTGCTCTCTTTTTTTCTTTTCTTTTCTTTTTGGAATTTGATGGAATGGTTTTGGGAATCTGTTGTGGTATTGAGTTCAGATTGGTTTTGTTTAAATTTTTCAAGGGCCGGGTCTAAAATTGGTTGATTAGGCTAAATTTTCTTTAGCTTCTCTTAGTCATTTTGTGGTTGGGCTAATTGTTTTGAACTTGCTACTTTGTATTTTAAGATTCTAGATCAGTATATATATATATATATATATATTGGTCTTCTTCTTTTTGTTTAAGAGGGCTAATTATTTTGTTAAGAGGGCAAGTGTAATTTTATTTAGCAAAATTGCTAAAATCAGTTACTCTATATATATATATATATACACTACTAATTGTTTTCCCAAAATTTGGGGGCATTGCCCTCCTAAGCCAAAGAATAGCTCCGTCCTGTTTACAAAAATACCATTTTTAAACTAGGAGTGCAGTTTAAACTAGTACTATAGGTGTAATATTAAATTTACAGTAAGTGAGATGATGAAAGGTAACAAAATAATTAAATTTAAAAATATAAAGATCAAATGGAAGCAGTGACAACTTGATAATCAAATGAAAATAAGTCAAAATATGGAGGCCAAAATGTTTTCCAAAAATTAAAAATATATGTAGGTGTAATATACAATATGATAGGATATTTTACTAGCTTAATCTGTACTATTTTGATCTTCAACTCCATTTCTTCATCTTTGACTAGTAATTGTTCTTTCTTTCTTTCTTTTTTTCCCATAGAATATTAGAATGATTAAAAATAAAAATAAAAAACGAAAAGAAATAAACCAAGACAAAATCTGCAGAGTAATTAAGTAGCATGATCAAAGATCGTAAAGCAACAACTGTGCCAGAATTAGTAGAAAATGAAGATCGTAGAGCAGCTTTTNCAAGCATCTCTGATTAGGTTTTTGCTCTCTTTTTTTCTTTTCTTTTCTTTTTGGAATTTGATGGAATGGTTTTGGGAATCTGTTGTGGTATTGAGTTCAGATTGGTTTTGTTTAAATTTTTCAAGGGCCGGGTCTAAAATTGGTTGATTAGGCTAAATTTTCTTTAGCTTCTCTTAGTCATTTTGTGGTTGGGCTAATTGTTTTGAACTTGCTACTTTGTATTTTAAGATTCTAGATCAGTATATATATATATATATATATTTGGTCTTCTTCTTTTTGTTTAAGAGGGCTAATTATTTTGTTAAGAGGGCAAGTGTAATTTTATTTAGCAAAATTGCTAAAATCAGTTACTCTATATATATATATATATACACTACTAATTGTTTTCCCAAAATTTGGGGGCATTGCCCTCCTAAGCCAAAGAATAGCTCCGTCCTGTTTACAAAAATACCATTTTTAAACTAGGAGTGCAGTTTAAACTAGTACTATAGGTGTAATATTAAATTTACAGTAAGTGAGATGATGAAAGGTACAAAATAATTAAATTTAAAAATATAAAGATCAAATGGAAGCAGTGACAACTTGATAATCAAATTCGAAAAACAGAGTCAAAATATAGAGGCAAGAAATGTTTTCCAAAAATTAAAAATATATGTAGGTGTAATATACAATATGATACGGATATACAGTTGAACTTGTAACTATTTGATCTTCAAACTCCATTTCTCATCTTTGACTAGTAATTGTTTCTTTCTTTCTTTCTTTATTTCCCATAGAATATTAGAATGATTAAAAATAAAAATAAAAAACGAAAAGAAATAAACCAAGACAAAATCTGCAGAGTAATTAAGTAGCATGATCAAAGATCGTAAAGCAACAACTGTGCCAGAATTAGTGGAAATGAAGATCGTAGAGCAGCTTTTCGCATACCTTTTGTTATGGGAATCTGCAAAGTCTCCAGTCAGTTGTTGAAAGACGGAGACGTATGGTTTTCAAGGAAGTGGGGATCTCTACTATTTTTGCAATCAGAACTGCTTAAGCAAAGAACTCAAAGAGAGTTTAGCTTACTTGCATGTAGTTTATGCAAGCTTTTCCAGCCAGCAACAGCCACTGAAAATAGAAAAGTAAAAAAAGCCACCCAAGACATTCAAGTGTAGTCAATGATCCTGAAAAATACTCTCGCAGACCGCAGTCTCCACATTCAGGATCTTGCAAAAGCTAGCTCATTAGTGGAAGTGGTTATCATTCTTTTTTTATGTTTTTTTGGAGAAACTAGTGGTACAGGTACTCATCTTATTATCTTTTTTTTTTTTTTTTTTTTTTTTTGGGAAATTATGCTCATCTTATTATCAGTCACTTTCTCCAACTAGTGGTAATCATCTTATCGGTCATTTTTTAAAAGTATGGTTTAAAATCAAACCTGTGAACATCCCCCAAAAATAAAAAAGTTTAAAGTTTTTAGGGGTAGGAACGAAATTCCACTAGGATTATGAACTGTATCATAATTAATTTGATAATTAATTAAAATACAAATAAATATATTAAATTTGTAAAATTCTACTACAAAAATATTTAAAGCAATTTAATCAAATTTTAAATGAGTTTTCATAATTTTTATAAAGTCAATAAAAAAATAATAAAGAATAAACAAGTATTAAAAAAATTTCGTATTTAGTAATATTTCAAATAAAAAGCATTTTAAACGAGTTTTCATAATTTATAAATTTATAAATTTGTATTCAAATGTAAAATAAAATAATTCTTGAACGCAAATAAATTTAGCAAATAATAATTTATTGGAGAGAAATGATGTAATAAAATGGAAAACTATTAATCATGTAAAAGTAAAACAAATGTATTATGAATTCAACGCAAATAAATCGATAAGAGACACAAGATGGTGAGCAAGTGTAGTGGTCAAAGTGTTGGACATAAGCTTGAAAGGGAGGGGGAGGTCACTGGTTCGAACGGTTAATGAAAATATCTCATATTTGATAGTTCATAAATGAATGCTTAAAATAATGGAAAAGAAATATCATAAATGAATGGGATTGATTTAAAGTAACCTTGTTTGATCATTTTATGACAAAATTTAGGGGGTTTTGATAGTTTCTTTAAAAAATTTATTAAATTTAATTACATTCCTTTCAATTTTTTGAAATTTGAAAATTTGAGGTTTGAGAATATTATTATTAGGCCCATATTTTAAAATTTTTCACTCTCCATTAACTCTCCATTAAAACGCCCAAACAAGATAATGAAAATAATATTCTAAAACAATTTCTCTCATTCCATTCTATTTCATTTATTTTCCCCTTTCTAGACATAATGTTAAGAAATAGCAGAATGCATATTGTAGGGACAAGGCCCAAAACTGTATAGTAGGCCTTGGGCCTTATCCAAGACCGTGGAATGTTCAAGAAGAGATAAATAGTTGAGAGATTCTAGCTTAGTGCCTCATGACTAAGAAATGAATAGAAAGCTGTCCGAGGAGGAATATCTCCTCGGCCACGACAAACATTGCTCCAATGCATATTCCAGCAACGAAAATGACCTCAATAAAGGCACCAGTATCATAGGCATGTTTCATAAACACACGAGAAGGAAGTGAACTCAAAAATATCTAAGGAAAAGGTGCTACCTCCACAATAAATGCACTGCAACTACTTTTCTAACCGCATTTATGTGAAGAAGACCCCTGAACAGTACTTCCTTGGTCATCGCAACTCACAGAGAGCTAGAAGGGGTGTCTGATGGGACGGGTACTCAAGTAGTGGCTTGGACGGTTGACAAATGGAGGGCCAAGATCACCAGGAATGAGATATATAATGTGAGAGACCCTTGAAGGAAAGGGGATCGAAAAATAAAGAGGGAAGCACAGTAGTAGTCTAGAACCAAACTTGTAATCAAATCTCGGAAGCAATATACTAGAATCAGTCTCCTATGATTTGGCCGGGGATGCATTTTCTTCAGTAAAAGTCTATTATTCTTTTTTCTTCATCGCTAAAATCTATTAGCTTGTTGTCTAATTCACTAAAGTCTAGTTCTTCAGCCCGCTCTTTACAAATTTATTGTTTTGGCCTATTTGGGCTTAAGCCCATACTCCTTTTGGGCTAGGAGTTCATTTTGGGTCCATACACATGAAAATCAAGATTATAGAAGATGTAGAAAATAGCATAACTTATTTACGATAATAATGAAAACAATAATTGTTGAGTCACTATTCGAATGGTTCATGAAAATATTGCATATTTGAGAGTTCATAAATGAATAATTTAAGTAATGTATAAGAAATATCATAAATGAATGGAATTGATTTAAAGTAACATTTTTTGATCATTTTATGACAAAATTTAGGGGTTTTTGGTAGTTTCTTTAAAAAATTTATTAAATTTAATTACATTCCCTCCGATTCCTCCCAATTTTTTGAAAAGTGAAAATTTGAGGTTTGGGAGTTTGTAAATGAATGGAATTGATTTAAAAGTAGCCTTGTTTGGAATATTATTATTAGGCCCCTATTTTAAAATTTTTCATTCCTTCCATTAAAACACCCAAACAAGAGAATGAAAAGAATATTTTAAAACAATTCCTCTCATTCCATTCATTTCCCCCCTTCTAGACAGAATGTTAAGAAATAGCAGCATGCATGTGAAATTCAAGATTATAGAAGATGTAGAAAATAGCATAACTTATTTACAATAATAATGAAAACAATAATTGTTGATGTAGTTGATCACATTAGCAAATCTTAATCCATGAAGACCAATAATGAGCAAGAAATAGCACTAGAGTATTGTCAGTTTGGTTCAATGAGAGAATCTTCAATGCTTAAGTCAACAAGGCAAGATTTAGGGGTGTGTAGCTAATTACCCACCAATCTGCTAAAACTTACCCAACTTGCCAATTTGGGTCGATTGTTAAAAGGTTGATGGGTTGGTTTAGGTAGCCAGAGAAAAAAAAAAAATTGCTACAAGTTAATTGGGTTGAGTTTGGATCAGGAGATTCACAAATCCGCCTAAGCCAACCAACCTACCTATATTTTAAATATATATTATATGTGTTTTATTGATTACTCTTTTATCCCTCTCCCTAATATAAAAACATAAATCCTAACCTATTTTCTCATTACAACTCACAGGCTCTCACTTCACTCTTTACCTAGCTACTTAGAATTTTGTGATGGTGGAGCTACTACTTAAAATTTTCAGAAGATGGCAAAAGGTAGCAAATAGTTGTAAAGTTGTGGTTGTTCTATTTTGTTTCCATACTGAGTTGGGATAGAACTATTTGATATTTTACTATTTAATTAGTTGTTCATTTGACTTACCTTGTTGGACGAGTCTATCAAGGTCAAACAACCAGAACATGTTAGACGTTTTGACATGCTAGTCTTTTTGCCTTGTAGAAATATTTTTCATAATATATATATATATATATATTCAAAGATAACTTATCATCTTTATAAACTTTAATGAAAAAAAATTACATATTTTTCAATATATTTGTACCCAAAAAAATTTGCCATTATTTTATTGTATTTTTTTAATAAAATCTCTCTCTCTCTCTCTCAATATTATCACTCCCTAACATTCAATCTTCTCTATTTTTTTTAATTTAAATTTTGTATTCTAAATCAAGCATTGACAAAAATGGAAAAATTAACAATAACGATGAAAGGATTAGTCCCAAAAAAATAAATCTCCAACAGAAAATTTCTTTGTGAGTAATATATTTGTGGCATTGACATTAAATCTCCTATGTGCAATTTTTCAATTTAATTTTTCGAGTCTAAACCAAGTATTGAAAAACAATTTGAAACTTAACAACAACAATGAAATTAGTCTCAAATAAATAAATAATAAAGAAACCTCTCAAGGAAAATTGCATTTTCTTTTTCTTTTTTATCTTAGATAGAAATCTATTCTAGCTTATTCTAAGTATATATGTTGTGTAAAACTTCTTCTTTGAGACTTGAACTTCGGCCCTCCCCTCCCTTCTCCCCAACCTCACAAGAACTTATACTTTTGAAGTAATCATCATGCCAAAAATGTGCAGTGGTTACTTTTATTAAAAACTTACTATTTGAACTCAACAATCAAAACTCACAGAATAAATGAACATACATGGTGACATTATACAAAGAAGAATGACAAAGTGCATGGACAAAGTGCAACTGTAATGCTTAGGGAGAGACATTATCAGAAAATCCTATTTAATGTTGAGGCAAAGGAAGTTGTTGGCAATTTCTGCCTTAATGCTTGTTGAAATTAGGAGGAAACTAAGAAACAAGAACATGGAGTAATGTAGGGTTGTACTGCAACAACAAAAGAAGTCTATAAATATCTCTAGATGAACTTTTCATGTAGTACTGAGATACACTATGTTGCAAATGCACTCAATTTACTTTTTCTCGAGTGTTCATATGTCTTTAATATCTTTTTTTTTTTTAAGAATGCGATCAGAAGAAAGGACTCAATACTTTCTCTTTATATCTAAATTTTTTTCTCATTTCAAAGCAATATCTTTTACACAATCCTAAAGAAAATACTTTGTATATGTTTTGAGTCAATTTTCCTGTCCTAAATCAATCAATCAATCAATCAATATTATTATATATATAAAAGCAGAAACCTCACCTCATGTTGCAGAGTATGAGGTTATGCCAAATGGTACATTGATAAAGTAATTTAGAAAATACATGGGTTGACATTTAAAGTTATCAATATGCAATGTCTAAGATCAAAGTTCATACCAAGCCCAAGCCCATTTTTAAGTAATAATTAATAGCTACAACTAACCCCATGTACAGAGAACAACGTAGTGCCTTTGAAGTTCTCTCTCATAACACAACTCGCTCTTCATGTCTCTTACTCTTACAAAATCCAAACGTCTCCTCAATTACATAAACTCATAGCTTTCTACCTCTTTCTATTCTGAGTTTTGGCCTTTCACTTTTCCGTTTCAATCTCAATCTCAAATACACGACCAAGATGTTGTCCGTGCTTGGCAACAATTTCAACAGGTACCTAAATCTCTCCATCTCTGTTTCTCTTAAAAATAAAATGTTAAGGTCTTTCTCTTTCTCATTCTTTTTTTGGGGGGGGGGGGGGGGGGGGGGGGGAGGGGGGGGGAGGGAATAGATTATCATCTTCTTTGAGAATCTCAGCAACTCTGCATGCGAGGCTTTTCTAGCACGTGTGAACGAGGTTTTGTTGAACCTGTATGTACTACTACCTGTATAGGCTTTATTCCCTTTTTGTTTCCATAGAAAGTAGCACTTCAAAAACAATTTCTAAAAAATTTCCTGTCAATATTAAATGGAATTTGAACTTTGGGTTTCTATGTAGTCTTTTAACATTATGAATGATGATTCCAGGAATATAGGACCAACCTAGAAAATTAACCTCAAGCCAAAGGACAACCTGTCAAGGTAAAAAAAAGAACCTACTTTTGGGTTTTTTATTTTATAATTTTTTTTTAATTCAGTAAGAAACATATTTTTAAAAAAAGAAACAAAAGTTCTGGATGTTGAAGAAGGCACAAGATTTTCTGTGTAGATACAAGTAACTTTCCCATCCAAGGCTTAACATTTGCAAAGTCCAAAATTAACTTTGTTATACATGATGTATATCATTATATATTCCACTTCATGTCTTCCTTACTCAAAATTTTCATTGTTTTATAGTTGCCTTAGAAATTTTAATAATTTTATGTTCTATATATATAATGGATCTATTCTAGGTATATTACAACTTGCCAGATGCATATTATCAATTTGGTTGTTAATACTTAGGCTGCGTTTGTTTTGGGTGAAAATGATTTTAGGAAATCATTTTCTGTAAAATAGGTTGTTTGGTTGGCTTTGAAAATAGCATTTTCCGAAAATTATTTTCCGTTGACCGTGTAAAATGTTGCTTTGACCCGGAAATCGTTTTACGTTTTTATTTTCCCTTCAAACGATTTCCGAAAAACGCAACAGAGAGAGGGAGTGAGAGAAAGAAGAGAGAACGCAGAGAGAACTCGGATGCTCCAGATCGCCAGCAAACTCCGATCAAGCTCCAGATCGCTCCGACTCCAAGCAACGATCAACTTTGAGCTCTAGTTCACTCCGAACCCACACGCCATCGCCGTCGCCTTCGAACCCACACACCGTCGCTGTCACGTCGAACCCACACCCGACCCACACGCCTTCGCCTTTTGACCGGATTTGATGATTTATTTTCTTTGGGTTTTGTATATTTGTGACTGTGGACTGAGAAATGATGTTAATATTTGTTTGGGAGGTGAGAAAATGTGAGAAAATGTGTTTTCTAATATTTTCAAGAATACAACCAAACACATGAAAATATTTTCTATACACAATTTTCATAATGCAACCAAACACAGGAAAATATTTTCCTTTCCTGAAAATAGCATTTCCGGAAAACAGGCTATTTTCTGGAAATTATTTTACGCAAACTAAACGGACCCTTAGTCTCTATAAAGATTCTATAAACTTGAAAATTTTTAATATTAGTTCTTATCCTTCCAATCTTTGAAATTTTTTTTTAACCTTGGTTGGATCATTGTCCCCAAAGACTCAACAACTTTCAAATAATTGTATTGTTTGCAGTTGCACCTATCTCAATTGTGCATCAACTGTTGCTCAAAATGGAGGGTTGGCATGCCTATTCACCGAAGGTTACTAGGTTGTTTTTTATCCTCTTAAGATTTGTCAAGCACCTACAAAATTAGTGTAACTATTGATTCTTTAAATTTATTTTAATTATTTTAGTTCTAGACTATGAATCAGTTCCAGTGACTACGTTTCAAAATATTACTTCCAAAATTTGTCACTAACACTACTTCTCTCAACTATATGAAATTCTTTTCGAATTTATTAGTTCTCCAACTTGGATCATGATTGTAATAAAGTTGTTCTATTAATGAAAATTTACGGAGTCTCCTTTTTAAAATTTTCTTTCAGGCCTTTACTTATATATATATATATATATATAAGAAAAAAAAAAAGTTCTTTCAGGCCATAACTATGGTGTTTAATTACTACAAAGGCAATGCTTCAATAACTGATGAAATATTTGCAACACTTGGATTGAAAATTCATGGTGGAAAAAATGTCCCTTATGTGTGGGACATTTTCAGAGTATTAGATCTTGGTATATATTTAGAAAATTCTAGAGAAATACATAATGAGAGTTCCAAGTAGAAGACTTGGTCTTGGTGTCAAAGGATGTATTTCTTAGTGCATTTGGCCATAAATAATGTATATTGGAAACTTCAAGAATGCTGAAAATTAATTATAAATGAATTCTTACGCTTCTATTAATAATAAGTTGAACAATAGTGAGATATCACCCTTTCATTTTTTTTTTTTTTTTTTTTTAATAAAGATGGTTGTGGTTAAACAAAAATATATTCCTTCTGAAATCTATTCCATAGTGATACAGTAAATGGGAAATTATGTGTTGGCCATAATTTGGTGGTTTACATACAAGAATTTACTACTTGCACTAGAGGGTATATTTATTAAAAAATCAATACCATTTAGCTCCTTGACAATTAGTATCTTTGTTGTAGCTAGCTGAAAAGATTCAAGAATTACTTGGACGAATGTACTTCGTAATGATTTGGCAATTTAAGGGAATTTTTGCCCCATATTGATGAAATATTTAGTTTTGATATCTATTTCTCAAACCATTCATTGCTTGCTCTCTTTCAAAGTATGTGACAATAGTAATTGTGCATGTAACTTAACCGAAATAATTAAATAATTGTGAACTCACTCACACAACACACATATTCTTAATTATATTATAGTAATTTATGTTTCTTTTTTATTTTCTTCTTTTTTAAATATAACATAATTGAAGCAAATTAAGTAAATATTATACCACAAGATTACATATTTTTAATGGATCATAAAAATTAGTTTGAAATTATTTCAAAATGAAATTATAAAGTATCCGCGCATCGTGCTAGACATCATCTAATTGTTAGTAATTGTCCAAGTTTGATAAATTGGATCACCCATTAGTGGGCATGACTTGGCTAGCAAGCTAGTCGAGTCTTCGTTAATGGCATTAACTCTCATATAACATTGACAAAGGTTAAATGAGGGTGGTGGGTTACAAAGGGGGGTTCAACCTCACGTTGTGTGTGGCTAATGAATGTTGTAATTAAAAAGGAAAGAAGATTCTCCACACACACACACACACAAGTTACTTGGGGCTTCTCAACTTTATCTCATTCTCAACTCTATTTAACATGAGATCTTAGGTTATGGGATATGTGTGATCTTGTTCTAGTACTTTTTACACAATCCTAAAGACAAATACTAGGTCTATGTTTTGAGTCAATTTTTTTTGTCCAAAATTGTTAGAAATTGTACAAATTTGACAAATCGAAACATCCATTAGTAGGCATGATTAGGCTAGCAAGATGACCTCACTTCATTAAGGGCATTGTTTATTTCACACACCCAATTACACATATCTGTACACACAAATACCACATCACAAAATAAAGAGAAGAGTTACGTTCACAACATTTTCACAACAAATCATAGGTAGTTACTTGTTATTGGTTCAAATTTAAACCTATCATTGAGATTACTTTTATGCCCCAACAATAACAACTAGTAACAACCTACTACTTAGAATTTGTTGTAAAAATATTGTAGATATTTTTACAACATTTTTACTTCCGCATGCCCTTGGTGCTTTGGTCACTCCACAAGTATAAGTGCTTGTAGGGTGTGGGGGGTAAGGGCCGAGGTTCAAGTCTTCAAGAGGGAGCTTCACACACATATATACTTAAATTAGGTTAAAGTAAAAATTCTATCTTAAAAAAAAAAGAAAAAGTAATTCTCCAAAATAAATGATGGGAAATAGATATAAGTATAATTGGTGGGAAATAAATGCCACATGGCAAAATAAATGGTGAGAAATAGATATAAGTAGAATTGGTGAGAGATAAGGGTAAGAAATCGCCACATTAGTATGTGTGTATTTTGTGTGCAATAAGATGCATACACTGGTCATTATCTCTTTATTAATGGCATTAGCTCCCATATGAGGTTCACAAATGTTACACAGGGTGATGGGTTACAAGGGTGGTTCAACCTCTCCTAGTGTGTCGCTAACGAAAGTTGTAATTATAAATGAAAGAGGTTCTCCTCCCAAAATAAATAAATAAATAATGTAATTTGGGGCTTCTCATCTTTCTCTAACATGAGACCATAGGTTGTAGGATACGTGTGACTTGCTCTAGTAGCAAACCATTGTTAGGTAATGATGACTCAACTTGTTGGAGGCTTACTCTTAGATGAGTAAGGCCAAAAAAAAAAAACCTTATCCTTATTAATACCATTTTTAATAATAATAATAATAATAAGATTAGGCCAAGATTCTTATAGTGAGGTGTTAGGCAATTGATGGGTGGTGAAATTATTGGGCTAGATTAACAAACTTCTAATTTTCATCCTATAAATTTTGGTCCAACTATATTATATTAACAATACTACAGATATTCTTTTCATTTTTTTTTTAAATATAGAGTTTTAACCTATAAAGTTCGTTTGAGTATAGCTTAGCTAGTTGAAATTAGAAATTTTTTGTTAAAAGTACAATAAATAAAACTAAAAATTAGTTGAAATAGTACAATATGACTCATAAATAGTATTAAAAAGTAAAATGAGACTTATGAATAGTACCAAAAATAAATTAAATAGTAACAAAAATAAGTTCAAAAGTAAAATAAGCTGACTTTTTTAGCTATGCAAAATGTAACCATAGTGTCCGCTTCTAATAATTATCTTTTTTATTATTAAACTAAAATACTAATTAATTTTGGTATAGGTAAAAATTGAAATTGAAATTTTTTATTTAATAAAAAAAATTTATTAATTAAGCTAACTATACTCTTGAGAAGAAATTCCGTGTACCCATTAGAAATTTAGAACTCGCATTTGTCTGTGAAGAATCAAGTTACTGTTGACCGACTCCGACTCTCAGACCGCGTGCACTGTGAAGAGTACAATTATTAATACAAAGCTGGATGAGGCAATTATAAAGGCACACAACACACTCGTACCGACTATCTAAAACATTTCCTTCTGCTCTCATGCTCTAGCGCCCATGCTCTAGCGCATGTAGAAGCAAGTGAGGTCTTGCGTTCCTGCAAGAGTAGTGTGGCCTTCCTGTGAGGTAAGGCTAGTCTTTGTACCCTCTTGCTATATACGGTGAGTGGGGGCTGTCTAACCATGGCAGAAGAGCTCGAAGAAATGTGGAAGAAACTGAAGGTTACTGAAGAAGAAAACTTCGGAAACTTCGGCCCTCTCCCCCCCCCCCTTCCCTCCAACCTCACAAGAACTTATACCTTTGAAATAATCATCATGCCAAAAATGTGCAGTGGTTACTTTTATTAAAAACTTATTATTTGAACTCAACAATCAAAACTCACAGAATAAATGAGCATACATGGTGACATTATACAAAGAAGAATGACAAAGTGCATGGACAAAGTGCAACTGTAATGCTTAGGGAGAGACATTATCAGAAAATCCTATTTAATGTTGAGGCGAAGGAAGTTGTTGGCAATTTCTGCCTTAATGCTTGTTGAAATTAGGAGGAAACTAAGAAACAAGAACATGGAGTAATGTAGGGTTGTACTGCAACAACAAAAGAAGTCTATAAATATCTCTAGATGAACTTTTCATGTAGTACTGAGATACACTATGTTGCAATTGCACTCAATTTACTTTTTCTCGAGTGTTCATATGTCTTTAATATCTATTTTTTTTAAGAATGCGATCAGAAGAAAGGACTCAATACTTTCTCTTTATATCTAAATTTTTTTCTCATTTCAAAGCAATATCTTTTACACAATCCTAAAGAAAAATACTTTGTCTATGTTTTGAGTCAATTTTCCTGTCCAAAATCAATCAAACAATCAATATTATTATTATATATATATAAAAGCAGAAACCTCACCTCATGTTGCAGAGTATGAGGTTATGCCAAGTGGCACTTTGATAAAGTAATTTAGAAAATACATGGGTTGACATTTAAAATTAACAATATGCTTTGTCTAAGATCAAAGTTCATACCAAGCCCAAGCCCATTTTTAAGTAATAATTAATAGCTACAATTACCCCCATGTACAGAGAACAACGTAGTGCCTTTGAAGTTCTCTCTCATAACACAACTCGCTCTTCATGTCTCTTACTCTTACAAAATCCAAACGTCTCCTCAATTGCATAAACTCATAGCTTTCTACCTCTTTCTATTCTGAGTTTTGGCCTTTCACTTTTCCGTTTCAATCTCAATCTCAAATACACGACCAAGATGTTGTCCATGCTTGGCAACAATTTCAACAGGTACCTAAACCTCTCCATCTCTGTTTCTCTTAAAAATAAAATGTTAAGGTCTTTCTCTTTCTCATTCTTTTTTTTTGTGGGGGGGGCGGGAATAGATTATCATCTTCTTTGAGAATCTCAGCGACTCTACATGCGAGGCTTTTCTAGCACATGTCAATGAGGTTTTGTTGAACCTGTATGTACTACTACCTGTATAGGCTTTATTCCCTTTTTGTTTCCATAGAAAGTAGCACTTCAAAAACAATTTCTAAAAAATTTCCTGTCAATATTAAATGGAATTTGAACTTTGGGTTTCTATGTAGTCTTTTAACATTATGAATGATGATTCCAGGAATATAGGACCAACCTAGAAAATTAACCTCAAGCCAAAGGATAACCTGTCAAGGTAAAAAAAAGAACCTACTTTGGGGTTTTTTATTTTATAATTTTTTTTTTTAATTCAGTAAGAAACATATTTTTTAAAAAAGAAACACAAGTTCTGGATGTTGAAGAAGGCACAAGATTTTCTGTGTAGATACAAGTAACTTTCCCATCCAAGGCTTAACATTCGCAAAGTCCAAAATTAACTTTGTTATACATGATGTATATCAGTATATATTCCACTCCATGTCTTCCTTACTCAAAATTTTCATTGTTTTATAGTTGCCTTAGAAATTTTAATAATTTTATGTTCTATATATATAATGGATCTGTTCTAGGTATATTACAGCTTGCCAAATGCATATTATCAATTTGGTTGTTAATACTTAGTCTCTATAAAGATTCTATAAACTTGAAAATTTTTAATATTAGTTCTTATCCTTCCAATCTTTGAACTTTTTTTTAACCTTGGTTGGATCATTGTCCCCAAAGACTCAACAAATTTCAAATAATTGTATTGTTTGCAGTTGCACCTATCTCAATTGTGCATCAACTGTTGCTCAAAATGGAGGGTTGGCATGCCTATTCACCGAAGGTTACTAGGTTATTTTTTATCCTCTTAAGATTTGTCAAGCACCTACAAAATTAGTGTAACTATTGATTCTTTAAATTTATTTTAATTATTTTAGTTCTAGACTATGAATCAATTCCAGTGACTACGTTTCAAAATATTACTTCCAAAATTTGTCACTAACACTACTTCTCTCAACTATATGAAATTCCTTTCGAATTTATTAGTTCTCCAACTTGGATCATGATTGTAATAAAGTTGTTCTATTAATGAAAATTTATAGAGTTTCCTTTTTAAAATTTTCTTTCAGGCCTTTACTTATATTAAAAAAAAAAAAAAAAAAAAAAGAAGTTCTTTCAGGCAAAATTTTCTTTCAGGCCTTTACTTATATTAAAAAAAAAAAAAAAAAAAAAAGAAGTTCTTTCAGGCCATAACTATGGTGTTTAATTACTACAAAGGCAATGCTTCAATAACTGATGAAATATTTGCAACAATTGGATTGAAAATTCATGGTGGAAAAAAATGTCCCTTATGTGTGGGACATTTTCAAAGTATTAGATCTTGGTATATATTTAGAAAATTCTAGAGAAATACATAATGAGAGTTCAAAGTAGAAGACTTGGTCTTGGTGCCAAAGGATGTATTTCTTAGTGCATTTGGCCATAGATAATGTACATTGGAAGCTTCAAGAATGCTGAAAATTAATTATAAATGAATTCTTACACTTCTATTAATAATAAGTTGAACAATAGTGAGATATCACCCTTTCATTTTTTTTAATAAAGATGGTTGTGGTTAAACAAAAATATATTCCTTCTGAACTCTATTCCATAGTGATACAGTAAATGGGAAATTATATGTTGGCCATAATTTGGTGGTTTACATACAAGAATTTACTCCTTGCACTAGAGGGTATATTTATTAAAAAATCAATACCATGTAGCTCCTTGACAATTAGTATCTTTGTTGTAGCTAGCTGAAAAGATTCAAGAATTACTTAGACGAATGTACTTCGTAATGATTTGGCAATTTAAGGGAATTTTTTCCCCGTATTGATGAAGTATTTAGTTTTGATATCTATTTCTCAAACCATTCATTGCTTGCTCTCTTTCAAAGTATGTGACAATAATAATTGTGCATGTAACTTAACCGAAATAATTAAATAATTGTGAACTCACTCACATAACACACATATTCTTTATTATATTATAGTAATTTATGTTTCTTTTTTATTTTTTTTCTTTTTTAAATATAGTATAATTGAAGCTAATTAAGAAAATATTATACCACAAGATTACATATTTTTAATGGATCATAAAAATTAGTTTGAAATTATTTCAAAATGAAATTATAAAGTATCCATGCATCGCGCTGGACATCATCTAATTGTTAGTAATTGTCCAAGTTTGATAAATTGGATCACCCATTAGTGGGCATGACTTGGCTAGCAAGCTAGTCGAGTCTTCGTTAATGGCATTAACTCTCATATAACATTGACAAAGGTTAAATGAGGGTGGTGGGTTATAAAGGGGGGTTCAACCTCCCGTTGTGTGTGGCTAATGAATGTTGTAATTAAAAAGGAAAGAAGATTCTCCACACACACACACACACACACACAAAAGTTACTCGGGGCTTCACAACTTTATCTCATTCTCAACTCTATTTAACATGAGATCTTAGGTTATGGGATATGTGTGATCTTGTTCTAGTACTTTTTACACAATCCTAAAAAAAAAATACTAGGTCTATGTTTTGAGTCAACTTTTTTTGTCCAAAATTGCTAGAAATTGTACAAATTTGACAAATCGGAACATCCATTAGTAGGCATGATTAGGTTAGCAAGATGACCTCACTTCATTAAGGGCATTGTTTATTTCACACACCCAATTACACATATCTGTACACACAAATACCGCAGCACAAAATAAAGAAAAGTGTTACATCCACAACATTTTCATAACAAATCATATGTAGTTACTTGTTATTGGTTCAAATTTAAACCTATCATTGAGATTACTTTTTTTCCCCAACAATAATAACCAGTAACAACCTACTACTTAAAATTTGTTGTAAAAATATTGTAGTTACAATATTTTTACAACATTTTTACTACCGCACACCTTTGGTGCTTTGGTCACTCCACAAGTATAAGTGCTTGTAGGGTGTGGGGGGCAAGGGCCGAGGTTCAAGTCTCCAAGAGGGAGCTTCACTCACATATATACTTAGATTAGGTTAAAGTAAAAATTATATCTTGTAAAAAAAAAAAAGTAATTCTCCAAAATAAATGATGGGAAATAGATATAAGTATAATTGGTGGGAAATAAATGCCACATGGCAAAATAAATGGTGAGAAATAGATATAAGTAGAATTGGTGAGAGATAAGAGTAAGAAATTGCCACATTAGTTTGTGTGTACTTTGTGTGCAATAAGATGCATACACTGGTCATTATCTCTTTATTAATGGCATTAGCTCCCATATGAGGTTCACAAATGTTACACCGGGTGATGGGTTACAAGGGTGGTTCAACCTCTCCTAGTTTGTCGCTAACGAAAGTTGTAATTATAAATGAAAGAGGTTCTCCCAAAATAAATAAATAATGTAATTTGGGGCTTCTCATCTTTCTCTAACATGAGACCATAGGTTGTAGGATACGTGTGACTTGCTCCAGTAGCAAACCATTGTTAGGTAATGATGACTCAACTTGTTGGACGCTTACTCTTAGATGAGTAAGGCCCAAAAAAAAAAACCCTTATCCTTTTAATACCATTTTTTTTAATAATAATAATAATAATAATAATAAGATTAGGCCAAGATTCTTTTTTTTTTTTGCATAAATTAGGCCAAGATTCTTATAGTGAGGTGTTAGGCAAATTGATGGGTGGTGAAATTATTGGGCTAGATTAACAAACTTCTAAATTTCATCCTATAAATTTTGGTCCAACTATATTATATTAACAATACTATAGACATTCTTTTCAAATTTTTTTTTTTTTAAATATAGAGTTTTAACCTATAAAATTCGTTTGAGAATAGCTTATCTAGTTGAAACTAGAATTTTTTTTGTTAAAAGTACCATAAATAAAATTAAAAATTAATTGAAATAGTACAATGGGACCCATAAATAGTATTAAAAAATAAAATGAGACTTATGAATAGTACCAAAAATAAACTAAATAGTAACAAAAATAAGCTCAAAAGTAAAATAAGTTGACTTTTTTAGCTATGCAAAATGCAACCATAGCATCCGCTTCTAATAATTATCTTTTTTATTATTAAACTAAAATACTAATTAATTTTGATATAAGTAAAAATTGAACTTTAAATTTTTTATTTAATAAGAAAAATTTACATAACTATACTCTTGAGAAGAAATTCCGTGTACCCATTAGAACTCGCATTTGTCTGTGAAGAATCAAGTTACTGTTGACGGACGCCGACTCTCAGACCGCGTGCACTGTGAAGAGTACAATTATTAATACAAAGCTGGATGAGGCAATTATAAAGGCACACAACAAAAGTCAAAAGGAGTAATAAAACAGAATCAAGAAGGGCGATACGGTCATTTGGCCCCACACACAGTCACGGACATTCCTAAGCGGGTACTAGAAAAACAAACATACAAACAAAACAAGAATCAAAATGATTCCAGTACCGCACTATATAGCAAAGCCAAAAGCAGCTGAGAGATTTTCATTTGCTTTTGCTGGGAGAGACAAAAACCATGGAGCTGATGAAGCTTATAATATTAACTGTCTCTTTGTTCATCTCAGTAACTGTCATAACTGCCGACTACGTTCGACCTCAGCCTCGCAAAACTTTGCATTTCCAGTTGAACCCTAAGCCTTCCTTTTATCCTCAGCAGGTAACCTTATCATCTCTCTCTCTCTCTCTCTCTCTCTCTCTCTGTCTTTTTTATTTTTTTTTAAGGAAACAATTAAGATTCAAACTCTGTTACATAGTTGCAATTATCGGATCCAATGTTGTTTTTCTTTGATTTCTTGTTATCCGAGTCGGATCTTATATATACACATCTATGTATTTATATGCTTGTGTTTGATTAGAAAGTGTAAATAAATATATTCATGCTTTTTGGAAGGACTAAACTAAAACTAATACTACTGGGAAGATTCTTTGAATAAATTTGTATTTTGGGCCAGCTGGCTTTTAATGGGTACTTTTCTTACAATATTGAATACTTTAAATACTTAACTTTTATTTAAAGAATTGAATTTGAATTGACATTTGTATTGTCTTTTGTAATGTATTGTTCTCTCTCTTTTTTGGGGATAGTTTTTGCTTCATTGAATATTAAAGCATCATAAATATTTGAATTTAAGAAATCTAACCTTTTTGTTTTGTTTTGGTACTTAAGTTCTCTATGCTTCATAGCTTAGTGGAGTAGGGTATATGCTTGAAGATATTGACTATTGATACAAATGAGGAGTGAATTAGGAGGATCTTTTGTTATAGAACATAATTGGAATGAAGATTTTGAATCATAGTAAATGGGGTGGGATGTGTGTTTGCTTTGTTCAACTGAGAATACCATCCTGTGTTTGAAACTAGTGTGTAAATACCATGATAATTACATGAATAAAATTGCGAATACTCATTCAGATAATTGGTTTTTGGGACATTTCAAGGTTTTTATTCTATATTTGCACTTTTGTAGCTCTTGGTTATAATTATTTCCTTACAAAGCCTTCGTTAAAACTACTGATAAAAATAAATAATAAAATAAAAAAACCTATGTTAAAACTCCAAAGGTTGCTGACTAATTGAAAAGATTGAATTCAGTCTCTTATTAATGGATTTATGCAAAATTCTTAGCATTACAATTGGTTTTCCATGATTCTTAACAGCCACGGTGTGCTCTCGCATCAGAAGCTTTAGGGCTTGCCAAAAATTGACTAATTTCTGCAAAAACTTGGTGTGTCTATAACGAGATCAAAATTGGCTATAATACCACAATAAATACATCATAAAACTCACAGCAAACAGCCACTTCCCTTATTTGATCTTTCTTTTTATTCCTTTTCTTTTTCTTTTTTTTTCCCCTTTTTTTAAATGGCTGATCACATTTGATCAATTAACCCTAACATTTATCTCAACTAAAATTTATTTGCTCTTATTCATCAATCAAATATTGATGAACAACTGCTAGAATTTAGTGTAGTTACATATTAGCAAAATAGATTCCTTGTGAAAAAAGGGGATACGAATGACTAACCTTCAGCCAACTGAATTGATCTGACTGCTCATCATAATCTGTGTATGAACCAAGCATGATAATATGAACACCTGCAACTTCAAAAGAATAATAAAGATTTGAACTAGATCCACTCTCCTCAAAAGGCATCTTCCATCTAGCATTATAGGATTCAAACCCATCCTTTAACAATGGTATGTTTTCCTGTTCATGGTTCCCTTCTGTAACCATCCACGGCTTTGCACTTGCTAGGGGCTGCACCAGCTCACCAAATGTGTCCCACCGATGCTGCATGTAATCAGCATATGAGAGGTCTCCAGGAAGCAGATGCACATCATACTTGCACTGGTCAATGTGGTCTAGTGTTGATTTGGTCCAGCCAGTTTGACCCAAATCCCCTACCACAGCAAAAGTAACTGGAAATTGAGCTGGAGGGGTCTTGAGTTGGAATTCAGGACCTTGTCCTCCACATCGGTAAAAGTAAATTGTGTCATGTTCCAGAGGCCCAATGACAGTGTGGTGTATCTTCCCTGAGCTATAGAATAGATAATTATAAGAGGTACTTTCTCCTTGAGCTACAGAACTGTATCTCCCAGGCAATGTCCCATACTCAACAATTGAAGGAGAAGAATCATCATCAGTAACCCATGTCACTCGCATGCTCTCATCTCCAGCCAAAGAGATGTGCACCTACATTAGGCATTTCCACAGAAAAGTACTTCAAACTAAATGTCAACTATTACTAAACCTCAATAGCACAATTATAACCAAGAGCTACAAAAGTGCAAATATAGAATAAAAACCTTGAAATGTCCCAAAAACCAATTATCTGAATGAGTATTCGCAATTTTATTCATGTAATTATCATGGTATTTACACACTAGTTTCAAACACAGGATGGTATTCTCAGTTGAACAAAGCAAACACACATCCCACCCCATTTACTATGATTCAAAATCTTCATTCCAATTATGTTCTATAACAAAAGATCCTCCTAATTCACTCCTCATTTGTATCAATAGTCAATATCTTCAAGCATATACCCTACTCCACTAAGCTATGAAGCATAGAGAACTTAAGTACCAAAACAAAACAAAAAGGTTAGATTTCTTAAATTCAAATATTTATGATGCTTTAATATTCAATGAAGCAAAAACTATCCCCAAAAAAGAGAGAGAACAATACATTACAAAAGACAATACAAATGTCAATTCAAATTCAATTCTTTAAATAAAAGTTAAGTATTTAAAGTATTCAATATTGTAAGAAAAGTACCCATTAAAAGCCAGCTGGCCCAAAATACAAATTTATTCAAAGAATCTTCCCAGTAGTATTAGTTTTAGTTTAGTCCTTCCAAAAAGCATGAATATATTTATTTACACTTTCTAATCAAACACAAGCATATAAATACATAGATGTGTATATATAAGATCCGACTCGGATAACAAGAAATCAAAGAAAAACAACATTGGATCCGATAATTGCAACTATGTAACAGAGTTTGAATCTTAATTGTTTCCTTAAAAAAAAATAAAAAAGACAGAGAGAGAGAGAGAGAGAGAGAGAGAGAGATGATAAGGTTACCTGCTGAGGATAAAAGGAAGGCTTAGGGTTCAACTGGAAATGCAAAGTTTTGCGAGGCTGAGGTCGAACGTAGTCGGCAGTTATGACAGTTACTGAGATGAACAAAGAGACAGTTAATANTTTTTTTTTTTGATAGCAACACATAAACTTCATTCAATAACTAGGACAAATGTCCATTGACATTACATCAACCATAAGCTGGTCCGCAATAAAAGGGGGAGAGTCCTCCACCCATATTACACTTTCTAAAACTGATTTGGCTTCTTTAGCCATGAGTGTGCAGCTATATTGCTGCTTCGTCTCGTGTGCAAAATCTTCCAGTTGTCAAACTTCTTAAGCCACCACGAGATGCCTTCAGTTACCTTTTGGATAGAGATTGCAGGGGTGATCTTACCCTTTAGAGCTTGAACAACTGCCAGCGAGTCCCCTTCAGCTATAATATTCTTTAGACCCAAGTCCCAAGCAAACAAAATACCAACCTCCATTGCCTTTGCTTCAGCCTCAATAGCTCCCATAGGTCTGCTAATTTTCTTGCTCATCGCCCCCATTACCTCACCTTGAGCATTTCTAATAACCACTCCCACACCTATGCTCCCTTGCTCTTTGAAGACCGCCCCGTCCACATTAACCTTATACCAGTTGGGAGGAGGCGGAGACCATCTCTGTGGGGACAGCACGGTTTTAGGCAGTGTACAAGGCATGTGGACTCGAAATTCCACCATATATCTTCGAGCTTCAAGCGCTATCACTCTCCCCTGTTTTCCTTGTCCGCCATGTCTGATGACATTCCTATTATTCCAGAGACTCCACGCCGCCGTAGCAAATACCTCCCAATCACTAGTACTAGAATGCTCACGCAGCCACCAAAACACATCAACAAATGCCTCTAAAGGAGGGATCAAAATGGCATGCCGAATTTTCAGTTCCTCCCAGGTGTCCTTTGCTGTAACACAGTTCCAAAGAATGTGTCCTGTGGACTCCCTTTCGCCGCAAATGTCACACTTATCATCTGTAATGATCTTTCGCTGCTTTAGGCTGACTTTGGTAGGTAGGATGTTCCTACATGCTCTCCACACAAAGTGCTTAATTTTACTTTGACACTTTAAATTCCAAATCGCCTTCCATAAAGCTTGCATTCTGGAATTGTCTGAGCATCCAGCACTATGATTCACCGGGTTAGCTTCCTTCAGCATCTTGTAGGCAACTTTGTACGCACTGTTCACCGTGAAGATCCCATTGGTGTTTTTGACCATACCTGTGAGTCTTCCGGGGCCATGGGACTTAACGGGATTCCGAGAATCACATCCGCTTCATGAGGAAGGAATGAGTTTCTAATGAGATCAGAATTCCACTCTCTGCTCACCTCATCAATCAGTGCCGACACCATTTCCTCACCACCTCTAATCTGGACTTTTGGGCTTATTACCTTATACGTGTCAGCCACTGGAATCCAGCCGTCATTCCAAATATGCACCTTCCTCCCATTGCCAACCACCCATCTAGACCCCCTTTTAATAACCTCCCTTGCTGAAATGATACTTCTCCAAATGTATGATGGTCTTCTCCCCATTTGAGCCTCCATAAAAGTAGTCGCCGCGAAATACTTCGCTTTGAAAACTTTATGAACTAAGGAATCCGGGTTTTTCAAAATTCGCCATCCCTGTTTTGCCAACAACGCCAAATTGAAAGCCTTCAAGTCCCTAAAACCCATCCCACCCTCAATCTTTGGGAACAAAGCTTTTCCCACGACACCCAAGCTAGCTTTCTTTCGTTTGCCTTCTGACCCCACCAGAATCTGCCCATCAACGAGTTCAAATCTGAGCAAAGCGAGTCCGGTAGTTTAAAACAGCTCATCGTATACGTGGGCGTCGCTTGCGCTACTGCCTTTATTAGGATTTCTCTCCCTGCATTGGACAACAGTTTTCCTTTCCAACCAGCAATTTTTCGACTCACTTGATCCTTTATCCGGTTAAAAGCTTTCTTTTTACTACGTCCCATCAGGGGGGCAACCCAAGATACTTCTCATGTTGTTGGATAATCTGTGCACCAAAAGTTTCCTTAGCCATTTCCTGAACATCCGAACTTGTATTTTTGCTGAAGAAAAGTGAAGTCTTCTCTTTATTCAACTTTTGCCCTGATTCCTTCTCATATGTGGAAAGCACCTCTGCAATTTGTGCACAATCCCCAGTCGTAGCTCTACAGAAAATCAGACTATCATCCGCAAAGAAAAGATGAGATATTCTTGGAGCTCCTTTCTTAACCGCTACACCCCTCAGACTACCAAGTCTTTCCTTCCTTTTTATCATTGCTGATAAACCTTCAGTGCAAAGAAGAAAAAGATATGGAGAAATAGGGTCCCCTTGTCGCAGCCCCCTTGAAGGGGTGATAGAGCCTCTAGGTTCCCATTAATTAGAACTGAATAGGATACCGTCTTCACACACATCATAATCAGTGAGATCCATTTATCCTTGAACCCCAATCTCTGCATTATAGCCTCCAAGTAAGGCCACTCCACCCGGTCATAAGCCTTGCTCATATCTAGCTTTATAGCCATTAGGCCCTCCTTACCCTTTCTTCGTTGGTCAATGGTGTGCATTGTTTCAAAGGCAACCACAACGTTGTCAGTTATTAGCCTTCCCGGAACAAATGCGCTTTGCTCTTCACTTATAACTTCAGGCAGAATTTTCTTCAGTCGGTTTGCAAGAACCTTCGACAAAATCTTGTATATCACATTGCATAAACTGATTGGTCGGAACTCTGTTATTTTCTGGGGCTCTTAGTTTAGGAATAAGGCAAATATATGTCTCATTAGCACGGGGAGGCATAATGCCTGAATTGAGAGCCTGTAAAACACAATCTAAAACACACGGACCAAAACATCCCAATATTGCTGAAAAAATAAAGGGGGCATACCGTCAGGACCCGGCGCCTTGGTCGGGTGACATTTGATTGAGTGCTCTTCTAACTTCTTCCGGCTTGAACTCCTCCAGCAGCTCCTTGTTCATTTCAGGGGTGACACACTCTTCAATAGCATCTATGCTAGCTTCAAAGTTGGTTGAGCAGTCAGACGTGAAAAAAAAAAAAAAAAAAAAAGTCAGCAACAACCACTTTAAGGTGCTGTGCTTAAAGTTTTGAACGATTTTTTTTTCGTTTTAGCAACCAAAACACTAAAATGTAGGCTGCACGTTTAAAAAGGGCCAATTGAGTTTTAAGAGCATTCACAGTGTGTTACTAGTAGCAACTTACTGTAGCAAGTTGCTAAAAAACTTAAGTTTGGGCACCACTGATAAAGAACGTTTTTTGGTGTGTTAAAATAGCTTTTTAACACCTCATGCTATTTTAACAACTCAAACACCAAAAAACTGTTCTTTATTAGTAGTGCCAAACTTAAAAAATTTACCAACTTTCTACAATAAGTTGCTAGTAATGTAACAAGTTGCTACATCTACATTTTTTTTATTAATTTCTCTCTTTCCTCTCACAATGGTGGCCCCAGCTCTATCCCACCCTCCATCCCTCATTATTAATTAGTTTTCCTCTCTCTCAACTCATTAAGGTGTCAAAATAGATAAAATAGCTTTTTGAGTTGCTAAAAACTAAAAAATTTAGAACCTTCACTCTCCCCAGGCATATTGCATTTCTCCCCAGGCATATTGTGTCTTTAAATTGAAGCAATTTTAATGTATTTCTTCTCAGGGTATTGTATTTCTCCCCAGGGTACCTGTCTTTAAATTGAAGCAATTTTAATGTATTTCTTCCCAGGCATGTTGTACCTGTGTACATAAACTTGTTAATGAATTGTTTTGAACATTAATGAAGGGTTTCAAGAAATAGGTTTAGTAACGTGCTCATTTTCAAGAACCAGTTATACCGCATGCTCAGAAACACACCAACGCAAATAGCAACAAATACATTAGCCCAGAATCGGCAAAGCAAATAGCAGCAAATCCATAGTGGGAAAAATGATTTTACTGGTAATGAACTTGGAAACCCTTTGTTGTCATTGGAAATACATATTTACACACAAGCTATTCAGGCCACTATACGTAGAGATCAGAATTTGTGCAACAGGCTTTTTTCCATGTGCTACTATATAATACTGAATTATACATAAACATGTTAATGAATTGTTTTGAACATTAATGAAGGGTTTCAAGAAATAGGTTTAGTAACGTGCCCATTTTCAAGAACCAGTTATACCGCATGCTCAGAAACACAACAACGCAAATAGCAACAAATACATTAGCCCAGAATCGGCAAAGCAAATAGCAGCAAATCCATAGTGGGAAAAATGATTTTACTGGTAATGAACTTGGAAACCCTTTGTTGTCCTTGGAAATTCATATTTATACACAAGCTGTTCAGGCCACTATACATAGAGATCAGAATTTGTGCAACAGGCTTTTTTCCATGTGCTACTATATAATACTGAATTATACACAACTAAGCAACAAGGAACCTGATCAGTAGGTATGGTAAACAGAATAACAAAGTTCCTCCAGTGCAAGTATTTAACCAAATTAACTGGAGAACAGCATTATACACAACTGAGCTAGACGGTTCCAAGCCGGTCGCACTCATGTCAAGAAGAAAACAGAATGAGGTCCCTCCTTCCAGACAATGATGAGCTGTCTTCAACTCACACCACGGTATATTGCACCAGGTCGAAGATCATCCATACTATCAATGTTTCGATACCCATCAAGCTCCCTTAGACATGACCAGCCTCGTTGAGACAGAAAATTACGGTAATCATCTTCAGTGTAAAAAATCTTATCCTCAGTATGCATTGCTGGTATGTGATCGGACTCATCATAAAGACACACTTTAATGGCCAATCCTGCAATTAGGAGTTCAACATTTCTGCTTAGCCCCAACCAAAAAAATTGCTCAGCATAAGGGGAAAAAGATATTTACAACTCTTCCAGGTTATTGTCGACCTGTTAAAGTTATTATGCTGGGTTAGGGAATGCGGCTATAGGGAACATACTTCATTAGAAAGATCCAATTTCGTAACAGCACTACAGCTCTTGAAAAGGTGAAACAAAAAGAAATGTGATAATTAATCCCATCAATAAAAGCTGCTACCTTTCAACTTTTATTTTTTTGGGGTGATCCTTTTCTTAAGAAATATTTAGAATCATAATGACCTTTATAAAACCACATATAATTGTACCTTCATCAAGATGAAGCATATAATTCCCCAAAGGCATATCCCGGTCAAGACTTCGGATTATCTGATCCTCATCCTCCAACCAAAACGCACGTTTGGTTCTCAACCTGAAAGCGCATCTTATTGCCTCCTTGATGGCATCTGTGCTACCATCAATACCTATCCTTCTCGTGTAATCACCCCACTTGACTGATATTACCCTCCCACAATATGACTGACTCTCCCCACCTGCAAGTAAGGGAATAGAGAACTATAAAGTCAACATAAAGAAATCATTTATTATATTGTCCTCTCAAAAAAAAAAAAGAAGCCAAAAGGCTCATGATCCATAGTAGTGGCCCTGATCTCACTCACTCAGGCAGTCATACAGAGGACATTCCACCCATAAACAAAATGTTCTTACTATTAACAAAATGGTACTCATCCACAGAACACAACTTGAAGGAGAAGTCACAAATAAAGATGTCTGTTAAGATAATTTCAAAACAGTCAGATTAACTGCAAAGTTACCATTTCCAGGGGTTTCTCTCCAATTCCAAGGAGGAACACCACTTGCTGCAACTGCATCAGCTGTGGTAATGGCTAGAGGATGTCCATCATGATCCAAACGTCTCTCAAGATTGAGTGTTGGCCTGCCAGTAGCTGCACATGAAGGAACTTAAATGGGAGGGAAAAACATTTTTCTTTAAGATCATGGATAACAAGGAAAACTCTCTCTCTCCCCCAAAACAGAAAAAGTACATAATAATAATTATCATAAAATAATAAAAAAAAGGCTGTGCAAAAGTATCTAAACGACCAGAGATACATATAATTCAGATGATTGCTTTGCGTCAAAGTATTTAGGTCTCAGCTGTAAGATATACTTAGGTAAGTATCAACAAAATACTGAACTCTGAAATAGGCAGTAGTATTGTCAAGCCTCTGTCCTCTCTATTGGACCTTAATAGACTGTTCTATGGATTATTGAAGTGGACTAGACCTAAACAACAAATCAATACAAGTAAAGAAATTATCTACTCAAAACTTAAAGCAACATAGAGAAAAGAACTAGGAGATAATCAAGAGAACTTTGGCAATACATTTTAACTACCCTCCAATAAAGTTTGTCTCAAGTCAGGAAATGGAAAATGGTGTTTGCATTGAGGAAAGACAACAGAAATGCCGATTACAAATAGTGGTATTGCATCTGTATATCCATGCAGAAAATCAAGTTCACTCTATATCAAACTAGGTAAGTGTAAGTCCATAAATCATTTACCCCAATATAGCTAATTCTTATCCTCTTTGCTCTCATTTCTCAATTTCTTCTATTTCATTTATAAGGGTATTTGTTTTTAGGGGAGAACGGAACCAGGCATAAGGAGCTTCAATCGCTATTATACCAACACACTCATTTACAGAGCTGAAAAAACAAAAGAAGCAGCCAATGATGACAAAGAAACTTTTTCTGTAAAAACTCAGATCAGTATTGTGTAGCTGTCATCAAGTGACAATGGTAGACCAAAGAATAAGTAGCTGATATGAAATGAGCTCTTTTATAAACTAAACTTCCAAAACCCAGATTTCTTGTCTCAACATGCAACTAATTCTTTAATGATAGTTGATTCATTACTATTATTTGTAATCACAACTTTAAAAGAGTTCTGTATCTTGGCAATGGGTAGAGAATACTTCACACTTCCTTTAACATGAAAAGCTCAGCATCCATAATAAAATAATATAATTCAAAGCTAAATGATTGTTTATGGTAGCAGGGGTGATTTCATCCAATATATATTTTCTAATATATTTTAAGTGAGGGAGGGGGAATTCAAATGCTGGACATTTCCATTGAAAATACTCAGAAATTCCACTTGACCTAAGAGGTCATTGGCGATTCCATCCAATATATAGCCATATTTTATTGTAGACTAAAATTCAAACAACAATGAGCATGTGAACATGCATGTCCCATGCAACAAGAATGGTGTGCAATTTCCTATTTTATTTCCTTTTTCTGCACAACTAAAAACATAATAAAACAAAAACCACTAAACTTAAAGATCCACACTAGTCATGAGCAACCCAACCAAAAAACAAAAAAAAAAAAAAAAAAAAAAATTGGTGCTTAGCCTTCTTGAACTCTTTAAGCAAGTTCCTCCACTTGTCGGTGCACATAGTGGGTGATCGATCGAACCCTTTTTCTCTCATCTTCGATGAAATCTGCTCCCACAAGTGCTTGTTCGACTTCGAAGTGTTGAACAGCCCGTCCATTTCTCTGCGCAGAGAGATTAAGCTACGAGTCTCGTCTTGGACCCACGTCTCGGCTCGCTTCTTGGGAGCCTTGACTTCGACTTCGACTTCGACTTCATGGTCCTCGTCGCCGCCGCTGCTGTCGCCGAGAATCATTTGCTGGTGCTGGTGGTGAGAGTGGGCGTGCGCGTGAGGGTGAGGTTGAGGAGCGTGGTGAGGTGGCAGGTCGCCGCCGCCGCCGCCGCCATTGGAGACGACCTCGATCATCATGTCGCGTGCGCCTTCTTCTTTGTAGAAGTCTATGGGGCGCGGCTTCTCGGACAAGTACATAGTGGTGGGCTTTTGTTTTTTCTCTGATGTAGGTGTTTGTGAAAATGCCTCAGACAAAGAGAGAGAATTAGATTGAGATGAGGAAGTGGGAGTGAGAGTTAAAAAAAGTTCATTTTGTTGGTGTAATAAGGGGATTGAGATGAGGAAGTTGAGTGCGGTTCTTTTCTCTTTTTTTTTTTTTGGATTTGGTTTCACTTTATTGCAAACGGTAATTTTGGGGTTTTAGCAAACAAGTGTGTCCTTGTGAGTTGAGGGAGAGAGAGAGAGAGAGAGAGAGAGAGCGAGAGAGAAGTGCGTGAAGTAAAAGCTTTGTGTTTGATTAGCGGAGAAATGGGGGAATCGATTGAACTTGATATGGACTCCTCTCTTTCTTTCTTTCTTGCGTTCAACTGTTCATTTCTGCTCCTCCCCTGTCCTATCCTTGAATTTTGCACTCAAACTCTATTAATTGTCATTGGACGATTTTAGGCAGAGAGCCGCAAGGAAGAACTATCCAAAATATATATGGGAAAAAAAGTTTTTATTTTTTTTAAAAAAAAACTAATTGAAATTTTCTGGCAAAGAAATATAAAAGTAATCAATCTTTTGACAATTTTTTATATTTTTTACTATAAAATGATATTAAAACTTTTTTAAAATGGTCTAATAATAAATGTTTTAAGACCATTCATATATATATATATATATATATATATATTATGGCAAAAGTTAAGGGGGTGTCCTAACCGCATTAGTTTAGAAAATACTTTCAGAAATTTTTTGAGTAATGCTACATACATAAACTATTTTACAAACTTTTTTATAAATTATTAATGTAAGACTAATGTTATAGACACAAAATATTTTACAACATTTTTACAAACTGTTATATGGCTGCATTTACCAAATAATTATTGGTAAATAAAAATGTGATATTAATGATAGCCCAGATTAGAACTAATAAAAATTTATCACATCAATAATTTGTAAAAATGTTGTAAAATAGTTTGTGTCTGTATCATTACTCATAATGTAATAAGTGATTGTTAATAAGTAAAAAAGTGACATTAGTGGCGGACCCATATAAGTACTAATAAGAATTTGCTATATCTACAGTTTATAAAAATATTGTAAAATAGTTTATACTTGGCACATTACTCAAACTTTTTTCTAGTAAAAAAATATTTTTTTTAATAAATTTTTAAAACCCTGTTAACAGGATCCTATAAATATATATANAAAAAAAAAAAAAAAAAAAAATCCAGCAATCCAGTAAATAGGATAGAAAGAAACATAAAATGTAAATCAAAGAAAGACAATCAAATATTTCCATACCTTCCACTGGTCCAAAAGAAATGCCAGCATCCTCAATACCTGGGTGAGCACAAAATGAGTTAAGCAGTTTGTCATATTGGCACCAGTTTATAATAACAGAACCATGTCATAAAATAAAATTAAAAGATTTATACATGTTTTTGAACCATGTCAGATCATACAATTAAAAGATTTATCCATGTTGCCTATTATATTATTACAAGAAAAAAGTGAATATAAATAAACAACCATATAAACTGCAGTTTAAACCAGGAGGTAAGGTGTTGCAAATTTCAAGAAACCAATTGTAAAGGACATTTATTACACTAGTTAATGGATGCCCAAGCAGTGGAAATATGTAAATCATATATGCAAGTGTGCAACAAACTAATGAAGTAGAACATAAAAGGATGCTCAACCAATGTTTTTAAAAAAATAAAAGACAAAGGTAAAAAAGGATGCTCAACTAAATCATGCACAGGAAATCCCAATATGCCATGTGATGCTTCAACGAACATTAGAATGGCACAATTCAAAAGCATGAGACCTTGTTCAGATTTTATTAAAGATAACCGACTACAGAAGCCAGATTTCATAAAGTTTGGCTCCCCATTCAGAAAATTTCAGTTAAGAACTTATGATATTGGGTCACCGGAAGCATTCAGGAGAATAAATCAGACAGACTTATGTGAGCAAAGTACTCCAAATCCATAAATCACTAGCACTGGGTTAATAAAAACGTTAATCTAACAACTAATAGCAAAAATATTAACAAGCTCAGCTAGACTTCACAATAGATTCCTGACTTCCTGACTAGGAGGAACGCCTTTCACGCAAACATTTATATACGACTGCTTGGAGATCACACTTCTGTGTCACATTATATCAGACTTCACCAGAAGTATAAATGACAGAAATACTAAATCAAGAACTAAATTATTGAAAAGTGCATCTAAGTCTCCTTCATTTTCTTTTTTTTGATAGGTAATAGATATCTTCATTAAAAAAAGTACGTCATGTTCACGATGATGAACAAAATGTACTAGAAACAAATACAAACAAATCAAATAGAGATAGAATGCACGAAATCAAAAATGGAAATACGGCTCCACTGAGATGCAAAACGGCTTTTCTAACCGTTTTGTAACTTCCAGTAATATCCAACTCAAGCACTGTAGCTATCAGTTCCAAGTTTAATCTTTGCCTTTGTAATCCCCTCTCAACTATTACCAATGATAAGAGTTAAGTGTAACAGGATGAGCCATGGTTACTTCAAAAAGAAGAGATGTTACATCTTCCATTATGGAGAAGAACTGAAGAAAGTTAACCAACATAGCCAAAATATCAACTATCTGTTAATGTCATGACAATGGTGTTAGGAGTAAAAGAAACTTAGGCAATCAAGTCCACTAATTTATCACAGATGCAACTTTTTTTTTATATAGGTAATCCATCACAGATACTACTGAAATTTTTTAATAGAAAATTGGTCTTGTATAGAAGATGTATTTTCACTATTTTGCAGAGGTTAACAATCCCAACTGTGGATAGGAATGGGAGCGAGAACAGCCAGAGCAGCTTATAATATAATGAAATTGTAAGGGCATAAGAAGAATAACTAAGCACTTGATCTGAAAGGTAAGGATAAATGGGTTTAGATATTCCAAATCCAAAAATATAAGAATTTTGCATCAGTCAGTATGAAAATTATCCAACTTGGTTACTGCCATCTATCCATTATCCTAATATCCATAGATATGTGTTCAATAATCTACATGATGAGGCTACAGATGCTCTCAATACACAGGAGCATATGACATTTGGAAACAATTAAAATCGCAGAATGCTCTGCATCATCCAGGCTCATATGTTCACTACAGATAATCAGAGAGCCAAATAAGGCACGAGGATTGTAAGAACATGCAATCACAGGAGTGAGAATCTTCTGGACATTTTTTACCTAAAAGAACCATTTTGCAGAAAGAATCATTTATGATACACAAATACTAACATTTAAAATTGACCAATCGGTAACATATAGGCTGCTAATGAAAAAAGCTCTAAAACTGTCCATGTATTTTTTACTCTTAAAAGACTGAAGAGAAAATCATCATAATCATCGAGTGGAAGGAAATTGAAAGGACAAGATATGTGGGTTATCAGAAAAGATAGTCCCCATTCATTTTCCATTCAGATCAGACAACTGCAAACAGGCAGGATTTAAAACTAAAAAACTTAATTTCATGATTCAAAAGGAACTTCTTTCCTGTAGATAAATTGAGACCTAGTGATTTGAAATCCGATGAAATGTAAGCTTTTAGGGAAAAATAAGGTAAAAGGGACAAGTCTAGTCAAGAAGCCAAGGCAGATAAATGGTCATTAGCATGGACTTCCCTTCTTGACATGCGTATGAAACTGGGAAGAAAATTATATTCATTCAAGTAAATTGATCTATGAATCCCTTAACTGGTTGATGAGATATCCTGTTTCTAAACAGAACTAGAACATGACATTCGCACTACAAAGTGAGCTACATACCCCTACACCCAGTACCGTTGATGAGATATCCTGGTTTCTAAACAGAACTAGAACATACAGCACCACAAACTGAGCTACATACCCCCACACCCAGTACCCACCGACCCACCCACTCCCCCCCCACAAATATGAAAACCAAAGTAAGCGGTGTACAGAAAACTCAAAGTAAGCACTATAACATTGCAAAAGATTGAACATGTGACTATCAATATATATTTGCAAAATGAGGAATAACTAAAAATAGCAATTTCAAGAGCATGCTTTGATAAGGTAGATTTGCTTTTTCAACTTAATCTGTTATACTTATACCCATTTCCAAGGCCTCTAAATATAGCTTCTAATAGAATCATTCCATAAGACAGCAAGCACTACACATGGCAATCTCAAGTAACACAAAAATATTGTAAGCTATCCCAATCATATACACCCAGATAACACAAATCAGGCATTACCCAATAAAACCCACATCCAGAAACACCTATTCCAATCAAATACCTTTACCAAAAAAAGAAAAACTAAAATTTGGTCAATATTCACTTCCAATTCTGCCAAAAACAAAGCTTATATATATATATATATATATATATATATAAAAATGAGTTCAAGTTACACCTAGTGTAATTCTAAATAATGTTACACACTAAATATTTTTTAATTGGATGTAAATTTTGACAAACCTACCACTAGATTACATTATTTTCGTATGTTCTCTATGCTTGAAAAATTTTAAGGTAATCAAAAATTAATAGCCATGTTATCAATCAATTTTTTAAATCAAGTTTTTATAGTTTAAAATAATGCATAAAATATGAGCTTATAGATCAAATGGTAAATAACATCCAATTGACATGAAAATTAGAATGCTTGTTAAGAACATATAGAAAATGTAATTCAATGATAGGATTTTTAAAATATGAATTTTATAACAAGTTATTGGGTGGTGTAACATTACTTAGAGTTACACAAGGTGTAACTTAAACTCAACTCATATATATATATATATGTGTGTGTGTGTGTGTTTTTTTTTAAATAATTTGATAGTTACAAAACTTGCAATGCAGTGAGAGATTTGAAATTTGAATATCATCGGTGAAACACATAATGTAATTGAGCTAAAAGGGCACATCTGCTTGCCAAAAGAATATAAATAATTTTTAATTATGGATACTTTAAGGAAAACTATAAATGTCTCCACGATAAAAGAGCTAAAGGCACACATCTACTTGCCAAAAGAATATGAATACTTCTTTTAAGGAAAACTATAAATGTCTTTACTATAAAAGAAAGAGATTTTTATCTAATTTGTAGTTTAGAAATAAAAGATGTATATACTTTTTTTAAGTAAAACCCTTATTTGTGTACCAATATTACTAAATAAAAGAATTACCACTTGCCAAAAGAAAAGACATTTATAGTTTACTTTGCCCTAAGGTTGAGGGATCTAACATCCAAGACTCTGAGGGTTAGACTAGGGGAAGTTTTAATTTTTTTTTTAAGAAATTATATCATTTAGATAATTAATATGTTGCAAATATCAAGAAAATATCTTATCATTTTTTTTTTCCTTAATTCGATGGAGGGAGAGAATTTGAATATGAACATTTTCATCTAATACACTTAAAATATTTGAGAAAATAGAACAATTAAGAGCGCACTAAACGTTTTTTTTTTTTTAATTGCACTAAAGTTTATGACATTTTTAATGTTTAGAATAAATAATGATGTTGAGATGATTAATAAGCTGATTGTGAAAGCATTAGGAATTTGAAATCAATTTGATGACACAATTTCCATTTTGCTCTTAAAAAAAAAAAAAAACTTTTTTTAACAACAAATGGAAGAGGAGAATTTTAACTCAAGTTGTTTAGATAATTCTATCAAATTACAAGACTTTTGACTTCCAATTTATTATCTTTTAAAACAAAAAACTAGTCAGATTTGGATCTCATGCAATGATTGCACAGTCAAATTACCTTGTAGTTATGAGATGAAAAAAATTTGAAAGGTTAAAGGTTAAAAAAGAATTTTTAACTTTCAATTGATTCTTTATTGCGGCAAATCTGGATCCAAAGAAATCATATTTGTTCAAACTTCAACAAAACTCATACTAAAATCCAGAAATGGCTCCTTCAAAAGAAGTCCACGAAATGCCAATTGAAAAATGAGATGTGGCGCTGTACATGTTGGAGCCAGTTGGTCATACAGGTTTTAGTGCAATAAATATGCAAAGGTCTACTCAAGACTAAAAATCAAAATTTGTTTGTTTCTCATTATAAAAAATAATAATAATAATAAAGTGAGTGAAATTTTGCTTCTTCTTCTTTTTTTTTTTTTTCTTTTTTTGACTAGTTTTGTAAGTGAATTTTTTTTTTTTTTTTTATGGTCCAGTTTTTATATACAAATCATCTTTGTAGCTTTGTCTTTTAAAAAGTTATTAATTAAAACTATTATGAGCATTTTTTTTTTTTTACTACTAGCATATTAGTTTTAAATGATAATATAAACCTTTTTTGAGATAAAAGATAGAATAACAATAATATAAACCTAATTCTACAATATAACACTGAAAATGGATTAAAATTTAAATATCCAAGTGTATGAGAGAAAAAAAAAAAAATATATATATATATATATACACACACACACATACCACTTAGCCATAAAATGACCTATGTGGGGGTAAAAGCCCAGAGTTATATAATGGGCCTAAGGCCCTAATCGAAGACTAGGGCGTGTTTGAAAAGGATAAAGTGATTGAGAAAGGACCCAAGTGGGCAAAACATACCTGGAAATGAGCGAAGAGTATAGTCCGAAGAGAGCGTCAGTGGTCCGAAGAATATGATCTCCTCGGATACGGTGATTCTTGGTCAAGCAAGTACCTGGGTGGTTCAAGTGGCTTCAAGTGGCCTTCCTGACAGTTCCAATAATAAGGATAAACTTCAAGCATGTATGGAGATGATAAAAACGGATAAATACCTGGAGGAAAAGCTGCTACCACCACATTAAATGCACTGCAACAACTTTTCTGGCCGCATTAATGTGGAGAAAACCCCTGAATAGTGCACTCTCAACCACCACCACTCACAGAGAACCAAAAAAGAGGTCTGATGGGATATATACTCAAGTAAATGCTCAGATAACTAACAAGTGTATGATCAAAATGATCCAAAAGGCACTATATAATGTGAAAGATCCCCCATAAGAAGAGGGGGGGAGAAAAAGGGAGAGAGAGAAAAAAAAAACTGTAGTACAAAAGATTGTTAGAGTTTAGAAATAAGATTATAATTTATGAACTATCTCTTCGATGTTTATTCAGTCAGGTTTTATGAGTGCCTTTATGTTTATTTATCTTTGAATCTCATGCTAGCCGTTATTTAATTCCTATCCAGCCCAGCTCTTTTACCCACTCTCTACCAATTCATTGTCTCGGGTTCATTGGACTCAGACTCTAGATCTTTTGGGCTTGGGCCACCAAAATTGACCCTACAATTGGCGCCGTCTGTGGGAAGAGTTTGAGCAAGAATGGAAGCAACGATTGATGATGGCAGAACCAAGGCAACCACCAACAAAATCTAGAGCATCCCAGCACATTGATCTTTTTCTTAACTCGGAGCAGAGACATGATCGTGAAGGTAGTGTACACACTACGCATATTGATCGAAGCCAGTCACATAGTGGAAGTCACATGTCTCATGCAGAGAAAAACAAGAACATGCAACTAGAGATTGACAAGCTGAAAAGAGAGTTGCGCCATGCAAAGAGAAGGCGAACATCTTCTTACTTCGATGATGACTCTGACGATAAGCAGGATGTCTCTTATAGACGTAGGACCAGAACACTAGTTAGTGAGTCTTTCTCTTACGAAGAAGAGTACTATCACGAGCGCCAACCACCAAGTCCATCACATGGGGGCATAGGGAATGATGCTATGAGCAAAACTTTGAATCAAATCTCCAAATCGCCTTTCACGCACAGGATCGAACAGTCAAAACTTCATCGTCGTTTTCATCAGCCGACATTCACTATCTACAATGAGAAGACAGACCCTGTAGAACATGTAAGCCACTTCAACCAGAAGATGGCAGTCCATTCTAAAGATGAAGCTTTGATGTGCAAAGTCATCCCCTCCAGTCTTGGACCAGTTGCGATGAAATGGTTTGACAGCCTGAAAGCAGATTCCATTAACTCCTTCAGAGAACTCACTCAAGCATTTGGTTCTTGTTGTGTCACTGACGAAGAATGGCTAAGCCCTTAGCTTATTTGTTATCTTTGAGCATGCAAGAAGGTGAGACCTTGAAAACATACTCAGATAGGTACTGGGAAATGTTCAATGAGATGAAAGATGACTGTGATGGAGTGGCCCTTAATACGTTCAAGCTTGGCCTCCCTACTGAACATGGTTTAAGGAAGTCCCTAACTGGTAAGCCAATTACTAACGTGCGTCAGCTCATGGACTGTATTGACAAGTATAAAAGAGTTGAGGAAGATCAGCAGCAGGGAAATGGAAAAGATAAGGTCATCCCCCAAGAGAGGTGAGATTTCAGGTCGGATAGATACGGTAATAACAAGTAGCGTAGGGATTTTTTGGGGCAGTCAGGATCAGCAAATCTTCAAGTTGTCAACGCTGTATTCAAAGAGCCAATACATCAAGTGTTAGAAAAGATCAAGAATGAACCATTCTTCAAGTGGCCGGACAAGATGGTGGAAAACCCTGAAAGGCGTAATCATAACCTCTATTTCTAGTATTATCAGGACCACGGGCATACCACAGAGGATTGTAGGAGCTTGTGGGATCATTTGGACCAGCTTGTCCGCGAGAGTCGATTGAAACAACTTTTGCATCATTCTAGCAGCCAAGGAGGTCAAACAAACTCGGAGCCCCGAAGAGATGATTCTTCGAAGCCTCCTTTGAGAACTATTAATGTCATCTTCGCAGCCTCGGGGAGAACAGGATCTTTGCCATCTAAGGTTATGTCGGTGGCCCGGTTACCTGCAGGAGACTTTAGTCATGGTCTGAAGAGAGTTAAATCAGATACCAAACTGGTGTTAGGATTCTCAGATAAAGACAAGGTTGGGACCATCCAACCCCATGATGACGCTTTAGTGATCACCCTCAAAATTGGAGGGTATGACGTGAAAAGGGTTATGGTGGACCAGGGAAGCGCGGTAGAGATAATGTATCATGATCTCTACAGGGGACTGAACTTAAAAACTGATGATTTGGAACCATACAATTCTCCCCTGGTGAGTTTTGAAAGAAGAGTTGTTACCCCGAAGGGACAAATACGATTGCCTGTGCAAACTAGTGTAGAAGTAGTAGAGGTGGATTTCATCGTTGTGGACGTGTATTCGCCCTATACTGCAATTGTAGCTAGACCTTGGCTCCATACACTAGGGGTTGTTTTCTCTATTCTACATTAGAAGGTTAAATATCCATCTAAGGGACAGGTTAGTGAAATCCAGGGAGATCAATCGGTGGCCAGACAGTGCTTAGTGACTGCCATCCGACATAAGCCCGAAACTGAGTCCTCGGCCCAAGCCGAAAGGGGTTTATAGCAGTTAAATCCTCGGGTATCGCCCATCGAAGATACAACCAAAGGTGCTAGGTACGAAGATTTAGTTAAAGTTACTATCGAAAACAATCTAAAAAAGTTCTTTCAAGTTGGATCTCAGCTACCTCTGCAGGAGAAGGAAGAGCTAACAAAGTTCCTTAAAAGAAACCTTCATATATTCGTCTGGAATGCCTACAAAGCCCCAAGGGTGGATCCAAAATTCATATGTCACCATTTGAAGGTTAATCCATTAATTACACCTAAGAAGCAGCCTTCTCAGCGCCCATCCAAGGAGCATGCTAATGCAGTAAGAGAAGAAGTAACAAAGATCAAACAAGCTGAGGCTATTAAAGAAGTTTTTTATCCTGAATGGCTAACAAATACGGTGGTGGTAAAGAAGAAGAATGGGAAATGGCGAGTATGTGTGGACTTCATTGATTTGAATAAGGCTTGTCCTAAGGATCCATTCCCTATGCTAAAAATTGATCAGCTAGTAGATGCTACTGTCAGCCATCCTCGGATGAGTTTCCTGGATACTTTCCAAGGTTACCATCAAATACCATTAGCCTTAAAGGATTAGGAGAAGACTACTTTTGTCACCCCTATTGGAAACTACCACTACAAAGTGATGCCATTTGGTTTGAAAAATGCATGATCCACCTACCAAAGAATTATGACAAGGATGTTTGAGCCACAGCTGGGTAAAAGTATCGAGATTTACATAGATGACATGGTGATGAAAAGCAAGATCGTCTCTGAACATGTAAAGGATCTTGAAAATATTTTTGAAGTTCTAAGGAGGTACAAGCTACGTTTAAACGCTTCCAAATGCTCATTTGGTGTGGGGTCAGGCAAATTCTTAGGGTACATGGTGACTCACAGGGGAATCGAAGTTAACCCCGATCAGATAAAGGCCATCAAAAATTTACAAGCTCCTCAGAATCCCAAAGAAGTTCAGAAACTGACAAGAATGACCGCTGCTCTGAACTGATTCATTTCTCGATCAGCAGATAGGTGTAAACCTTTCTTTTCGTTGATCAACAAATGAAAAGGATTCAAGTGGATTGAAGAGTATGCTTTGGCTTTCCAACAACTTAAAGACTATTTAGCTCAGCCGCCAATCATGTCCAATCCTAAGCCAGATGAGGTCTTGTTTGCCTACATTGCTATAGCCCCTTATGCTGTGAGTTTGGTGTTGATACGAGTGGACCAAGGTGTACAAAGGCCAGTTTACTATGTGAGTAAATCATTGCATAAGGCAAAGATTCAATATTTGCCATTAGAGAAAGCAATCTTGGCAGTAGTGCTCGGCACTCGGAAGTTGCCTTATTATTTCCAAGCGCACACAGTGGTTGTTCTTACCCAACTTCCACTCAAAATCATACTCAGAAGTGCTGACTACACAGGGAGAATAGCCAAATGGGGCACTATCCTAGGGGCTTTTGATATCAAATATATGCCACGCACCTCCATAAAGGGGCAAGTCCTCGCAAATTTAGTAGCTGAGTTTATTGAGCCCTCGTTAGAAGAATTGATACCAACGCAAGACATGGATGGAAAATGGGTTGGCGTAATCTCCCAGAAAGGCCCTTCATCTTGGGAAGTATATGTAGATGGTGCAGCGAACCAGAAAGGATCTGGAGTGGAGATAGTGTTAATATCTCCAAAAAGAATTGTTATTGAAAAATTGCTAAGATTAAGTTTCACGGCCACAAATAATGAGGCTGAGTATGAAGCTCTACTGATGGGAATGGCTATGGTTCAAAAGATGGGAGGAAAGTTAGTAGAAGTGTTCTCAGACTCAAGGCTAGTCATCGGACAAGTACAAGGAGAATTTGAGGTGAAAGATGAACGAATGCAGGAGTACTTAAGCCGAGTTAAATGCTTGCAGTCGGAGTTTGAATCTTTTGACTTACTGCACATCCCCAGAAGTGGAAATGCACATGTTAATTCTTTGGCCATGCTTGCCACATCCTTGATGCAGGATTTGCCTAGAGTTATCCTCGTTGAAGACTTGCATAAGCCTACAGGAACAAGGAGTGAAGTTGTTCAAGTTCATCAAATCAGAGCCGAGTTCAGTGGGATGGATCCTATAGTTAAATTCCTGAAGGATGATATTTTGCCTAAAGAGAAGCTGGAAGCCGACAAAGTTTGGAGGAAGGCAACTAGATTCTAGTTATCCGAGGGTCATAAATTGTACAAACGCTCCTCTTCAGGACCATACTTATTATGCATGCATCCTGAAGCAGCCGAATCACTTTTAGAAGAATTGTATGAAGGAATCTGTGGAAATCATACTAGAGGTAGATCTTTGGCTCACAGGACCATTACTCAAGGTTATTGGTGGCCGAATATGCAGAAAGAAGTCCATGAATATGTTAAAAAATGCGATCAATGTCAGGGATTTGCACCAAATATACATCAACCATGTGGAGTCTTTAATCCACTATCTAGCCCATGGCCATTTGCTCAATGGGGGTTAGATATAGTAGATCCATTCCCTAAGGCCGCAGGAAATAAGAGGTACCTACTGGTCGGCACAGACTACTTCATCAAATGGGTTGAAACTGAGCCTCTAGCCAACATCAGGGATGTCGATGCAAAGAAGTTTATCTGGAAAAATATTGTCACTCGGTTTGGAATTCCCCATACCCTCATCTCGGATAATGGCCTTCAATTTGATAGTAAAGCATTCAGGAATTACTGTGTTGAGTTGGGGATCACGAATAAATACTCCACCCCTACTTATCCCCAAGGGAATGGGCAAGCAGAAGTTGTTAACAAAGTCATAGTAAATGGACTAAAGAAAAGACTAGATGACACAAAAGGCAAATGGGTAGAAGAGTACTTTGGACATATAGAACTATGCCTCATAGGTCTACTAGAGAGACCCCCTTTTCGATGACCTATGTGGCTAAAGCTGTCATACTTCTAGAGACTGGATTTCGAACACTAAAAATCTGCTTATTTAGTCTAACCGGCAATGGTGAGCTGTTGGAGAAGAGTTTGGATCTGATTGATAAAAAGAGAGAAAATACAATGGTCCGATTAGCACATTATCAACAAAAGCTCAGGCAGGGCTATGATGTCAATGTAAAGCTAAGACCTCTAGAACCTGGTGACTTGGTGCTCAAGAAAGTTGTGGGCACTGCAAAAAACTCCACTTGGGCAAAGTTAAGACCCAATTGGAAAGGGTCATATCATATTACCTCAGAGGCTGGCATTGGAGCGTATTTTTTGGAAGACTTAGATAGTCATGTAATACCACGCCCTTGAAATGTAAACAATCTCAAAAGGTACTATTATTAATCGAACCTTTTCTTTAATCAATATGCCAATTTATTATATAAATTTTTGAACAAGTATTTAAACTTAAATCTAATCATGCCTGAAGTTCTCGGACCAGATGATTTGGGTTAGTTAACACTCTGTTACAATTTTTCTAAGTGTTTAAACTTAAATCCAATCATGCCAAAAGTCCTTGAACCAGATGATTTTGGTTAGTTAACACTCTGTTACAATTTTCCTAAGTGTTTAAACTTAAATCCAATCATGCCTGAAGTCCTTAGACCAGATGATTTGAGTTAGTTAACACTCCGTTACAATTTTCTTAAGTGTTTAAACTTAAATCCAATCATGTCTGAAGTCCTCGGACTAAATGATTTGCATTAGTTAACACTCTGTTGCAGTTTTCTTAAGTGTTTAAACTTAAATCCAATCATGCCTGAAGTTCTCAGACCAGATGATTTGGGTTAGTTAACACTCCGTTACAATTTCCTTAAGTGTTTAAACTTAAATCCAATCATGCCTAAAGGCCTCAGATTAGATGATTTGGGTTAGTTAACACTCCGTTGCAGTTTTCTTAAGTGTTTAAATTTAAATCCAATCATGCTTGAAGTCCTCGGACCAGATGATTTGGGTTAGTTAACACTCCGTTATAGTTTTCCTAAGTGTTTAATTTAAATCCAATCATGCCTGAAGTCCTCGGACCAGATGATTTGGATTACTTAACACTCTGTTACAATTTTCCTAAGTGTTTAAACTTAAACTCAATCATGCCTGAAGTCCTCGGATCAGATGATTTGGGTTAATTAACACTCCCTTACAATCCTCCTAAGTGTTTAAACTTATTTGAGTAAATGTCAGCTTCTGATAAATCTCTTCGGCCACGTACTCAATACAAAGTTAGTGCTCAGAAGTATTCTCCATAAATATTCGAGAAAAACTGTAAGATCTTCATACCATTCATTGCTTTTAATATTTATTAATAATTCTTACACAATCAGTTTCTTCCAGTATTAGAGTAAATTGTTTGCATCATTAATATGATATCATTGTTGAGTTTGCCTATGTTATATTAACTACAAGATAGTCATTTGCAATAATAGTAAATTTCATAACATGTACGACGAAGACAGAAAATAGAAGAACAATTTCATTAATTAAAAAGAAAGTACATTACAATCCCTTACATAAGAAGAAAAAAAAAATCTAACTAACTAACTAATACAAGTACGAAATAGAAATTCTTAGATATCTAAGTCTTCGTCTGAGGAGCCAAATGGTCAGCAGTATGGTTGGGCTGGGTACCAGCATCCGTGGTCTGATCCTCAGCTTGCTTGCCCTGGTCTCCAGCTTGACCAGACTCTTTGGGTGCTTCAATAGGATCAGGAAGGGTCTGGTCGACTACAAGCTGCTCCGAAACTTCTAAGAGTTCGCAAATGTCTAAGTGGTAGAAAACTATCTTAGGCTGCCTCAAGTCAGCCTCTGGAGGGACCCCAACAGCTTCAAGGGCTTTATCCCAAGTTACATCGCAATATTCCCTACAGACCTTTGTGAACTCCTCAGTGAGTCTAAGTTAGGCCTCTTCCACCCCAAGAGTATATGCTACCTGTCTCTCAGCCTTCACTGCCTCTTTGGCCAGCTGAGCATCTTTCTTGGCCAACTGAACAGCTTCCTTGGCTTTCTATAGTTCAGCACGAAGACCTTTGACCAACTCTCTCTCTCTGCCTCCATATTAATCTCGGTCATGCGCAACTACTTGCGTTGGTCTTCAGCCTGCTTTTCAGTGGTCTTCAGGCTAGCATCAAGATTATCCCTTTGGCTTGTCATATCTCTCAGCTGCTCGAACAGCCAAGAATAATCTTCCTTCAGACTACCTAGAAATTTTTTAACCTCAAACCGAGTATGAGCCTCGGCCTGGGCTTCATTAAAAGTTCTTTTATTCCACTCTTCGGCCACATAAACTTGATGGGTAATCTATATAGTAGAAGGAAAAATTTCAATATAAAGTAAAAAAATTAATTAATTAATTAATCAACATTTTAATTGAAAAAATGGACTAGTTCACTTACCATGGCCAAATCCCTTTTAAGGAATAAGAAGAGTTCATACTGGCTGAAATGCCTGTAAGACTCCATATCCTTTGAAAGGAGAAGTGGCTGCTCCAGGGCTTCAGCAACTAAACTTTCCCTCCCCCCGTGGTAATTCCTGAGGGAGGTATCCTAGGAGATGGGAGCACCATCCAGCTCCAGTTTAGGAGTCCAAGTGCGTTGCCCTCGGCACACTTCAGCGACAAGAGCTGCGTCTCGGCTCTCAGTTGACAAAGCCCTTTTACTCTGTTGGCCCTTATCTACTTTCTATTGCTTTGCCCCTTTTGGAGGCACCACCTCCCTCTCTTCATTATCCGTAATGGGCCTCTTCTTCTTCGGATCTGGCAATGGTTTTAAGCCGAGATCGGAGGGAATTTAAGGAGGTGGTGGAGGGAGATTAACAGCTGGTTGAGACGTACTGGTCTCTTTGGCCCCAACTTTTTTAGTTCTATTCTTCATCAAGTCCTTGAGACTTGCCATGTCTTCCTCTTCTAAAGAATCGTCTGGAACAGCAATTATCAGGACTGGAGGGAGAGCACTGGATTGCATGTCAATCTCCTCTTCGGCGTCCGAGATCTGAACGACCTGTACCCCTCCTGAAGCCTCTTCTTTAAACTTGAACTGATCGATCTGTTCCTCAAGCGAAAAGGTTAAAGAAGCGACTCCTTCTCTTTCTGCAGCTGCTTCAAGAGGAACCTGTTGAACTAGCTGTATGAGCTGTGGTATGGCCTGCGGATTTGGATGTGGCACGGGGGCAAGATCAAATGGCACCAGAAAGTTGCGCCGAGAGATTTCTATTCGGTTAATCTGATAGTCCCCCTACGTTATAGCATTGCCGACCGACTGACAATCACTCAGTTTTAATGTGTAACCAAGAATAAGAGGAACATCCCGGAGTTGTCCATCTTCACTTACAAAAATTTTTTATCTTAGTAAGTAGTTGAGCGGCGCAACGTTTGTAAGGCTAAGACGAGGAGTAACGTGTGCTTTATATGTTAACACCACAACAGAATTCAGTCAAAAACTTGAAAATACCAATACAAAGAGAAGAAAAATCATTTTAAAAAAAAAAAAAAAAAACAACAACAACAAAGGGTCCAAATCTACTGTTAGGAAACCTAAATCTAGGATGTCCCACCTGGCTCTCCTGGCTCGGTTAGGCAATGAAGACCGTCATGCCATGCGCCCGAGATGATCAGATAATCGTCTTTCATCCCTTTGTTAGATTTAGGAAGGCAGGAGACGAGCCGAACAATGTTGGATCGGGATTTAAGATAATATCCCCCTCCTTTTTAGCTATGACATTTGTACATGTGTTCTACGTCAAGCTAGGTGAGCCCTAGTCCTAAGTGATGATTCAAAGCGTCAATTGCCTCTAGGATCCTAAAGATGTTAGGCGCGCACTGGTCAGGATAAAGCCTGTGGTTACGAAGGTAATTTTTGGTAACAGAACCCATAGGGAGAGTCATTCCCCCTTCTAGGAATGCAATCATAGGGATTACGACTTCTCCTTCTCTTCGGTCAGATACTATCCTTTCTGTAGGATAATACCTCAGGTTTACTCTCTGTGATATGCCGTATGTTTGCTTAAATGCCTCTATTAAGGTAGGACTGTCGACAAGATACTGAAATTTACCCATTTTTGGTCAAACAGAGGGAGACAGAGAGTAATAACTGAGAAATGAGAGTTTGAGGGCCGAAAGCGTTGGCCGAGAAGAGAATAAAGGGTTTGAAGGGATTAAAACTTACACGAATAGGGTTAGGGAGTGATCCTTAAATCCTTGGAAGGATTTGCGTGAATTTTTGTAGAAATGAGATGGATGATTTGAAAAGGCTGATGAGCTTGAACATTTGGGTTTGCTGGAGAGTAAAAAATCGCAAAGTAAAAGAGAGAGAGTATTCTTTAAGGCCTTATGTAGGAGCAAGAAAGTGGGTGGGAGTTATCCCACCCAAATTCTGAGGAAAAACATCGTCCTTTGGATCGATCATCCAATGTTGGATGCGAGAGATCAAAACGCCGCCTGGAGTAATCAATACCACTTCGTGAATACCAAAACAGCAGCGGCAATAATAAAGCGCCCAGATTTATGCTCACGCGCATGTAAACTCAGGTATTCTTCGAGTTTTTATCTTTTACTTTCTGTGTCAAATCAAAATCTTATTTTTTCTCCTCGGATGCGAAGGAAAAACTAAAATTTTGAGGGGCTATTGTGGAGGTAAAATCTCAGAGTTATATAATGGGCCTAAGGCCCTAATCGAAGACTAGGGCGTGTCCGAAGAGGAGAAAGTGATTGAGAAAGGACCCAGGTGGGCAAAACATACTTGGAAATGAGCGAAGAGTATAGTTCGAAGAGAGCGCTGGTGGTCCGAAAAGTATGATCTTCTCGTATACAGTGATTCTCGGTCAAGCAAGTACCTGGGTGGTTCAAGTGGCCTTCCTGACGGTTCCAATAATAAGGATAAACTTCAAGCATGTATGGAAATGATAAGAACGGATAAATATTTGGAGGAAAAGTGGTACCACCACATTAAATGCACTGCAGCAACTTTTCTAGCCGCATTAATATGGAGAAGACCTCTGAACAGTGCACTCTCAACCACCACCATTCACAGAGAACCAAAGAAGAGGTTTGATGGGATATATACTCAAGTAGATACTCAGATGACTAACAAGTGTACGATCAATATGATCCAAGAGGCACTATATAATGTGAAAGATCCCCCATAAGAAGAGGGGGGAGAAAAAGGGAGAGAAAAAAAAAAAAAAAAAAAAGAAACTGTAGTACAAAAGATTGTTGGAGTTCAGAAATAAGATTATAATTTATGAACTATCTATCAGGCTTTATGAGTGCCTTTATGTTTATTTATCTTTGAATCTCATGCTAGCCGTTGTTTAATTCCTATCCAGCCCAACTCTTTCACCCATTTTCTACAAATTCATTATCTCGGGTTCATTGGACTCAAAACTCTAGATCTTTTGGGCTTGGGCCACCAAAATTGACCCTACAACCTATATGAGGTTTTTAGTTTTGAATTAATTTAATAGTATATTTTAGCCATTTTTCTTTAACATACTTTGATTTTTATTTAGTTTAATTAAATCCTAAAATATTCGGTAAGTTTGGTGCGGTTTGGATTGCACGTCTGCGTCTGGCATTGGCGTTTTGGTTCTCTTTTCTTTTATTTATTTTTTTCTTTTTTTTTTTCCAGCTGCTTATGTTGACTTTCAGAGACAAAAGGTGCAGGTTTATGAACAATGCATACACTGTTTATGCACTGTTCATGTACTAAAAAATATTTAAAATGGGTCCCACCGATACTATTTACAATTTAAAAATTATTTCGTTACAGTGTTTTCTGTTTTCAGTTTCAGCAATAATAAATTCAATCCAAACGGACCCTTTATTTTTATTTTTGATATCATAGTAAGTTTCAATTAAACTTCAAATTAAATTTCATTGAAACAAGTTAGTAATGTGATATTCAATAGTGTCAATAGAAAAAATGAGTATATATGATAGAAAGTTTAAATAAAAATTTCTAACTTTGAGGTTAGAATAAAATACTATATGTTGAAATGAAAAATACCAAAAATTCAAAAATCTAAAAAGTAATTTACCATTTCGAAAAAAAAAAATACTGTAATAATTTACACCCAAAAAAAAAAATCTTTATCCTATTGGAAAAACTGAAAAAGAGTATAAAAAAATAAAAATAAAAAAATCGCAACGACGGCGTATTGCATGAGTATCCAAAACGTTGCGCATCTGAAATTATTTGATCGGCTCACTCAAGACTCTCTCTCTCTCTTCATCCATGAATTGCAGCAAAACCCCTTATTCAACTACCGCCATAGCCTTAAACTTAGCTGCACAAAAACTTGAACTTACAGTAATTTGTTAACTTGATCTTCTTATTCTTTCATGGCTTTGGTCATGATTATGTGCAAACTTTAAGCGATGAAGCTCATTCAAGCCGCCTCCTCTCAACCCAAAGCTTCCCATTTTTGGCTTAATAATGGAGGACCCACTTGCATTCTGAGCCCGCCCTCGGCCTTTTCATACCCCAAAGTTAATTCCTTTAACTCTAGGTCTCTCTCAGGTATTAAATCAAACACCTTGCGTTCTTTTTTGTTTTTGTTTTTTGCTCTTATCTGCTTAATAATTAGTGTTGTTTGTTTGTTAGGGATTGGTTTTTTTTTTTGCTTTTGTGCTCATGCCCATTTTAGTTTGTCTGATGTATTAACCTCTAATTGGCACTAATGGAAACAAGGGAAGTAATTGCCTGGTTAATTTATCTTATTGCTTTTTGGTCTGTGGGCTATATTTTGTGAAAACATTCAATTAGATTAACTTAGCTATGGGTAAGAAAGTTGTTATTTTGGGGGGTGAATAATTTGTTTCTAACTATTGAGGGTTGAGGATTATTTTCAGCAAATTTCAATAAGTTATTCTTATCTATTTTGCAATGTTTATCTGCAAAAATTAGTTGCTTGACAAGTCCTGGAAATGTCACTGTTAGAGTCAAGTAGTTGATAAGTGCATCAAGTTACGTGATAAAATTCATGTTTGAGAAAAGGTTAGGTGAATTGACATGAAATGATCAATTTTTGCCTGTCACTGCCAAGTGTTGACTGTATTTTTCATGGGCCATATGTGACTAAAATTAGAGGCTCTTTCCTTTGGAACGGGAAAGGTTCAGATTCATAGTTTTGGCCTGTATCAATATAGCTTAGTCAAGTATACGCATTCATTATTTTAGACTGTTCTACTCCCAGAAAAGGAATTGCATAATGCTGCTGTAGGATAAGGAATGAGTATTCAATTCTTTACTTCAACAAAAAAATCTTTTGCAAATCCTTGCTTATCAAATATGCTTATTTCGATGGAAGGCTGCTTGAGTGAAGAAATAAAAAGACATTTGTCCAGCCTGTTGATTTCATTGACACCCCTTGTTAGCGGTTTAGCAGTGGCATATAATGCTTCCTTTCATATTTATTATAGATCAATTATTTGTTTTTATTTTATAAAGTCATTTCTCTATTTCTCTCAGTATGTTGTACTCCAACAATATTATCTTGTATAGGAAGATTTTCCTAAAATGTTTTTTGCTAAACTCTTCAACTAAACTTTCAAGCAGTATGTGGCCTTTGTAGGATCCTTCATCGAAATAAAGTTGCTATCAACTGTATGATTATCTCAGCAATGAGCAATGTTTGTGTCTCTAGGCCATATGGCACTCACCATCAATCAGTTTTGTTGCTGTCTCCAAAAGAAAAGCATGGAAATGGAATCCTGAGAATCATTTCCACATGCAAGTCAACGTTGATCTCTCCAACTGCTCCTCTCATTGGCCGTCCACCCTCATCTTTGGTGTTGGCTGCACAACTTACTCCATCTGAGGCTCCCCAACGTTCAGAAGAATGGTTTGCTCTTCGCAAGGACAAGCTGACCACAAGCACTTTCAGCACTGCCTTGGGCTTTTGGAAAGGAACCCGTCGCTTTGAGCTCTGGCATGAGAAAGTCTTTGAATCAGAAGTAGAAATTGTGAAAACTTCTAAAAAGTGTGCCATGGAGTGGGGTGTGCTCAATGAAGCAGAGGCTGTAGACCGGTACAGAAGCATCACAGGTCGTGAGGTGAGCTCCTTAGGGTTTGCAACTCATTCAGAGGAGCGTTTTGGTTGGATGGGTGCTTCCCCTGATGGTCTTCTTGGTTGCTTTCCAGGAGGTGGGATCCTGGAAGTAAAGTGCCCATATAACAAGGGTAAGCCCGAGACTGGTCTGCCCTGGTCAACTATGCCATTCTATTACATGCCTCAAGTGCAGGGTCAAATGGAGATAATGGACAGAGAATGGGTTGATTTGTATTGCTGGACGCCAAATGGAAGCACAATATTCCGTGTACATAGAGACCGTTCTTATTGGGATATGATACATGCCATTTTACGTGAATTTTGGTGGGAAAATGTGATTCCTGCCAGGGGGGCTCTGTCGCTGGGGAGCAAAGAAGCTGCCATGTCATATAAGCCATCATCTACACACAAACAAACAGGACTTGCCATTGTCAAGAGCCTGAAGTTGGCTAGTGAGTCAAAGTTGTTTTGTAGGGAGATTGCCGGTCATATTGAATTTTATAGGTGATAATGTATTCCCAAGTAAAAAGGCTAAGCAAATGACTCCTATTTTGGTGCTCCCTATTTTTAATCTGTATTCCATTGGTTCTTCATGTATTTGTTTATCGGCTCTCATTGTAAACTTATAAATCTTATTGATAAGATATTTTTTTCTTTTCATTATGTCGCAAACAAATTGGAATACAGGGTCCATGATTTGCAGTTAGTTTTGTTGTTCATGATGTTGGAGGTGTTAGAACCTGTTATCTGGAGGATGAGTTGTTTGTTTGAGCAAACAAGTTAATAAGTATAATCTTTGCTTTCTAAAACAGTTGAAAGGAATCTCACTTTAAGAACAAAAACCTGTCCTAAAATTTAGCGTGGAGGTATACCATGCATCTGAAGCAAGTATCTCTCATCTCACATTGGGGTGGACCCAACACGTGTGGGGTCCACCTCCATGTAAGAGGAAGGAAACATGCTCTGGATGCATGGTGTATTTTCTCCTAATTTAGCCAGTGAGTTAGTGGCTGAGATGATTAGGCAAATGTAAGGTTTGGCATAAATGTAGATTTGATCATTGCCTTGAGCAATAGAGACCCAGTCAAAAAGGCTACACGAAGGGACATCCTTTGTTCACCAAAATAACCAAATTCATTCCTTTAGTCAAAAGAAAAGGATTTGACCACGTTAAGAATCAAATTGAGTAAAGCAACTTTGATTAAGCAACTGGTAGCTTAAGCAAATTTCGATGGCTGTTCATCCAAAATAACCACCATCCAACAAATTTATTCCTTGCGTCCGTCCAATTAAGGGCTAAGCCAACATGAGCCTAAAATAAGCAAATGAATTTTAAAACAAACTTCTAAAGCTGTTTATCTAAAAAGGTTCCAATTCAGGAAATTCAAAGAGTGTTAGGGGGAAAAAAATAATAATAAGGAGAGATGGATTCTGGACTTTCATGGGCTGATCAATGGGACGATCACCCCGATCCCCCGCCACCATCATCAGCAGCAGCATCAGAGAATGACAAGAAGAAGAACAAGGATGGGTCTAAAGGGAGCAAGATTGGGAAGTCAATATTAAATTTCAAATGGGTGAAAGATATCCGCAAGAAATCTCAGAAACAATGAGGACTGCTTGTGAATATGAAGGCCTCTTTTGCTACAAAAGAAAATACATTCTATAGGCTTCACCCTCCCATATTGCTTCCGGGGTCTCTGTCACTTCATATATGATTCCAAAATATTTAACTATAATCTATCCTCCATTCATTTTGTGAAGAATAATGAGATAAGACATTCTTTATTTTTTTCCAATTTCTTTTTCGTTTTAATTTTGTTTGTGTCATGAGTTACATTATTAAAAGCCAAATGATAGACAACTACATATATAGATTATACTTTATAGAGCTGATTACCTCAATTATCTCTAGCTTTCATCATTACTCAACCATTCGTGTTTTCTTTTCTCTTTGTTCATTTGCTTGCTTGGACTTTCTTAAAGGGTGGCACAAGCAAGGTATGTGCACATGTTGTCACTGCTTACAAAGCCCTCTTATATGTGTGTTACCATGATTACGTTCAAAAAATTTCAAAGATATTCCGTGATTGGCATTAAAAACATGAATAATGGGTTTCGAATGACTTGGATAATTAACTTTTTCCTTCATAATAAAGACGAAGCTATTAGCTATAACTTTGTTCATGGAGAAGAGCCATGCTTGGAGTTGGACGGACCCACTTTTCTATCACGCCTCTCTTGTCACATAAGTAGCTGTTTCCTACAATCTGAACTAATCAACTCCAAAACAAAACAATCCTCACAGAATAATTATGGAGACACACCCAATCGCACACCCAATTTTACAACTTGTTGACTTATGTGGCTATGAGTGGTGGATACTTTCTGCCAATATAGAGCCATCATTTTTCATTAACCACTTACAATCACACAAGTCAACAAGTTATGAAATTGAGTATAAATATTATTATATTCATAGTATTGTTGTTCTTGTTCCTCATATTCACGGTCATTAATGTCATAAATTACCATATGTAAGATGCAAGACCCTCATGTGAGGGTTAAGCTTATAATGATTGCTCTTATCATTATTTTAGGGCATCAATTGATTTTTGGGGTAAACGGAGTTCAAACCTCGGATCTCTTATTTAACGACAAGAAATTTTACTAATTAAGCTAACTAGAACCCACTAGGTTAAGAGCACTGTAGTTCAATAGCATAACATGCTCTTTTTTATTAGGAGATTTAGGGTTCGAATCCCTCTTCCTCGCTTCCTCATTTTCAAAAAAAAAAAAAAAAATCTTCTAAGGGACGAAATCAGAATTTCATCTTTGGGGCTAAAGCACAAAGAAGAAGAAAAAAAAACACCATTTAAGAAAGAGAATTACATTCATATTCAACACTAAATTAAAAATAAAACTAATTTTCATTTAGTGTTTACAAAATATAAATAAAAAATCATTATTATTTCTTAATATATTTCAAGTTTCAACTTAACCACCTATCAATATATGTAGCTCAAAATTTTTCTTTAATTCTGAAAATCATCTATGATTGATCATGCACTAAATTTAGCAATAATTTTTCTTGACTTTGGCCAATTATATATATATATGATTTTTAATAATAAAAAAAAAAACATTTTTGAGCCCTTAAAATAAAATTTTGAACCCCCGACCCTAAATTTTGTTTAAACCCAGCTGATATAAGTTTGAATATAATCATTTTAATGCTACTTTCACAATATTTTCACAATAATTTAACAATAAACGTTAAGTGGCAAGTTGTAACTGATTTTTATCAAAACCCACAACTAAGATCACTTTTTTTCAACCTTTAACAACTTGCCACCTAGATTTTGTTGTGAAATTGCTGTGTCAATAGCACTATTCTTAAAATATTTATTTCATAAGAAAGAAAAAAAATGTTTCAAATTTTTGCTCATTTGATTTAAAAAAAAAAAAAAAATCTAGGACTTTGGCTTACTTCTCCATTGATAGTAGAATAAAGTTGTTTTTTTCCTGCACTTTTCTTCTTCGTCAACAAAAAAGTACACCACTGTTACAACCAACAGATCTATATTTATATTTATGATTCTTTTATCATTCTCTCTATCTTTCTTTTTCTCTTCTATGTTTTCTTAGATTTTCTCTCTATTTGATCAAATAGTTTGATAAATACTTTATAGATTTCCAAACCCAATAACACTTTTGATGCTTTCTCCAATTCCAAGAGACTGACCACGTGTATGTATGATTAAGAAACCATATACTTTAAAAGTAAAAACTTATATCATATACTATTTTTTTTTCTTAGTTTCACATTTAACGTTAGTCCAATTCTAAGAGACTGGTCATGTATATGATTAGTTATTTTTATGTATTTAATAGTTGTTGTCTTACTGATATTTATACTAAATTATATTCAGAATACTATTTTAGATTATTGTATAATGTACATAATATGGACATATAAAGAAATTAATTATTTAATTTTTTTACTTGCCCCTCGTGACAAATTCATAACTCTACCACTGTTGACCCCCTAAAAAAAAAATCCAGGAGCTGTCACTGCTCCCAAAAATTCTCTAATATAACCAAATTATGTTGTCATATCCAATTTGGTACCTAATTTCAAACCCCAATAAAAAAACAGGGAAAAAAATCAACTTTGAAGAAGAAAAAAAAAATGATGGAATTGATGGCTGTGACAATGAGGTGATTTACTCACCAAAACTATACACACACAAAAAGAGATGATTTTCAAAGTGAATTGGTTTCCACTTTCCAGTACTGTTAACCATATCAACTATGCACACACATAATTAATTATTGACACTAATTCGACTCTATCAAACTACTAAGCATTATGTCAAAGAGATGATTTTCAAAATGCAATTTGTTCCCCTTCCTCTTTTAACTATATATAAACATTCAAACAATTGTGTTGTCTTCAAAGATTCAAAAAAATCAACCAATTTACTGTAGAAGCTGCAAAATCTGTTCTTCTTCTCTGTTCATGTTCTAGCTTGTTCTTACATAACGGGTGGCACAGTGCAATGTATGTGCTCATGTTGTTGCTAACAATGCCTTTGTGCATGAAAGGTACCACCAGTACTGTGTTAAATTTTTCAATCCATTATTAATTTTTTAACTACTCTGAGTGGTACTTCTCATAATTTACTAGTACCTTCTTTTTCTAGGCCTGTCCTTTTTTGAGAAACAGCAAACCAATACACACACGGGGCAAGGGGAATGAACCTTTAATATCACACAACTCAACGTACACAAAAGCCGGTTTTCTAGGCTTGTCCTTGACAGGGAGATAATCAGAAATTGAAGACTATAAATGTTTTTCACATGAAAAGAAACTATAAAGATTTTTGTAGCAATGGGAAATGTCTATCTTTTTATGTACTTTGAAAACTCATTCAGCATTCAGAGTTGAATGGTAACACGCAAAACATCTTGTACTTGTAGTCAGCTTAGAGCCTCAGAGAGTTAAATCTGGCTTTTATTGACATCAGCTGTTCTATCATCTATGTACTACAAGGTCATAAAGGCAACGTGACAAACAGATGCAAGATTGAAACTTGCTTCGCTGTGTGACAATGACTGGAATGAGGTGGATGGCCTGGAAAAGGCTTGGGCTGTAAATATTTATGATAATTTTCTTGGCAGCTTTGGCCAGTAGTATATCCAATTGTTGAATGTTTCAAATTTCTTAAAATAAAAGGGGTTTTTTTTTTTTTTTATGGGATAAAATAAAAGGGTTAATTATAATATGCAAAGGGAAAATTTTAGATATAGTTTTTGAAGCGATGCACATCATCTTCACTTATTTTGGTGTCCATTTAAGGACAAATTATCTAGTTCTTTTTTTCTTTTTCTTTTTTGAAAGTGCTATAAATAAATATTAAAAGCTAAATAAAATAAGTAGGAAATTAATGTGAGACTCGCAAATAGTAGGGGGAAAAAAAGCAATAAACTGACTTATAATCAAGATCCAAACGCATACTGTATACATGTCTAAATTAAATTATTGCTTTTGAGAATCTCATGTCTAAATTAGATTTAATCATTTTGGGTGATTGGTCAATGCAACAATGTGTTTGAATGTAATTGAAGAATTTATGAAATAATACTTAAAGAACTATATCTAAACCTTGCCCATTTGTGAAATGATCGAATTGTAGATCCAGACATCTGATTGGATGATAATAAATCTCCAAATCTAAATTTTAGATGTGTTTACAACTTGTATTTTTAAGAAGACCTAACATATTATAAGGAGGATGTGGTGAGTTCTATCTGATCTTTTCTTACTTGAAGGAGATTTCTTAGGGTAGTCAACTCCACGATTACCTCTTCTTTGTATAAATATCTCATTTTTGTAATTATGCAAAAATTCTCATTTTAGGTCCAAAAAATACCCAAGAGAAGAGATGGTCATTTTTGAGATGTAAGGGTAAAGTCATTATTTTACATGTTCATAAAATTCCATATTTAACATAAATTAAAATTTGACATCATAATAGGTCGTTATGGAGTTCAATAACAAATTGGTCATTTTATTATTATATGTGAAATTTTGAAATTTTTGACTGTCATATGAGAGAATTTCCATTAGTTGAAATATGATTTCAAAGTAAGTATGAATGCATGGAATTAAAATTAATTGATTTTGATTAGCTCATGAGAAGGGTAATAGTTATTAAATAGTGAGCTAACCTTTGATTTTAATTTATTTTTAAAAAAAATTTGGTAATAAGACCATGTATTAATTAATGTAAACATTCCCATGCACCACCTAGAGGAATAAGTGTTTCATTGTTAAATTCGGAATCTGACACATAAATTAGCATCATGCGCATAGGATATTTATATATTCAACAGACCACCTCAAGTTATATCATCAAGTTAGATTCTCAAGCATAAAAAATCATGTTCGTACATAATTGATTTTGTTCATGAAATAAAATTGTGGAATTAATATCCTTCTAATCACAAAATTTTCATGCCATTTATTATATTGCTTTGGTGGCTCTCACAATGTGTTGATTCAATGTGGCACCCAAAGATCGAATGTCGTACTATAAAACAAAGAAGTTTAATCCATTTTAATCGATTAAAGTTATTCGTATTCAATGTGGGGCTCTAAAATCTATTGTGCATCCTCACATGATTGCTTCAGCATTCATTGCAAAATTTAAAACGCTAGTCACAGGGCAACAGTCAACTTGCCCCAACTGAAGTGAGCCAATCCAAATGGTAATTATCACACTAAACGAACGCAATATTCAATCAGTTTTTCAGTACTTTCTGCTTTTTTTTTTTTTTTTTGAGAAGGAAGCATCCTGGTTTTATTCATCAATTAAAGCTGAATCAGCTTGTACACAAGGTCGAATATCTGGTGGCACATCTTCCATCCAGACAGTTAAATTAGGCCTATTAATAGCCCATCTAGCCAAGCCATGAGCAACAGTATTTCCTTCACGGCGTACATGAGTAAAACTGACAGATTGAAGGGAATTTGACAAACATTTTGCATCCTGTAGCACGTGTCTATGTAAGGCCAGAGAAGGACTTGGGTCTTGAAGCTCTCTGCAAATGGACTCTGAGTCTCCCTCGATGACGACGATGGTGACACCCATTTCCAAAGCAAATTCCACGGCTCTCCTCGCTGCTAGTGCTTCAACCTGAGCCACCGTTGTTGGGAGTGGCATTTGCTGCGAAAGTGATTGATCCGGTGGCTTCCATCTGGTATGTCGCCTGTGCTGCTGTCTTCCCACGGTGGACTGAAGAGAATGAAACTCTGTTTTTCGGTCCTTTGACAGAGTAAGCAACTGCTCCAGCGGACAAGCAGCTTCCTTGAAACGGATCTTGTTTCGCCGGTTCCAAACACCCCAGCTTGTGAACGCCAAGAGAGCAGCGTCTAGCTTTTCAGCAAAAGCACGTTCGAAAATGTCCTTCACGCTTCTTCCTTTCATCTCTGCTATCCAACGCCATTGAGGGTCCGAATTCCACATAACCTGCACAACAGAGCAAAAGAAAAGGGCATGTGAACAGTCTTCGTCTCCCTCCTTGCAAGCCTCGCATTTGCCATCTTGCGTAATCTTCCTGCGGCACAAATTTTTTCGGACAGGTAATGCTTCTCTACTGGCTCTCCACACAAAGTTTTTAATCTTCCCAGGGACTGCCATGCTCCATACTTCCTTCCAATATGCTGAGACATGGGTTGAGCTTTGGGATTGCTCCGCATTCTCATGTAAGAATCGGTACCCTGATTTAACTGAATAATTACCGGAGGGTGTGAACGGCCAGATTAGCTTATCCGGTTGATTTGTGGAGCTCAGTGGAATGTTCTTGATAATCTCTGCTTCCTGAATAGAAAAGACATGATCAATGACATCATTCCTCCAACTTCTAGTCGCCGGATTAATAAGTACACCCACACACGAATTTTCCTGACCAAAAAGAATCGGGGTGGATATTTTGGCTGCTGGTTTTGAAGGCAGCCAATTATCACCCCAAATTCTTATCTGATTCCCATCTCCCACCCTCCAAAGTGCTCCTTTTAAAATAACATCCCTTCCTTTTAGGATACTCCTCCATGCATATGAAGCCGAGGACGAATCCTTAGCATCTAAGATAGAGCCTCTAGGGAAGAATCTAGCCTTAAAAATTCTATAGAACAGAGATTTGTCATCGTGGAGCAACCTCCAAGCTAATTTAGCAAGCATTGCCTCATTAAACATTGTTAGGTCTTTAAAACCCATTCCCCCTTCGTTCTTGTGTTTGCACAGGTCTTCCCACTTCACCCAGTGTACCTTCCTCCTTTCTCCTCTTTGACCCCACCAAAATTTCCTTACAAGGGACTCGATTTCATGACATAAAGTGACTGGGAGTTTGAAACAACTCATCGTGTAAGTGGGTATTGCTTGGATGACTGATTTAATTAAAACTTCCCTCCCAGCTTGAGACAAAAGCTTTCCTTCCCAACCCTGTAATCTCTTCCAAACCTTTTGCTTCAAAAGATCAAAGCTTGCTCTCTTATTTCTCCCCACCATAGCTGGCAATCCCAAATAATCTTCATATTGCTTTAACTCTACTACTCCAAGAGTTTCCATAATCTGTCTTTTCATGTCAGCTGAAGTAGACTTACTAAAAAACAGAGCAGTTTTGTCTCTATTCAATTTTTGTCCTGACACTTTCTCATACGCATCTAGAATATCCATCACCTTCTGACAATCATGGGTGGTAGCCCTGCAAAACAAAAGGCTATCGTCTGCAAAAAACAAGTGAGTTAATTTGGGACCATTACGGCAAATAGAAACACCCTGTATGTCGCCTTTTTCGTTTGCTTCTTGAATCATCCTGTGTAACCCTTCCGAGCATAGCAAAAAAAGATAAGGTGATAGGGGATCTCCTTGACGAATACCACGACTCGGTGAAATGTTTCCAAAGGGTTCCCCGTTTATCAATAGAGAATAAGTAACAGAAGATATGCACTCCATGATTAGAGCCACCCACCGGTCGTTAAAACCCATCTGAATCATCACCGCTTTCAAGAAAGACCACTCAACCCGGTCATAAGCTTTGCTCATATCGAGTTTAAGAGCCATGAATCCTGATTTACCAGAATTATGGTTCTTCATGTAGTGTAAAGTTTCAAAAGCAACTAGGATGTTGTCTGTGATAAGACGGCCTTTTAAAAAGGCACTCTGGTGTTCTGAGATAATATTAGGAAGTACTCTCTTCAACCTATTTGCAAGCACTTTTGAAAAGATTTTATATAGCACATTACAGAGACTAATGGGCCTATACTCAGTAACACTTTCCGGGTTTTTTTTCTTTGGAATCAAGGTAATGAAAGTGTGATTTAAAGACTTTGGCAAGCTGCCCGAATTTAAAAAACACAATATATCATGAATAACATCATCTCTTACCAGTTCCCAAAAATTCTGATAAAATAATGGAGGCATCCCATCTGGCCCAGGAGCTTTGAGTGGTGCCATCTGCTTCAAGGCCAATTCTACTTCCCAAGCATGAAATTCTCCTGTCAAGCATGCGTTCATGTCCTCTGTAACTATTTGTGGGATAGAGTTTAAGTCAGCCAGTGAAACTACTGGATTGGAGGATGAGAAAAGTTGTTGATAATAAGCGAGGAAGATGGCTGAAATCTGATCTGGTTTGGTACACCAACTGTTTTCATGGTCTTTGATGCCTGTAATAAGATTCTTCCGCCGCCTCTGTGTTGCTCGACAATGGAAAAAGCGGGTGTTGCGGTCCCCGTCTTTTAGATACATGGTGCGAGATCTTTGACGCCACATTCGTTCTTCTTTGTCCATAAGAGAGTTAATCTCTTTTTTTAGTTCAACAAGTTTGGCCGAAGTCCCTCCTTGGAGAACCAACTTCTCAACCCGTATGAGCTCCTTTCTTTTTTTCTCCAAAGCTTTCCTTACGTTACCGAAGCATTCTCGGCTCCATTTGGTTAAAGCTATCCCACAGTTTTCTATTTTCCGTATCACCCTTGTGTTTCCATCTTCATCGCACCTAGCATGCCAAACTCCCTCCACAGTTTCTCCACAACCCTTGTCGCCTATCCACATTTCTTCGAACCTGAACAATTTTTTCCTCGGTAAACAATCCAGTTCCGACTGTTCTATCCACAAGAACTTGTGATCGGAAGTTGTACTATCCACATGATGAACCCTTGTACCAGGATATTTAGCAAACCACTCATAGGAGACCACAGCTCTATCTAATCTCTCCCATATTGAAAACCCATTGCTGTAATGTTTACTCCAAGTATAAGGAGAACCCTTGAAGCCAATATCCATTAACCCGCACTCATCCAACACCTCACGAAACAACTGCATCTGCCCAAGTGGTCGTAACCGCCCTCCAACCTTCTCCGACTGCTTGACAATCTCGTTGAAGTCCCCGGCGCACAACCAAGGTAACGAGTTTTGTTGGTGTAAGCTACGGAGAAGATTCCAAGACTCATGCCTTTTGTGTGTCTCAGGCTCACCATAGAAGCCGGTAAACCGCCAAGCTGCCTCTGTGTTTGCATTGATGATCATATCGATGTGGTTCAAGGAAGATGACACAATATCAACTAAAATGTCATTTTTCCAGTAAGCCACCAAGCCTCCACCTCTATTTATTCTCTGAACAAAAAACTTCTTGTCAAAACGAATCCGATCTTTCACGTAATCTAGCCTTGCTTCGTCTGCCAGTGTTTCGGCTAAGAACACGACAGCGGGAGCTTTTGCCTGCACCAAATCCGCAAGCTCTTGAACTGCTAGTTGGTTCCCAAGCCCCCTGCAGTTCCAAACGATGCAACTCATTGCGCTTGGCGGGGCTGAAAAACAGCCTCCGCCATTATCTGGGAATTTTCTTTGTCCTCGTGGGAAAACAAAATTTTCTTGCATGGAAACTCACTGGGTTCAACGACCATATCAATGGAGCGCTTCGGACCAATAAAGTCATCATGGGAATGTGGTGTGTTCACATGTTCACGTACAAAACGTTTCCATTTTGGCTGGGAAGAGTTTTCTACGTGCATGGGAGCCTTAGGAGAATTTGTCACGTCATGGAGAATGGATGCATGGGGTTTGATTGGTTGCTTTATACTTGGTGGGGTCAATGACGTGTTTTGAATGGGAGCTATCTCAGACCTTAAATTCTCCAAGTCAAAAGTTCGTAAGTTTTCCTTTTGAGTAACATAATTTTCGGCTGGACCAGAGGTGGGTGCATCCTCATAAATGCCCAGTTCCTTGTCTATCTCCCTTAATTTCTGAGAAAAAGATTCTTCATTATTTCCGTGATCCTGGGGGCCAGAGCAATTATTACCATTCACGGGAGCGGAATTTTGTGGTTTTGGAATCTGAAATCCCGCAAAATCTGCATTCAGTTTTGACGTTTCCATACTGGGCTGGTTCACTGGTTGTGCCTTTGATGCCGTCTCTACCACCGGATCGGATTTTGACTCCTTCCGCCGCCGGAAAGACATATTTTCCACCCTGTCCTCATAGAACCCAGTAACTCGGACAACACTTCTCCTTGACGGACCCGACTGAGTGGCTCTAATCCAAGAACCATATTGCTGATCTTCAGTTTTGAGAGTGCCCTTGCTCTGGATCCAAATATCACAGTCCTTGTCACCATGATCAAAACAACCACACCAATAACAAATATTTGGTAAGCGTTCATACCTAAAACTCACCCATGTTTTTCCGCCTTCCTCAAAAGTTACTACTCTCCCACGGCAAAGTGGTTGGTAGACATCCATCGTGACCCTTACTCGTACATAATTGCCGCCCTCACTATCTGAGTTCTTCGTTGATCTATCCACCCAACCAATCACCTCACAAATGTCTTCAGCGACTGACTTACTTCTATAACCAATTGGGATATTGTGGACTTGAACCCAAAAGGTTACCTTATCAAATTTTAAAAGATCCAGGGGAGTTTGTCTTTCGTACCTCTCCAGAATCACCAAGTTTTTGTCAAAACTCCATGGTTCGCCTGAGAGAATCCGATCAACATCCTCCTTATTATCAAAAATAAAAAGGACCTTATGAGACCCTTCCTTGGTCACTGTAAAACCATTGTCTGCCCTCCAAAGCGGCTTGAAAGTCTTTGCTATTGCCTCCATGTTCAGAGCCCTCTTAGTGAGAAACTGGGCTGCTATGATATATTCTTTTGAACACCTGTCTTTCTTGAAGCATAAATCATCCCCTTCCCTTTCGGATAGGGATAAACAGTTCCAATGCCTTGTGAGATCTTCCATGAGAACACAAATAAAAAGAAACAAGAAGAAGAGAGAAGGAGAAAGAGAAAAGGAAAACTGGATCCGATCAAAAGAGAGAAAAAAAGAAGATAGAGAAGAGACACTGTTTCCCAAAACCCCAAAAGAGGAGAAAACCACAAGCCCTACACATGACTCTGTCACGAGAGGGGAGGAGGAAAACCTTACAAGAAGGTACGGCAATTCTACTGGCAAGGGAGGAAGAGAACCACCTACCCTGGCTAGAGAAACTTTCACGTACTCGTTATTTCCATTTCCATAACAGTGCCAAGAGAAGAGAGGGAGAAAATGAATATTTGTCCCTAATTTACAAACTATGCAATAAAATGCTTTTATTTTGAAATTATTTAGCAAAATACCACTATTTTTGAAAATCAATTTGGACAAAATCTAATTGTGTAAAACTCGATACTCTCAAAATCGAGTTATATGTATATTTTTAAATAGAATGTCTAATTTCACTTAAATTTTCAAAAAAATTGAAGTGGTATAATTGCATAAAACTCAACATTAGTAATATCAAATTTCATTTGTAACTCAATTTTGTCAAAATTAAGTCTAAAAAACAGAGGCATTTTGCTAAATAATTTCAAAACAAAGACATTGTACTGTATAGTTTGTAAATTAGGAGAAAATGCTTATTTTTCCTACCAAGGGATGAGGAAAAGGTTTATAGTGAAGGTGAAGGCCAAAAGGCCGACGGAAAATCACTAAATGACAATGTGCAATAGTTGTTGCTCTAAAGAAGTAAACCATGTGCAATACTAGTTGCTCTGAAGAAGTAAACCATCACGCACCCTTAGGATGAATGCTTGTGGAATAGGTTAAGAGCAAAATTCTATCTCAGATAAAATTTAAAAAAAAAATTAAAATTAAAATTAAAAATAGAGGTAAAGAAGTCATAAGCATGGAATTTTCAACTAGAGCAGCCTAAAGAATCAGAATTTAAAATGTAAGAGAGATCTGTCAATAATAGATGCTTATTGCTTAAGTAGAATTGTTAAACATTCAATTTAATAAATGACTAGTGTTCAATACTTCTTCTAGCTACATGCCAAAAACTGACATCTTTCAAGAGAAAGAAACAAGAGCACTTTTGGCATGAGAATCTAAACTTACACAGTTTGACAACTATAACTGAGCCCGACAAAAATCTTCATCCAATAGGAAGAAACATAAAGTACAATGGCCATCTGTAATGAAAAATAACAATCACCGTGGAAGGTAAAAATTAACTGTTACTTCTACAATCGAGGAAGGAACCCAGGACTAGGAGCCAGAAAATAATAATAAATGAGAATGGAGATACATTAGAGCCCAAAGCACACAGTTTGTTAAGACTTCCCAGCTCAAACAAGAAATATCCTCCTGCAAAAAAGAGGCTCCATTATTCACAGCCGTTTGTCACAGAAAATACAGCTCCAACATCGGTCTGTATCACATACATAAGCATGGCAGGAAGAATAACCATTAAACATCCTTGGGTGACTGAGAGACCAAAAGGTCATCCCATTTCACTGCTATTAGTTAAATATCACTGCTTCTTTCCCCGATGCAGCATACAAGTTATTGAAGAATGACTACCAATATCATATAACAGACGAGTCATCTTTCTTTTTACTTTGTTCTCTACATCATCTCGTACTCCCTGCAAGACGGCGCTGAAATATCAAATCCCACTTCTGCACCTACTCACTGACACTTCTGAATATCCAAGTACAAATCAATGCACTAGTCAGATTTATTCACGAGAACCACCTACAACAATAAGATCATCTTGTAATTCGTGCAGAGAATTTCTTCATAATATTCTATACATTTTCTATTCATTTCTTTCCTTTCACTTTTTTCGCCCTTTCCCTCCATATCAATACAGACATTAACTCCATACTCAGAATATACCAAATGCATCCAGCCAACGTTGAAGTCCACCCACAGGCAGAACCCGACAGTCAACTGAGAAAGAAATGGAAACATACTCTTCTAAGCTGCCTTACATATATTCATGGTAGCAATCCAGATGACCACTCTTGCTATATCTCATCCACAATGTGAAACCAGCAGACATACACAGATATCTGTCTCTAGCCATGAAGAGAAAAGCTATGACTCTGTTCATGTAGAAGAGCAGGCTTAGAGGGGCCAAACTTTCTATCATGCCTCTCCTGACACTTTGGTAGCTGGTTCAAACAATCTGAGCAAAGCAACTCCAAACAAAATGTTTCCTCATATTCACTGTCATTAATGCACCGACCACACTGCACACACCGTGGTATGCAAAGCGTGCATGCCCTGCATACCTGAGTTGCATGTTCTTTCCCTTGACAACCCTGAGCCGGGCAATCATAAACAAGCCTCAGGTTCTGACATCTTGGGCACATTTCAATATCAATCGAACGATCATCATCACAGGACAGATAAAAATTTCCTCTGTGATAGAAATGTGGCTTGCGGGCATTCTGCTGCATATTATCATTCAGGCCCAACAAAAACTTCAAATCTTCAAAATGCTTCTGTGTTACACCATAAAGTCCACCAATTCGTAAATGCTTCACTCCTAGAGTGCCCACAGACTTGAAAGCCTTTAGGCAACTCACAATGCCCTCAATGCTGAGTCTTGTACACCCAGGCACACTCAACTGCACAAAGGAAGATAAATTTTAGCAGTTTGTCAATTCAACATGCGACATGACATACTATATGGAGCTCAAACAGACTATTGGATATAGAAATTGATACAGTAACAAGTTGAGAAAGGAGAAAGGGCATCCCCACGTCAAGTATTTAAAAAACCTGTTGTTTCAACAAATTCCAATGAATAGTCTAGAGTGGCTACGGCGGCCAGAGCATAAAAGGATCAATAACATGTGTGAATGTGTGTAAACCCAGGTTACTCAAAACCATTTTCTTACATTTATTATATGAATGGATGCACACTTTGGGCAGCACACATTGTGATCTTTTCTCTTTCAAGTTTTCAGTTGTAATTTTTAAAGATGATATCTTATAAGCATCTTGAATATTGATTATTTTATATTTTAATAAAATTTCAATTATATATCCCCCAGAAAGTGTCAACATAGCAAGAAAGGTAGGAATCTGCAACTCAGTTTGGTGCCACCAATAATCCACCCAAACTGACCCAACCTCACATCATCAAGCTATTACACTTCCCCTCCCCCTCCTTTTTTTCCTTTTTTTAATAAATAAAACTCAAGCTTATCATAGGTATATTCTATGTTCTCATAAGGACACAATCCATTATAAAGTTATCAATTGGTGATTGGAATTAGACCTTACAATTTGGTCATTGTGACTAAATAAACAGAATGAGATGCAATAGGTCAACTTTAGACCTCACAATCCTGACATCAACCCGGTTTCAGCTTGGATTTGGCTAAAGTTGGTTCAAATCACGCTTGATTTCTAACCCAATTTCACAGAATTAAAACTACCAAGTCAAAAGTAGATTCGCATCTCCAGATGTACTTGTAGATGCATGTAGATAAACATACGGACACTTTTGTATGGAATAATCCATTTTAAAAGCAACTGGTAAAATATAAACCTGCAGGTAAGATGTTGAATCAACTTTCAAGACATTCTAAAAGCACCTTCCAATCCTATAAGTACAAATTTGCTTTTTATACCAAGAACCTTTTGAAAAGTGAGGTCAAGAGCACCTCCAGAAGCAGAAAAGAACAACTTTAAAGAGAAGGCAGAACATCAAGCAAGGATCCAAGCTGTGAATGACAATTCAAATTATCTTTATCTATTTTTTTTAATAATAATTCATAGTTACAACAATGGGGGACGGGGGATTTGAACCTTTGAACATCTCCGTTGGAAACACCAAGAGGTGCCAATTGAGCTACAAGGCTCTTGGCGAGTCTTTATCTTTGTTATAGCAGTAAAATTTTTAGCACATGGTCATGGTATTTAAATTTAAATGATCTAAAAAAGGGACAATCCTTTTAGAGAATTTTAATAGTAAGGATATATACTTCCAAAAATGCATGCATAAACACATTTAACAAAGAAAAAATTCAGGAATCAATCTGACAGCTGACATTTATAAAATAAAGTCACACTGACCTTGGTTAGCCTACGGTTACTATCAAGCACACGTTTCAAACCATCATCAGTGATCCTTGGGCACTCCACCAGGCTCAGGCATTGAAGACTACCTTGAGCCCTATTAGTCAATTGCAAAAGAACTTCATCAGTAATCTTCTCATTCAAAGGTTGATCAATGTGTACACTCCTCCACAAAAGAGGGTCGCCTCGAACCATAGAACGAAGAGATCTGCAAACAGTTTCAACAACAAGAAGATCCCGCAAACCCAGATAACCAAGGGCAAAGTTCAAAGCCCCATGAGGAGCTCCGCTATCTCCAACAGAACAAATCCCATTACCTTTAGGACAAGCTTCACTTTGTTGGCCAGAAACTCCCGGAGTTTCATTGCCCAGACCCAGAATACCATCCAAGTTACAATCTGATCCAAAACCGCCACGGCAAGATGTATCACCAACTTCCATCTTCCCAAAACACCCCCCAATTCCACCCGCTACATCAAACCTATAATCAACCCCCATATTCCCTGAAAAACTCTGGTACTTCAAAGCATTATTCCAAATAAAATTCAACCCCGCGAATAACTGATAACTCCCATCACTTGTCCCAACCTCATTCCCACCATACCCACCATAATCAGCTTGAAAATCCTCCAGCCAACCCGTGATGGCCGTAAAAGTGGTACTTATGTCCATACCAAACGGATCCGAAGGCAACAGATCAAGAACATCATTCGAAACAGACTCCTGCGACCCACTCCTATCACACCTATCCCTTCCATAATCAAATCGATCCTCAACATCCCGGCTAGAAATCCACGACCTCCCAAACCCATCTCCATTCCTCTCCGAAACTCCCTCAACAAGATACCCATTAGCAATCCTCATTGGCGCAACCAAATTGTCCTCAGCCAGATGCGCCGGAAAGATTGGTCGATGTGAAAAGTTCAAGGCCATTGTATATACACACACAACCTAAACCCAATCTCTCTCTCTCTCTCTCTACAAATCCAACAAAGCAAAAGCAAACCCTAGATTTCCTTTTCTTTTCTTTTTTCTTTTCAGAGAAACAAAAAAAAAAAAATTCAAAATCAAAATCAAAGCTTTGTGAAGTGGAAGATCTAATTCTAATCTAACAACGAAACCCTCGATTTTAGATGACAAACTAAAACAACGCACCAAAAATTTCACAGAGTTTCTTGTAAGGAACCTACAAATCAGCTAAAAATGGAATAATAAAAAAAACGACGCCGTTAATCGTATATATCCACAAAGATAAAAGAATCAATCAAATTTTGTCTCTCTTTTTTTTATTTTTTTATTTTTTGGGGATTCTAAGCTAAGCTAATAAAAAAAAACTAGGGTTTGCAAAACAGGGATCAAAGAAAATGGATAGGAATTTTGAGAAAAAAGAAAAAAAAAAACACAGAACCTGAATCAGCGACGAAACGAAATGGAAAATAATCGAGGTGATTATTACGACGGCGTGAAAAACCCCTAGTGTTTTTTTGGGGACGAACGCAATCGACGGCGAAGAACGAAGTGTGCGTTTTGCTTTGGTATCGAATTCTTGCAGAAAAAGCAAAAAGCTTTTGTGGTTTTTTTTTTTTTTTTTTGGGTTTGGGAGGAATTGAAATTGGAGAGAGAGATGGAGAGATTTTAGGGTTTTGTTTCTCTGGTCGGAATTCGATCCGAGCGCTGTCGATCGTGCTGTCAAGGAGAGAAAGGGGAGAGAGAGAGAAATATAATAAAAGAAATTTTTTTTTTTTTAGGGAGAGAGAGAGAGAGAAGTGAAGGGTAACGGTGAATTGTCCAATTTAGGAGAGATGGGTGGGGAGGGGGAGACGGACACGTGTCGGGTGGAAATGTTTTGGGTTTACTCTTTCTTCCTTTTTTTTTCTCTTTCTACGCAAAACTAGATGTGGCGGGAGGGGAAGGAGGAAAAAAAAGTGGGAATTGGACATTGGAATTGGAATTCGGATTCCCTCCTCTATTTTGGTTTTTCAACTTTTTTTTTTTTACTCTCTTTGTTTCTACATCGTTGATTGTGTGTGTTTGTATTTTGTGGAGTGTTGGATTGTGGAGTGGATGGCTGAGATTGGATGGTTTTAGAATAAAGAGTATTATTTAAGTACTTTTAAAAGGGATTTGGTTTAAGTCTAGTATCCAATTGCACTTGATAAAATGATGACACGTGTCTACTTTATGACACTTATTATTATTTTGACAAGTTCAAGGCAACTAAATTCTACACCGTTGATGATGGTTTTTGCAATTGTTGATGGATGGGGATTTCATGTTTAGTTTATAGAGTGGATGACTAAAATTGGATGGTTTTAGGATAAAGGTAATTATTTAGGTACTCTTGAAAGGGATTGAGCTTGGGTTTAGTGTTCAGTTGCACTTTAACTGTCAAGATAATGACAAATAATCAAAAGTTATATTAGATTTGTCAAGATTATGACACGTAGCAACTTTTGAACATATGTCAATACAACTAGATAATGGACCTTATAATAACATGATACTCTCTCCTTTCATAATATAAATTATTATAATTATGAGAAAGTGGAACACCGTATTACTGCATTCTAAAAATACCTAATAATTAATCAATTATAAGATAATTGTGAAATGGTTGTAACGTGTGTCAATGAGTCAAAGTTTTGTTTAGGTTATTTGAAGTTTCCTTGTTTTTTTGGAAGAAGAAGAAGCTTCCAAGTTAAACTTGGACTTCTAACCTTGAAAACGGACCCTAACTGCGTGGATTGATTAGGGTTGGCTAAGATTTTATCCAAATAGATCTTACTTTTTTTTTCTTTTTTCTTTTTTGAAGGGGTTAAACCGTGTGGTCACATTTATTTGGTGGGTTTATTGATAATTGGATCCTTAAACTTTGGTAAATCGAGTGGTGTTTGTGCGATGAGAAGTCAGAACTGGATCTCTTAGCTGGAAGTGCCCTTTGACCAACTCGTCCATACCATAACCTAAACTAAACGACCCTTGTTTTTTTTTCTTCTTTTTTCTTTTTTTGGCTTTCTTTGGGTGCGTGATGGGGGCCAAGGGTGTTTGTTGAGGCAAATAAGTTGGTTTGGTGGTAGCGTTTGTGTACCTACCGAAACACACTTTGATGCATTGATTTGATTGACATTACAAGGTTTTTTTTTTTTTTTTTTAGTAAGGTGAAAGGGTGTATTTTTAATATAACAGATAACTATGTATTTCTTCTTGCACCATAAATTTTTTTATAAAATATTTTATTTTTTTAAAACAGATTATAACGTATATAAAAGGAAAATTCTTAGAAAAGGAAAGTCAGAAGTATCATTTACATATTAATATTAATTTAATGGGATATCATCTAATCTATAATTTAGGTGAGAATCTTTTTTTTTTTTTTTTAATAATGAAATATTTTGACAAGAAAGTAAAGGATAGATTTATATGTAGCATTTTAAAAAAAAAAATTCATTTTGGAAGTATCATTTGGATAAACCTCAATAAAGTTGATTTAATTTATTCTTTATTATTATTTTTTGTAATTATAGTCTCCTCCCTTGAAATTTGGAGAAATAACACTTCACCACAATTTTGAAAGAAAAAAACACTTTCCCTCCTTGACATCCGATTGACCAAATTTTGTGAAATTCATATTAAAAATATTGTATACTAACCTGTCAAGTTTCCAAATTATCTTATTTTGTAATTAAAATTTATTGTTTTAAATTCTTAATTAAAGTGTATTTTAAAATATTAAGCGTGAATTTTGCTTATTAATTTTTTTAATGAGTATGGAGAGATTTGTTGTTATAAGTGTTTTGGTACTTGATAGATTTTACATTTTTATTCTAAATTTATTAGTTATTTTTTTACTAACCATGGTTTAAATTTTGTAAAGAGATTCTTATAAAAATTTAGAATACTTCATTACTAATATAAGCAAAAAGGAAGAGAATGAGGGGGAGAAGTGTTAATTTCTTCAAGCCATAAGGGAAGGAAGTATAAATACCCTTTTTTTGGGTTTTAACAATGAAAATATATTATCAAGGGAGGACATCTAATAGGAAATTTGCAGCGCAAATATTAAGAGAACTCACATCAACGTGTATGATAGAAAATTTTGTAAAATTTATACATTTTTACCCAAAAATGATCCATATTAATGAGTGTAAAATTATGTAAATTTACAATTTACTACAATAAATCATGTAAATTTACATTGATATTATTATTTTGAATTTAATTTTTTATTCTTTCTTTACGTATGTCGGGTACGAAGGAAGAGCGTAAATAGCAATTATTGTATATGAAGAAAGATAAACAATTAAAAATATTTTTTTAAAATTGATATCTTAATAAAATGTAGTGTAAAATAAATAATCTGATGTGTGATGTTTTGAAAAGTGAATATATAAAATAAAAATAAATAAACAAATTTTTATGCTATAATATACATAAATTTTTGTACAAACAGATGCGAAAGTTTTATTGATCCTATATCTATCTCAGCAAGGCAGAGTTGGCTCCTTTTTTACACTAGTTGATGCCCAAGGAATCCTTAAATAACTTGAAGTTCTCAAAGATGTTCACCAAAATTCCAAAGCATCTATCAAGCCATCCCCTTGACGACAAGGCATGGAAAGTTTTCCATGGAAAGTTGGACCAGGATATAGATACAGTCACCTTCTATCACAATGACTAGTCTTCTACGTACCAAAGAAGCAAACTTATTTTTTAGTGGAACAAAACCCCTAGTCCAATCTCCAACTAAAAACAAATAAAAAGCAACATAGTTTCTCAAGTGGAACAAAAAATAATTAAATTGATTTGTCTCCACTAAAAGAAGTCTGTGGAAAAGTTGGACTAGGATACCTTCTCAGCTAGATCTCAACATCTACTTGCCAAAGAAGCAAACATATTTTCAAGTGGAATAAAACCCATTGTCCAAAATAGAAAGAAAGTTGGAACAAAGCCATCCTGTGAAGGCCAAACCCAAATCACATAGGCCCACTCTTGGAGGGCCATGTAGTGCATCCCTAAAACGATGTTTAACTTTCTACCATACAGAGACACCCCAATCCACCCAAAAAATAAAGTAGAAAATAAATGAAACGTCACACTCAAAACAATTAATAAGCAGAAGAAATGGTTTTGCTTGGAGAGTTAAGAGCATTCCCATCAGGTTTGTTATATGTGTTAAATGCTATAATATTTGGCATTTGGCACATGAAATCTCCAAATATGAGTTTCATCAGGTATCTTATATGTGCCATTTTTATGCAACATGCTACAGTACGCTCTCAAATTTGAGAGCGTACTGTACACCTTTACTATAATTTATATTAATTTTTTATTCTCGCTGGGCCCACTTCAAATGTCACCTCATCGCCTCTTCTTCCCTCTGTCTCCTCATTCCTTCACCGAATTGGATATGCTCTCTCTCTCATTTCTTTCTTTGCTCTCTCACTTCATTTCTTTGCTCTCTCTCCGACGAAACCCAGGAGCATCAAGCCACTGCCTCCCTCTCCGACGAAACCCTCTCCGACGAAACCCAGGAGCATCAAGCCACTGCCTCCCTCTCCGACGAAACCCAGGCCACTGCCTCCCTCTCCGACGAAACCCAGGAGCATCAAGCCACGCCACGCCACACGAACCCGACATACACTCTCAGATCGCCGTCCACCAACACAGCCACACGCCGACCTGCACTCTCAGATCGCCGTCCACCAACACAGCCACACGAACCCGACCCACCACATCCACAACAACCCATGGCCTGATCATAGTGGTTATTTTTTGGGTTGTTGTGGATTTTTTTTTTTTTTTTAATAAGGTGGTGTTGGTGGATGTGGATTTGTGCCAGTGGTGGCTGTCGGTGTTGTTGTGGCGGCTGTTGGTGTTGTTGTGGCAGTGGTTGTTGGTGGCCGTTGTTGCCGCGGTGGTGGTTGTACTGTTGTTGCTGTTGATGATGGTGGGAACTGAAGAGGAGTTTAATATATTATTTTAATGTATAGAAGTGAAAAATAGAACATCTGATAAATGAGATGTTGTAAAATGATGTGTTAAAATAGTAAAGTAGGTTTTTGGTGTGTTAAAATGGCATTTTTTATAGAAGAGTTGATGAAAATGCTCTAAGGCAATTCAAGTCAACTTCGTATAAAAATTTCTACATATTTTAACAACTATTATTTTCTGTTTTATCTAATTAGTTTTCAAAACATCCACATATTGTTTATTCTAAATTCGTGCATTAAATGTGTTTATCGCTTTTCACATGCTTCCAATTTTCTTTCTTTTTTTTTTTTCTCCAAAAATGCAAAAAAAAATTAAAAATTAAAAATTGAAATGTATAATAACTATTGTAGGGACTCAATTTGGATTGACCCAGAGTGATGGGTTTTCAGCCCAATAAGCCCAAACAATAAATTTATAGAGAGTGGGTTGACAAGCTTAGGTGCTGGCCGTCGATCACCACGCTCAAACTTTTTCTTATAAAAAAGGCTAAGTGTTTCCTTACAAATAGGGGAATGCTCCTCGGCCTGTGGCCGAGGAGGCCTCAAGGTTTTTTTCCTCCCCTTTCTGGCTTTACTAGCTCTTCTTTTATAGTTTTCATCTTCCTATCTCCTGCTTCCATCTGTTGATCGTCTATTTGCTTTTCTTCTGGTTGTCCGTCCCATCAGAGGCCTTATCGGCACTCAAGTGGCTCACTCTATCCAACGTTATCCTGCCAAGGGGTTACCTCCCCATTAATGCGGCCAGGGGGGTTGGTTGAGTGCATTCAATGCGATAGTGACAGCTTACTTTGGGGTTAACCTCTCCCCAAAATCACCTTTGTCAGGCCGAGGACAAGGTATCCTCGGCGTGGATCCAGGAGAATAAGCTTCCCTCCCTTCTCTTCAGGAATAGCTTGCGATCCTCGGCATGGGCCTTGGTGCTCTTCTTTTATAGTTTTCATCTTCCTATCTCCTGCTTCCATCTGTTGATCGTCTATTTGCTTTTCTTCTGGTTGTCCGTCCCATCAGAGGCCTTATCGGCACTCAAGTGGCTCACTCTATCCAACGTTATCCTGCCAAGGGGTTACCTCCCCATTAATGCGGCCAGGGGGGTTGGTTGAGTGCATTCAATGCGATAGTGACAGCTTACTTTGGGGTTAACCTCTCCCCAAAATCACCTTTGTCAGGCCGAGGACAAGGTATCCTCGGCGTGGATCCAGGAGAATAAGCTTCCCTCCCTTCTCTTCAGGAATAGCTTGCGATCCTCGGCATGGGCCTTGGGCCTGCTATATGATGGGCCGAGGCTATTAGGCCCACGGACCCCACAACTATGTTTGTGCATATTTGCTAAGGGTGTCAAATAGATGGGTTTGATGGGTTTGGGGTGGACATAATTAGGCTAGGTATATAAAACTCATTTACTCATTTAAAACTCATTTAACTAATTGTTTTTAACCCAAATCTAACCCAACCCAATTATTATAGATAAACTCTAACTCACCCAATTACACAATTACCAAAATGCCATTAAAGTGAAAATGACCAAAGTACTCTAAAATCTTAAAAATGACCAAAATATTAAACAAATTTCTTGTACTTTCCCACACTTTCTCACCTACCAAACAGTTGAAATCTACCAAAAATAAGAAAAATATAGAACAACCCTAAAAACTTGGTCCACCCCAAAACTTTGAGAATTCTTTATTGTTGTTTCTGGATAATCAAACAACGAAGAATAACCAGATTTTGCTCAAGAATGTTACCCAACAAAGGCTGAATAATTAGAAATGATGTTTCTTTGAAACTCTTCATTCGACGCTGCCTTAAGTTCGATTAGCTTCGAACAAAGATGCATAATGCCCTAAAAAAACCGAAAATGCAACAAACAAACAAAGCAAACTAATCATTCACATTTTTTACTTTCTTTTCATAAAATTTTCTCAGCATCCAAGCAGTGGTGTATGATTAGATTTAGACCTTTCTAGTCATGGATTGGAGTTCGGAGTAGTCATTGTCATCCTCGTCGTCACGGTCGATGGAGATAGAGGAGAAGTCAAGGCTGGTGTGAGACTACGTTTGGTTTTCCATGTCTCGGAATCAAAATCTTCTAGTCGAGGTGGAAGGAGATTCCATGGAAAATGGATTCCCAAGAAACAAACAAGAAAGGAGAATTCCAATTCCAATTCCAAGCAATGAAGAAGAAGAAGTGAGAATGAGCTAATATTATTAGGTAGTGTTTTTCTTGAGCAAAATTTGGTTATTCTTCTTTGTTTGATTATACAGAAACCACAATAAAAAATTCTCAAAGTTTTGGGCTGGGGTTTTTTTTTTTTTTTTTAATTATTATGAGAAGGGTGAGTTTGGGTATATTGTTTTTGGGTTAAATGAGTTTTAATGGGTTTTTAGTTAAAACCCAATAATCACTGGGTCAATTGGGTTAATGCCCATTTAACCCAATTAATAATTGGGTGAATTTGGGTTTAATTAGAGTGGGTAGGTTTGGGCGGACAAATGAGTTTGGGCTTAATTTGCCACCCCTAATATTTGCCCAACGTACTAAAGCAAAAATGAATTTTGCACAACGTATTATGCTAATATGTTAGTGGTTTTTAGGAGTTGGTTTGGAAATTTTTGATAGTGCTCTAAGCGCTATTTTATGTGACTTTTAGAAGTATACCAATGGTGCAAAACTGAGCATCACTGTACTAGGCTCTCTAACCAATATGAAAGTTCCCTTGAGCTTGGTCTCAAGTTATCATCTATGAAGCATGGGTGCGTTTCGGGACTCGGGTGCCGATGCAGGACTCGACAATTTTTCAAAAATGTGGGTGCGGGTGCGGCGGGACTCGGCGATTAAAAAATTATTAAAAATATATTTATTTATATTTTTAATATATTACTAAGCATACTTTTTCACATTATATAAACATATACCAAATTTAAAAGCAATAGTAGATAATAACTAAAATATGATATTCATAAATTAAATACAACCCACAAGATTGAAACTAAAACATTTCATGATGTTCGGAAATTAGAATACAACTCACAAGTTTGAAACTAAAATAAAATAAAAGATAATCAATAAGACAATCAAACACCAACATCATCATCATCAAGATCAATAGCTTCACTTCAAACTTCACTTTCACTAGTAGTAACACTAGTGTTAGCATTTCCAAAAACCATGGCCTCCAACTCTAGCTCATCAAGTGTAAGGGCTACATTCTCAAGAATTCTAGCTCCTCCATGTATATCACTCTCATTCCAAGAGTCTCCTACAATATCCCACATCTTTGTTGAAGTATTTACGTACTTCTCATTACGCCATGACAAGAGTCAAAGATTAGAATGCACATATACCAAATCTTCAGCGCGTGTAGGAGCCATTTTGTTTCTTTTTAAGGAATGAATGAATTTGTATGTGCTCCAATTCCTCTAAACGCATGAGGATGAACAAGGTTGTCCAGAAAGTTTAAGGACAAGGATTTGAAGAGTTGGAAATGCGGAACCGTGGTATTGCCACCAAACCAAAGGTTGTAAGGCCCACCTATCTGTCAAGGCATCTGGTGAAGGAAACCTCCCTCATGAAAATGCAGCAAACTCAAACTTCACCACCTTTAATTCATTCTCATCTTCAGAGTATCGATCCAAACACTTGCTCCTTTCCATTGAAATTTCATGGTCCCAATGTGGAGAGATGCATTTTGGAGTCTCCGAAAGCCATTCAATGGAGTAATACCTAGTTAAAGATTAAAAAACAAATATAGATGAAACGTGTGTTTTACTAGAAGGGTGGACTAAGGAAAATAGAAAATAAATGTACTTACTTAGAATTTAAGGAATGAGCCAAGCAATGTAGGGGTGTACAATTTTTAGTCCATCGATCAATGAGTATATCATACACCACACCCCAAAATGAGCTATACTGATCATCTTCCAAGCCTTCATGCCGATATATTGCTGCCTTCACCTTCTTTATCATTGAATCCCACATCTCATACACAAGACTAAAACAAGGCTTATCTGTGTCGACTACTCGTAGCATATCCTAAATAGGTGCTGTGAATTCAAGGATATAATCAATTTTATCCCACCAAAGATCACTTAGAATCATATCTTTCACCTTTTGAGCTTTTCCAACATCATCCTCTATAAGAAGCCCATTGGTCACTAATAGTCATGGCTTGAAGGCATCTTTTTATCAACTTCAACCTTTTCAGCATTACAACAACCAAAACAAATCTAGTATCAGCAACTTGGAGCAGTTTTAATGGACAAAATTCATTAAACATTGACAACCTCATTGAATGGTTCATGACAAAAACACGTATGAAGGATGCATCATCTGCAATACATGTAATCCAACTACATTCCTCATATGCAACTTCATTCTTTTTGGTGTTTTTTGCTACACAAATATTCTTCAAAGCTAGATTGAGAGTGTGGACAACATAGGGTGTCTAAAATATTTTAGGATACTCACCTTCAATAAGAGTTCCAGTAGACTTCATCACACTAACATTATCAGTGATAACTTGGACAACTTTTTCATGTCCAATCTCTTTTATAGCATCCTTCAACACCCCAGCAATATAATGTTTGTCTTTGAACTCACCTAGCCCATCAATTGCCTTTATAAACACTGAACCCCCATCTGATACAATCATAATATTAATAAGAGGCCTCCTTTGTGGATCTGACCATCCATTAGAAACTATACTTACATTATTTTCAAACCAAAAGTCCTTAATTCGTTTCAAAAGTCTTTCAACATGAGCTCTTTTTTTTTTTTTTTTTTTTGCAAAAGTGTTGTTCTCAAGGCATTGTATCTAGGAGGAAGATAATCCGAAATGCTATGGGTAGCAGCATATGCATAAGAACTACAATAATATGGGTTCCTTGCAAAGTTAAATAGAAGTCCACCAGTGTAAAACATCCTAGTAATTCCGCTATCCAAATCATGTCTAGCATTATTCTGGAATGTTTTCTCCAAAGGAGAATTCATAGTCAACTTCCTCCTCTTACCATTAACTGGATTTGTACTATCACTCCCTTCTTGTCTCCGAAATGGGGAAATAGGTATAGGCCCATGGCCTGAGGGAGGTGGGGGTAAGGGAATTTGACTTCTCCATTCTCTCTCTAACTTATCATTTTCAACTTGATCATGCATTCGCTGCATTTCTAGCCTATGGCTCAGTGTCACCTTAGGGCATAGTTTAATACCTTTATTAGGAATTTTTAATAAATGAGCCTTAATCCTAGAATAGGATCCCATATAAACTACAACACAATAGTTGCACTTAAAGTATGTGTTTCCACCTGATTTAATAGAAGCACCAGGTGGTTTTTCTACTTTATTCACATACTACCTGTGGGTACTTGACTCCACTCTAAGGATTTGTTCGCTTTGGGGAGCCAGTCCCTCACGAATTTGTCCTCTTTTACCGAGTGCAGGCAAGCCGAGGAGGGTTTCATAGTCTCAGCCCCAAGGCCTGGAATCCCACATCGGAAAGAGAACCCTCCCACTAGCGCTTTATATGCTTCTGGAGCTTGCACTAGTGTACCACTACTACACATGTGTAGTAGTGGTACACTAGTGCAAGCTCCAGAAGCATATAAAGCGCTAGTGGGAGGGTTCTCTTTCCGATGTGGGATTCCAGGCCTTGGGGCTGAGACTATGAAACCCTCCTCGGCTTGCCTGCACTCGGTAAAAGAGGACAAATTCGTGAGGGACTGGCTCCCCAAAGCGAACAAATCCTTAGAGTGGAGTCAAGTACCCACAGGTAGTATGTGAATAAAGTAGAAAAACCACCTGGTGCTTCTATTAAATCAGGTGGAAACACATACTTTAAGTGCAACTATTGTGTTGTAGTTTATATGGGATCCTATTCTAGGATTAAGGCTCATTTATTAAAAATTCCTAATAAAGGTATTAAACTATGCCCTAAGGTGACACTGAGCCATAGGCTAGAAATGCAGCGAATGCATGATCAAGTTGAAAATGATAAGTTAGAGAGAGAATGGAGAAGTCAAATTCCCTTACCCCCACCTCCCTCAGGCCATGGGCCTATACCTATTTCCCCATTTCGGAGACAAGAAGGGAGTGATAGTACAAATCCAGTTAATGGTAAGAGGAGGAAGTTGACTATGAATTCTCCTTTGGAGAAAACATTCCAGAATAATGCTAGACATGATTTGGATAGCGGAATTACTAGGATGTTTTACACTGGTGGACTTCTATTTAACTTTGCAAGGAACCCATATTATTGTAGTTCTTATGCATATGCTGCTACCCATAGCATTTCGGATTATCTTCCTCCTAGATACAATGCCTTGAGAACAACACTTTTGCAAAAAAAAAAAAAAAAAA
>NW_027069473.1:274971-289715 GCF_002906115.3 Quercus suber
CTAGCATTATCCCACTCTCCGCCATTAATATAAATTCAAATGTAATAATATACATGCACACACGTGCACACACACACAGATATATAGTTCCACTTCCTACCACTCACCTTAGTCACCTACCCTCTCAAACAACTACATTGCAGTCTTTGATTATTCTTTGTCTCTCTCTCTCTCACTGTGTCTCTCTGTGTGTCTCTCTCTCTATGCCTAAATCATAGTTGTGTTTGTGCTCCTACAGTTTCAAATCTAAGAAAAATGTAGCATTTTTTGCAAAAAAAATCCATTATTTCAGCCCATCTTCAAATATTTGCAAAATCGGTTTAACTGGATTGGTTCTTGGTTTTATAGCTAATTAGGCGGTTAACGGTTTTTTTTTTTTTCATTAATTTTCGATTTTTGTGAATAATAGGACCGGATTGATGTCTGGTTCTCGATTGAATTGTCCAGCTCGATTTTTAAAACCATGTTTGAGATTTGCTCCGTTTGTTTTTCGTAACCCATCTCAGTTAAAAAAAAAAGTTTAATATGTTTTTTACTCACCTTTTATGTCTCTCTCCTCTCAAGAAAAAAAAAGTGAGTTTTGTAAAAATTCAAGAACATCCAACCAATTCAACCGAAAAAAAAAAAAGAAAAAAAAAAGAAAAAGAGAAACCCAGCATCAAAATTCACAATCTAAAATCCACCGTAAAAGAAAATCACCATCAAAACAGAGAACCCACCATCAAAATCCACCAACAAAGAAACTCATTCTCTAAAATTTATATATATATATATATATATATATATATATATATAAATCCACTATCAAAGAAACCAAAAAACAAGCTCCAAACTCCTCCCCCAATTCGTACCAACTTCATTAAACCCATTTACTCACAAAACATTAAAAGCTTAGAGCAACCAACCTATTGTGTGGTTGGTCCTCTCTTACATATAGCCAACATTTAATACAAGTGCTACTGCAATTTTGAACTTAATAAATGGTATTATTTTTCTTCTAAAGTTTTGTACTGATCTTGGTTTCTAATTTATTGCCATAAGTATTTTGACCAACAACTTTTGGGGAAGAGGGTCGTATTTGATATAACTCATTTAACTCATGTAAGAGAGACTACAACAAAAGTGGGCTATGATGACGAAATCTAGTGAGGATAAACAATTTCGTCACCAAATGATAACATTTAGTGAGGAAAAAAAGAATCTGTCACCAAATATTATAAAAATTTTAAAATCGGTGACGAAATCAATATTTCGTCACCAAAATGTAACAATTGGTGACAAAATCAATATTTCGTCACCAAAGATGTACCAATTGGTGACGAAATATTTATTTCGTCACTATAGATCATGAAAAAAAGGCAAACCTAGGGTGACGAAATATTCCCATCACCAAAGACTTACTAAAGGTGACGAAATTCTAAATTCGTCACCTAATATTAGGATGTAGGTGTTTTTGGTGACGAAATAAATTTTCGTCACCTATTGTTTAACCAAAGACTAACTGGAGGAGACGAAATTCCAAATTCATCATCCAATATTAAGATGGAGGTGTTTTTGGTGTCGAAATAAGTGTTTGTCACCTATTGTTTACAAATAATTAAGAATGGCCATGGGCAGGGTATATCTATATATACCCAACCTAATTAATTTATCCATGGATATCCGATTGCTTTACCTAATTAGTATCCATATCCAATTATTACCCGATCTGTTTGTCCATAGATATCCATACCCTACCCAAAGCCGATTTTTATAAAATCACCAAATATGCTCAAAAACAACTAAAATGACCAATATATCCTCAAAATTTCTAAAATAAACAAAATACCTAAGAAACCCTTTAAAATGACCAAAATACTCCTACAATCTCTAAAATCACCAATTATGCTAAAAACCCACTAAACTGACCAAAATATCCCAAAATCTCTAAAATGAGCAAAATACCCATGAAATAACCTCAAAAATGACTAAAATACCCCCCAAAATCACCAAATATGCTCAAAAACCACTACAAATTACCAAAATATCCCCTAAACCTAATAAATGACCGAAACACCCAAATCCTAAAAAATGACCAAAGTACACTCGAAACTTAAAAAATGACCAAAATACCCCCTAAACCTAAAATTTGGCCAAAATACCCCCGCAACAAAAAATTACCAAATAACCCCTAAACCTAAAAAATAACCAAAATACCTCTGAAACCTAAAAACTGACCGAAATAGCCTTGATGCTTGAAAATTACCAAAATCCCCCTAATCCTAAAAAAAGACCAAAATACCCCCCCCCAAAACCTAAAAAATGACTAAAATACCCCTGAAACCTATAAAATGAAAAAAAAAATATTACCTTATTACTTATTGTTATTGTATTATTATTATTATTACTACTATTATTTAGTGTTTTATTTTATTTCTTCTCCCGCACAAACTCTATTTCATGGGACAGGATATTAGTGCGGGAAGTTTTATTTGAGAAAAAATTGGGGAGCGGAAAGTTGAACTATTTTCCCATATCCTTTCAGTTCCGACTTTATCTCCATCCATGATTTCGTATCTCAAGTTTGAAGCTTATCTCTTTTGGCTTAGAATTTGGTTTTCTCACACAAACAACAGAAACTATCAACAACAAAAAAAAGTTTTTTAGATAGGAAAAAAAAAAAAATTGAGATGAGAAGGAGGCAAAGATTGTGCTTGGAGGAGCAGCAGAGGAGAAGTTCAGTCTCTTTTTCTGGCTTTTCTTGAAGAATTTCAATCTCTTATTCCGATTGGTTTGAGAAATTTCTTTGACTTATAGGTATGATCTTTTGCTTCTCTTAAAATTTAATTTTTATTTATTTGTTTTTAGAGAAGGCTTAGGAAAAAAAAAAAAATTAGCTTTGGATTTTGAGCAGTGAAGTAGAATGAAATAGCCTGATTGCAAAACAAATTTCAAAGTATTTGAAGTGATTCATTGCAATTAATAGTGATTCTAGTGAATATGTAGTTGGAAAGGAAGATTAAAATCTATAAACATCTAAATTAAGGATTAACGTTGGGAAATTTCATTGAAAATTGAGTTAGGAGCTATAGTTTGTATTTTTTAAAATTAATTCATATAAACCCTTTACCAAAAAATATCCAACCCATTCATTGCCCAAACCCCGTCCAAAATTATACAAACATCAACAAAAATTTCAACAAATTCCAATCAGCAAATATTATCCCTAGATAGAAAAATCCTTTGTAAATTCAAATATCCCCATTTACTTAAAAAAGAAACCCACATCTTTGCTACTGCTGCTGTCTCTAACCTGGAATTGTTCATTTGCCTCTACAACTTGCCAATTTTCCACTCCAGTCACTGCCTAAGCGAAGCCAGACTCCACTTAGGCTTCGATCCAACCTTACTGTGCAGACTGTAGAGCTATTTATTTCTCAATGTTTATGTTTGAGATATATGCGCGTTCTTGCTTGACCAATATAGAAATAACATGGAACTTTCAGCTGAAAGAACTACTGAGAAAAAAGGGAAGATATATGCGTGTATGTCTAATAAAATTAATTAATGGTCTCTTGAGTTTATGTTTTTGACTTTTGAATCTTCCATAACCTTCTATTTGTCTTGTTGTGGTTTACACTTTACAGCTTGCATATATTATAATATTATTTTATTTTATTTTATTTTTAGTTCTGGCTTTATAAATGATAATAGTACTATCTACATACTACAATTTTGATAGCCACGTATAGGTTTATAAATCTTCCACTCTTGTTATATTATTTTAATTTATATTAATTTTGCCTTTTAACAGTGGCAATTGATTGAACAATAAATGCAATTGATGCAAGTTCAAAATAAAAGAAGGCTCCTCTTTGTAAAAAAAATTATATATATAATATTTTATTTATATATTTTAATTAAAAATAATTTTTTTATTAATCAATGAAATGCATTAAAAATGTTCCATGCACAATCTGCTCACTATCACACTCGACAGTGACAGTGTACACTGCACAAAGCTTGATAAATGATAGCCTGATAGTAGTACTCAACTGTTGAGTATATAATATTTTATAATCTACAAAAGTTGAGAAAAATGTCATAACCACTGCGCAAGTGCAAGAGATCTCTGCATATAGCTATTAGCTAGCCCCCACCCACACAACTACATTGCCTACACATTCACTAACCCAGTAACCCACCCACACAGGCCACACACACCCAATGTATACCCACTCAAATTAATATATATATATATATATTTATTTATGCAAGCTTTTACTTTATTATTATTTTTTTTGCTGATTTTTTTTTTTTGCTTAATGCAAGCTTTAACTTTATGAATTATTATAATTATCACACTAACTAATAATTTGATGTATATCATATCAACTCAATTGTATTATAGTGATACTAATTTATTGAACCATGTAATATATTAATTTTATTTGTGCAGGTTTAGACTTTAAAGTATAAAGTGGTTATGACTTTAGAAAATTTGCAATAACCGATTAGTAATTTTGCATTTCAAAAAGCAAGAAAAATATATTAAATAAAATTTTTTAATAAATATTATTTAAGAAATATTAAATATTAAAAAGACCTCACTTAAAATGTTTGCCTAAGGCCGCAAAATTGTTGAGATGGCCCTGGATGGTGGTTTGAGTAACCAAACTTAGTTATTATTATAGTTAAATTAAAAAAAAAAAGTCATTATTTTTAATTGTTGTTTAAGATATATTATATTTGAAATGGTAATATGTGTACTTATTTATAAATAATTTTGGTAATATGAAAGAAGGTAGGGTATAACTTTTTTTTTTAATACTTACAAAAAGTGATGACTTTTGATAAACTATTTCATATCATACCTATGAGACACTCTAAAATTCTATGGATCAATAATGTGGTAATTATGAAATGAAGACCTTTACTTTTTTTTAGTCATCATTTTTTTTTTTTGGTTAAGTTAGTTTGGCCCCCTTAAAAAATTTCATAGCTCCACCATTGCTTCTATATATATATAATAAATTTGTTTGTTATAGCTATATATAGTTATGTTCAATTAAGTTTAGTGAATTAGTAGCCCATTTATTGTGCCTAGTCTATACTGCCAAAACAATGATCAAGCAGTCCTGTGGCACCTATATTTGGTCGGAAGGAATATGGAGATTTTATATCTGGTCTGTCTTATTTTGTCCATGAATCTTGTTATTAGGTGCACTTCCTTGTTGATTCTGGTGTTGATCATCATTTAATTCTCCTTTGTCGTCCAAACCCAATATATTCTGCTTCCCCTTATCCGCTTTTCATAAAATATGTTAGAATTTTATCAATCTATTTTTTTTTCTCGAATTGTTTTCTGCAAATTGAAAAGCAGAGTTCTCATGTACATCTTGGTTTTCAGTTGCAGCAAAATTCTTAATTCATAGATTTTAGACCCCAATTCTGAAACTGTAAGTACTAGCTCTATGACAAGACGTTGATTTTTGTATGTAACATTTGTGCATTCTCTTGGTTGCATTTGATAAATAGGATTTGTGACAAACACACATGCTCATGCCTAAAATACCTGTTATTCAATTAAAATACTTTGAAATGTCAGCTTTGGATTATTATTACTTTAACCTTGTATAACAATGGTTACCATTGCTTTTTATCTTGCTTACAATCAAGAACTTCTCATTTATTTTTACATAGTATTATTTCTATTACTGATTTTTTTGGGATATTAGATATTGATAATACCAAGGGTTTTGCATCCTCACCATATCACAACGAGGTAGGCAAGGGAAGCTTAGAAGCTTATCCTCAAAGCAAGTAGTTAATAAAGTTTATTGACACGATCAAGGTTACTTTTTGCTAGAATGCTAGACTTGTAATTTATGTATATACCTAAGTTACTTATTGAAATCTATTTATTTATTTTTTGTCTAAACTTTACAATGAAATCATCTATCTTTATAACTGGTATTTTGTTACTCTTGCTGCCCTATAACTTGAACATGCCATTTTTGTTGTATGTGGCTTCCATGTTAGCAGCTAAATTGTGATTCTTTTTGTTTTATGTTTCTTACTTGGGAGAATTTGTAATGAATAGAATTGTATTTTATTTTCTATGTCAATCTATAGTTGCAAAAATGGCCAAAAGGGCAAAGACACTCATAATAAATAACAAAATATGAGATGGAAAGAGCACAAAGAATCAAGCAAAACCAAGAAAGAATGAATGCTTTGGGATTAAAGCATCTGTCAACTTTTTTGCCTAAATTTGCATATGTGGGAAGAAAAAGAGTTAGTGTTCAAGTAGATGACAACGGTATGTACCAGTTATTGGTGAAGATGCTGGTGATGATGAGTCATCTAGTACTTTAAATAATGAGGTACTATATATATGATTTGGTGCATGTGATACTTCGCTCTTTGTAATATTGTGATGAAATAACTTGTCTTTGTAAAATTGTGCTTGGAATGATCAATGAAAATCATCGATTGAAGATATTTTAAATGATGAAATAACTTGTTTATATCTTAACTTTTAATTAATTTAGATATTTATATATATTTTGTATGATACAGATGGCTCGATATAGGCGTGAGGAATCTACCCGAACAGTCCAGCATATTGGCCATCATCAGGCAACATATCTTGGTGGAGATTCTCTTACCAAATTTCTACTAATGTGAGGCACAGCTTGTGGACACCGTCTACCACAGGTGGTGAGATATTTAAGTTTCATTACTTGATTTCATAATCACACTATATTTAGTTCACTTATTGATTTAATTTATATTATGTCTTGATTGCATCGACTAGTAGACGTGCCGTGGCATGACGCGTGGATTAGGAGTACGAGGACTTGTTGAGAAACATGGGAAGCTACCGGTCCGCATTGCCCGGAGTTTTGTGATCCAGTTGGTGAACATGCAGGGAAGCTTGCCAACCAAATTGGTGTGCAAGTGCGTACGAACTTGTCCACTACGAAAGCTTATAGTTGGAAGAATGTTGATAGCAGTGAAAAGAGGCGATCATTCAAAATTTGGCGGTACTTTAAATGTTTATAGTTGTCCATGAGCTTGATTTTGTTGTTTTCATTACATTGCTTTATACTTTATGTTGTATTTATAGTGTATTGTTGATGTTGTCACTATGCATATTTTTTGTTGTATTTAAGTTCCATTACTTGATGTTGATGTTTTCTATGGACATTTTTTGCACTGTCTTACTAATAATTATGCATCTTTTTTGTTGTTGTACATCTTATCAGAGATATAGGTTTATAGTCTAGATTGTTATTGATGTGTTTTCCTTTACACTTGTGCAGATATGGGATTGGTGGCAAAAAGACAGTCTTTGTGATACTACTTGAACTCAAATAATTTTCTGTAAAGTTTGGAAGTTTTCATTTGTATATAAATGGTTGTAATTATTTTGTGAACATCTTTATTGCATTTTAGATTGTATGGATGTGGTTAAAAATGAATGGATGATTTGTTTATGGATGTGGTTATAAATGAATGGATGATTTGTTTATGGATGTGGTTTGAAATTAACAAGTTAATGTAATGGCAAGTAAATGTAAAGAATATTAAAAATATATATAAAATTGGTGACAATAATTTTCGTCACTATATTTGACTATAAGCAGAAATTGGTGACGAAATAATTCGTCACCTAATATATTGAAATTAAAAAAAAAAAAAGAAAAAAAAAAAAAGAAGAACAATTGGTGACGAAAAACTTCTTCACCTAATCTATTGATATTGGAAAAAAAAATACATTTTGTGACTAAATATTTCGTCACTAAAAGTAAGGTTTAGTGACGAAAACATTAGGTGACGAAAAACTTTTGTCACCTATCATTTTTTATTGGTGACGAAAAAATTTCATCACCTATCTTTTTTTTTTGGGTGACGAAACATTTTCGTCACCAATACATAAGGTGACGGAGCTTAGGTGACGATTGTTGTTTCGTCACCATTTCGTCACCGTATGTATTCGTGACGAAATAATGACATATTGTGATGAAATGTTTTTGTCACCATAGCCCACTTTTGTTGTAGTTATATATAGATGTCTCCTCTATTGCAAAAGGATATTAATTAAGTAGCTTCAAGCAAGCCATTTTCGTCCCCTTTGACTTTTGTACAAAAGCCATTCCTACTCTATTTGATGTATGAGCTTAGACATACAAAAACCAACACACCTACACACATCCAAACCCACAATGCATTTGATAGCCATGCCCCAAACTCCATTTTTCAAACCCTAACAACTAAAAGAAACCCAATCCCTAAATCAAATAAATAGCGGCATAGACAGAGGGTTTGGGGTTTGGTTTTTGAGCGAAGAAATGGAGCCACCAACAACAACACCAATGACCCACCACAGCCACGACGACATCGCAACCAAGACGTGACCATCTCAACAACCCAAAATCTCAGATCGACCATAACAACCCATATGTCATGCTTCTCCTTCAAACCCACACCCAAGGCAATTATGCTCATCCACAAATCAAAACCAAAACCCATACAGCCACTTTTGTGCTCCTCATGTAACGTCCCAATCAGAGGGGGAAAAATATATAGAGAAGTCAGATTTTTTATGGGTCTCACATGCTCCCACCTACCCCATCCTTCCCCACCACTCATTTTTTCACTCTATCTCTTTATCTCTTTGACCGGCCAAAGCTCCTCATCTCACATTTCTTTCTATTTCTTCTTTTTCATTTTATGTCTAACACTCTCCACTGCCTCACACTCTCCCACCGATACCTCTATGCCACCATCTCCACCATCATTTTTCTGGCAATGTCACCGGAAAATCTTTAGGAACCTCTAAGCATCTTCATCTTTTATTTGAGGTAAAAGTTTCTAATTTTTTTTGGTAGGTTTAAATGCTTTTACTTGAGGTTATTTTTATCTAAGTTTTAATAATGATACCCATATGAGCATTGGAAGTAATATTTACGTGTTTATATGTATGAGTTTTGTATTGGTGGAATTATTTGATGAGTAGGTTTATGGTTTGTGCTAATGATGACTACCTAAGGTTTATGTATGGTGGAAAATTTGGGGGTTTTGAGTTATAACATGTGATGGTGGGTAAATCAAAATTTTCCATTGTCATAGGGTTTACTTGGAGTTAGTTGAAGTTCTAAATTTCTTGTCTTGGAGGATATTTTGATTTTTCTTTCATGGGTCTCTTAATGATGTAGTGTAAATTTTATGGAAGCTAGTCATAATGTTGGAGATGATATTAAATGGGTTAACCTTATCATTGGAGTTTATGCCTTGTGAATCAATTTGTTGAGAAATTTTGAAAGTGGAATATATTATTATTGACGAGGTTAAATATTAGGCTTGCCTAATTAAGTGTTTATTTGTCAATTCCTAAATTATAGTTAGATACAATTTTAAGCTTTATGCTTATTGTGTTAGGTTCGCTTGACATTGTTGAGGTTCTAGCTAATCTCCTTTAGAGCTTGGAGAATTAGGCTTTTTGCGGGTTGCAAGGTAAGTAGTTCTATAATGGGAATTTTGGAAAATAACCATGTTTTATAAATGTTGTTTTTGGGTCAAATACATTCTGGAAATTTATATGTGAATACATGTTTTCTTAAAAGTATTGTGTTGTGACCCTATTATATATGAAAAGAGCATCATATTTGGTATTGCATTTGGGGAAATGCATGAATTGTTGATATGGAAAAATGAGCATCTTTTATTTAATCTTGATAAGAAAATCTTGGATTTTATGGTATATTGGAATTGATAGAAAATCTTTTTGACAAAAATGAAGTTGAAAACCTTACAAACTTTGTAGAAGTTAGATTATTTAAGGTTTTCTGAAATTACCTAGATATGAACTATGTGTTTCAAAGTAATATAACCTGTGAGCTTATGTGGTTTTAACACCATGCCATGTGTGATTTCCCAGTGATCACCCGATTTGGTTTTCATAATCTTTGTGACAATAAACTCAAATCTAAGTCAGTGCCCTTTCACTTTGGATGACGTGTTCTTCCCTGCTGCCCATGGGGGGAAGAGGTTCCTTGATTGTGTATGGGTGAGGTTGCTGCCCATGGGGCCAAGAGACCACATGCAAGAGAGGTCCAATTTGACGCGCTCTCTCTGCTACCTATGGGGGGAGAGAAAAATCTTGAGGGTATGGGTGAGGTTGCTGTCCATGGGGCCAAGAGTCTGCATACTAGAGAGGACAATATCATGCCACTTGTGAATGGGTGGATCCCCTGACCAGTCTATGTGGTAGTGCGGTATATTTGAGATAAATTATCATATGTTAGATTTTATGGCTTTGGAATTATATTATTATTGCTCACAAATTAGCATATGGTTTCAAGATATTTACTTTGAGGAACTTGTATTTCATTATTAAATCATTCTTTTCATATTATTATTATTATAGTGGATGAAACTTGCTTTTCCCCCACCCCCATTAATTATGCTACTCACTGGGCATTAGCTCATCCCACCCTTTCACAGTTTTTTAGAGTAATTAGCTATACCTTGGATATGAAGCTTACTTTGTTGGTAAGGATTGAAGTGCTATGTTAAATTTGGAGACTTTTGCTGTAAATGGTTGGTGACTCGACTTTGCTATGTTCACCGAGACATTAATTAATTCTATTGGAGGTTGGTCACTTGAGGTTTGTTAGCCTTAGGCGTGGTAGGCCTAGACTCGATATTAAGATTCTTTATCCTTGATAAGATTGTGACTTTGTGTAATCCAAGATTTTTGTAATATATTCATGTATTATGTGAAAGCACATAATTTTTAATTATTTTTCGTAAATGTATTATAGAGCTTTGACTTGTAATGTGGAGATTTATGATTATATATCCTTATCATGTGGAAATGAAAAGAAAATAAAGATCTTCTATAGTTGGTTGTCCAAAAAGGAAAAATCTACAAGTACCCTTGAGATGTATTTCTCATGCTTTGGACTCTTTTGGGTTTGGGGCATGACACCTCCACTGTTCCAATCGTGACCCAAAGCTACCACCAATTTGAACAAGAGTTAGAGATGATAGAGACAAAGACAAAACAAAAAGATAAAGAGACAAAGAGNAAAAAAAAAAAAAAAAAAAAGAAGAACAATTGGTGACGAAAAACTTCTTCACCTAATCTATTGATATTGGAAAAAAAAATACATTTTGTGACTAAATATTTCGTCACTAAAAGTAAGGTTTAGTGACGAAAACATTAGGTGACGAAAAACTTTTGTCACCTATCATTTTTTATTGGTGACGAAAAAATTTCATCACCTATCTTTTTTTTTTGGGTGACGAAACATTTTCGTCACCAATACATAAGGTGACGGAGCTTAGGTGACGATTGTTGTTTCGTCACCATTTCGTCACCGTATGTATTCGTGACGAAATAATGACATATTGTGATGAAATGTTTTTGTCACCATAGCCCACTTTTGTTGTAGTTATATATAGATGTCTCCTCTATTGCAAAAGGATATTAATTAAGTAGCTTCAAGCAAGCCATTTTCGTCCCCTTTGACTTTTGTACAAAAGCCATTCCTACTCTATTTGATGTATGAGCTTAGACATACAAAAACCAACACACCTACACACATCCAAACCCACAATGCATTTGATAGCCATGCCCCAAACTCCATTTTTCAAACCCTAACAACTAAAAGAAACCCAATCCCTAAATCAAATAAATAGCGGCATAGACAGAGGGTTTGGGGTTTGGTTTTTGAGCGAAGAAATGGAGCCACCAACAACAACACCAATGACCCACCACAGCCACGACGACATCGCAACCAAGACGTGACCATCTCAACAACCCAAAATCTCAGATCGACCATAACAACCCATATGTCATGCTTCTCCTTCAAACCCACACCCAAGGCAATTATGCTCATCCACAAATCAAAACCAAAACCCATACAGCCACTTTTGTGCTCCTCATGTAACGTCCCAATCAGAGGGGGAAAAATATATAGAGAAGTCAGATTTTTTATGGGTCTCACATGCTCCCACCTACCCCATCCTTCCCCACCACTCATTTTTTCACTCTATCTCTTTATCTCTTTGACCGGCCAAAGCTCCTCATCTCACATTTCTTTCTATTTCTTCTTTTTCATTTTATGTCTAACACTCTCCACTGCCTCACACTCTCCCACCGATACCTCTATGCCACCATCTCCACCATCATTTTTCTGGCAATGTCACCGGAAAATCTTTAGGAACCTCTAAGCATCTTCATCTTTTATTTGAGGTAAAAGTTTCTAATTTTTTTTGGTAGGTTTAAATGCTTTTACTTGAGGTTATTTTTATCTAAGTTTTAATAATGATACCCATATGAGCATTGGAAGTAATATTTACGTGTTTATATGTATGAGTTTTGTATTGGTGGAATTATTTGATGAGTAGGTTTATGGTTTGTGCTAATGATGACTACCTAAGGTTTATGTATGGTGGAAAATTTGGGGGTTTTGAGTTATAACATGTGATGGTGGGTAAATCAAAATTTTCCATTGTCATAGGGTTTACTTGGAGTTAGTTGAAGTTCTAAATTTCTTGTCTTGGAGGATATTTTGATTTTTCTTTCATGGGTCTCTTAATGATGTAGTGTAAATTTTATGGAAGCTAGTCATAATGTTGGAGATGATATTAAATGGGTTAACCTTATCATTGGAGTTTATGCCTTGTGAATCAATTTGTTGAGAAATTTTGAAAGTGGAATATATTATTATTGACGAGGTTAAATATTAGGCTTGCCTAATTAAGTGTTTATTTGTCAATTCCTAAATTATAGTTAGATACAATTTTAAGCTTTATGCTTATTGTGTTAGGTTCGCTTGACATTGTTGAGGTTCTAGCTAATCTCCTTTAGAGCTTGGAGAATTAGGCTTTTTGCGGGTTGCAAGGTAAGTAGTTCTATAATGGGAATTTTGGAAAATAACCATGTTTTATAAATGTTGTTTTTGGGTCAAATACATTCTGGAAATTTATATGTGAATACATGTTTTCTTAAAAGTATTGTGTTGTGACCCTATTATATATGAAAAGAGCATCATATTTGGTATTGCATTTGGGGAAATGCATGAATTGTTGATATGGAAAAATGAGCATCTTTTATTTAATCTTGATAAGAAAATCTTGGATTTTATGGTATATTGGAATTGATAGAAAATCTTTTTGACAAAAATGAAGTTGAAAACCTTACAAACTTTGTAGAAGTTAGATTATTTAAGGTTTTCTGAAATTACCTAGATATGAACTATGTGTTTCAAAGTAATATAACCTGTGAGCTTATGTGGTTTTAACACCATGCCATGTGTGATTTCCCAGTGATCACCCGATTTGGTTTTCATAATCTTTGTGACAATAAACTCAAATCTAAGTCAGTGCCCTTTCACTTTGGATGACGTGTTCTTCCCTGCTGCCCATGGGGGGAAGAGGTTCCTTGATTGTGTATGGGTGAGGTTGCTGCCCATGGGGCCAAGAGACCACATGCAAGAGAGGTCCAATTTGACGCGCTCTCTCTGCTACCTATGGGGGGAGAGAAAAATCTTGAGGGTATGGGTGAGGTTGCTGTCCATGGGGCCAAGAGTCTGCATACTAGAGAGGACAATATCATGCCACTTGTGAATGGGTGGATCCCCTGACCAGTCTATGTGGTAGTGCGGTATATTTGAGATAAATTATCATATGTTAGATTTTATGGCTTTGGAATTATATTATTATTGCTCACAAATTAGCATATGGTTTCAAGATATTTACTTTGAGGAACTTGTATTTCATTATTAAATCATTCTTTTCATATTATTATTATTATAGTGGATGAAACTTGCTTTTCCCCCACCCCCATTAATTATGCTACTCACTGGGCATTAGCTCATCCCACCCTTTCACAGTTTTTTAGAGTAATTAGCTATACCTTGGATATGAAGCTTACTTTGTTGGTAAGGATTGAAGTGCTATGTTAAATTTGGAGACTTTTGCTGTAAATGGTTGGTGACTCGACTTTGCTATGTTCACCGAGACATTAATTAATTCTATTGGAGGTTGGTCACTTGAGGTTTGTTAGCCTTAGGCGTGGTAGGCCTAGACTCGATATTAAGATTCTTTATCCTTGATAAGATTGTGACTTTGTGTAATCCAAGATTTTTGTAATATATTCATGTATTATGTGAAAGCACATAATTTTTAATTATTTTTCGTAAATGTATTATAGAGCTTTGACTTGTAATGTGGAGATTTATGATTATATATCCTTATCATGTGGAAATGAAAAGAAAATAAAGATCTTCTATAGTTGGTTGTCCAAAAAGGAAAAATCTACAAGTACCCTTGAGATGTATTTCTCATGCTTTGGACTCTTTTGGGTTTGGGGCATGACACCTCCACTGTTCCAATCGTGACCCAAAGCTACCACCAATTTGAACAAGAGTTAGAGATGATAGAGACAAAGACAAAACAAAAAGATAAAGAGACAAAGAGAGGGAGAGGAGAGGGAGAGAGAGCCTAAGAAATAAATGAAATCAAATACGAAGAAACAAGGGATAGAGTTAAGAGTCAATATATTATGCCTTTTCTTTTGTTTTCTTCTCGGTGTTTCAATGACATTTTGTGATCTATTAGAGTTCTTGAGTCAAGTTTCTAAATTTTTACAAATGACTTCTTTTGATTTTATATGTCACGACTTCTTCACTCTTCTCTCTCGGACTGTCTTTCACTCTTTCTTCTCACGCCTAGCATTCTCTCACAAA
>NW_027069473.1:293606-317915 GCF_002906115.3 Quercus suber
TTCCTAATAAAGGAGAAAAGTTAAAGAAAGTGGATAGATTTTCTTTTTCTAATTGGGAAATGAAGATTTTTTTTTTTTTTTCTTTTAAACTTTTTTATGTTAAAAGGGGTAATTATAGTAAACCTACTTGTAGTTAGGCTCGAATTCACTTTGCTTACCCAAGGTTTGAAAACTATCACTTTACCCACCTGAGATTTGTTCCATGTGTTTTCCGTAACCCACCCTATTAAAAATAAAGATAAATATGTATATTTTCACCTTTTTTATGTCTCCTCCCCAAAAAAAAAAAAAAAAACGAGAGAGAGAGAGAGAGAGAGAGAGAGAGAGAGAGAGAGAGAGAGAGAGAGAGAGAGAGAAAGAGCCAGCGTAAGCTGAGAGATTTGAGAGAGCTTGAGAGAAATTTGTGGGTTACAGAGTTGAGAGAACTGAGAGAGCTTGAGAGAAATTTGTGGCTGAGAGAGCTAAGAGAGTTTGTGGGTTACGGTTTTTTTTTTTTTGGGAGGTTAAAATACCTTGTAATTTTTTTAATATAATAAGGGTAAATGAGGTAATTTACATATTCAATAATTTATGTGCTCTACTCTCCCTCCAAATCTCTCCAATTTGGGGGAATTAAAAATGGATGGTTGGAGGTAATTGAAACCCCTCATAACCCCTTCCCCTCCTTCCTTAAAAAACTTCCAAACAAGGTAATTGGATTACTTTCCCTCCCTCTACTCTATTCCCCCTCCATTTTTAAACATCCAAACATGCCATTAATTTTGGGTAAGGAGATCCCATATGGTACAAAGCATCATTGATCCATGACTCAAACAATCTATAATGCATGCTGCCTTGGCTAACATTGTCAATTGCTTGTTTCAACTAATATCAATAGTTTTAGTTTCAGAGCTTCTTTATTCTTTTCTGGAGACAGCTCTAATATAGCTCTTTGAAACACTATTAAAGGCAAACACAAGCAAAAAAGGAATATTTTGGCCATGTATTGTTTCTTAGTAACATTGCCAGATCTTGTTGTGTGCACAACAACCATCCCCATAAAAATATCAAATACTAATATAAAAGAGCAACAAAAGGATAATGTAAACAGGATAAAAATCAAGATTTTAAATCATGCCTAATATTAAAGGAAAAGTAATTACAGGGGTTTCACATCATCCATACCGCTAATGACTTAAGTTCTTAAATGCAACAATCTGCTTGATATGATAACATGTTTGGTCCATCAAGTAAAACAAGGCTCTCCATGTAAGTAGCTACAAATGAAGGATATTGGATATCAAGATCCTTCTTCTGCTGTAGTGTTTTGGCGTTAATCAAATGAAACTTATATTTCTTCTTCTCTACTTGACTATGGATGCACCAAAATGTCAGAAGTGAACCATACTCGGTAAAGGCAATACAATAAGCTGCTCTTTCAAATGGTACAACAAAAAGTTTATTCCAAGATTCAACCACATACTCCATCATCACCCATATGGAGTATCGGAAGCCAGGTTGTTCACCACTATCAGAAGTAATGAAAGCCAGTTTTTCCTTGAATAATGCAAGATATGTTTGAGAGTAGTACGCATCCTTCAAACCATCGGGTAGTGCTAGTTTTCTGAATTTCTCAGTATTTACATCAAATGCCATAATTATATCAAAGCTCCGCTCTTCCTCTTCTATGCTACGTGCCATCCAGTGCAAAGCTCCACTAACCAATGGGAATGACGAAAGAAAACTATAATCATAGAACATAGTATTGGTTGTGAACGTGATTCTAAGCTTTCTCCATGAACCCAAACTTAATGTATACACCTCAACCTCATGTGTAGCCGAAGACAAACATGAAATCCTTACAACCTTGTAGTCATTATTCTCAAAATGATATGTGATGAAGTGTGAATTCGTCAGTCAGTGAATGCAGACAAGGACGATCTTAGGCCTCTTGCAAAGATGTTTTCTCAAGGACGGTCATCGGTGTGGTGCCTGCCACAACGTCTCCGATGCTAAAGTTAGTGTCAAGAATTACTCAAGAATAAGCAATCAAATAGTATCAATCTCAATATGTTCATACCTTTGCCTTGGGAGAGTGTGAGGGATTTATATATGTTGTTGTAGGCTCTAGCCGTTGGGTAATTATGGTGGTTTAATTTCCCTCTGGGTAACGTTTTCTGGCCTCATCATGTGGCTTTAATTTTGCTCCAACGGTCTGTCTGACTGGTTTTGTAACCGTCCCTGTCATTCATTGATGGTATTGAATGAAATGTTTTCCTCGTCAATAAAGTGTCTTCTTGTCATTGACGGCTTTCCTCGTCGGTCCAGCTTACCTCTTCCATGATTTACTTCGTTAGTCCCATCAGTTGCCCCTAGATTCCGTGGTCGTCATGACATGTCGTGTTGACTAAGGAAGGTGAAAGGTTTCTGGGCAGTAGGCGGTTGGGTTTTTGAGCCGTATTTAATGAGCGGTGGCGGTTCCTTTTGGGTTGTGGCCCACGTGGCACCTTTTGATTGGGGGAGTTAATGTTTCACATGATGAGTCTCCTTGATTTTCCCGCTGGTTTTTCAGCTTCCCAATCTTTGGTTTTAAACTTCCTCTCTTCTCATCATTTTCTTTTCACTTTTTCGAAAAAGTTCCTCCATTATTACTCTGGTTCTCATCTTCTCTGCCTTTCTTCCCAGCGATTTTTTTTCTGCGCAGCGCCACGGTTTTCTTCTCCGAGGTATGTCCTTCTCTTTGGCTTTTTGTTTATCTTGCTTATTTCTGTCGTTGTAAATTTCTGATATTTTATTTCTTCTTTCCTTGCTGTTTCTTCTTTGTTTGTCTTCTTTTTGGCTTTGGGGTACCTTAGGCCTTTTATTTTCTACGATTTCTAGCTTTCCATGTTCAGTAGCTCTGAGGTTAGGTCAGATTGCCCTTTGATTTCATTCCTTTTTGCTCGATTAGGGGGGGCTTTAGGAACTTTTCCTTACCTTGAAAACTTTGTTTACGAGGGCAATAGTTTGGCCGTCGTGTTGGCAGATTTATTGCCTCTTTTACATCAATCCGTCGAGTGGTTTGAAAAATTAGTGAAGGAGAGGACGATGTCAGAGGTCAAGTCTAGCGAACTTGAGACTGGGTTATCATCTAGCAGTAACCCAGTAGAGGAAGATACAGCCCATTCTACCCCTCGAGAGGTTAGGGCTTTTTATGCTCTGGAAGAGGAGTGTGGGTTGGACGCGGAAACCCTAGGTAGATTTAGGGACAGATTTCAATTCCCAGACAGGGTTAGGGTTCGTCTACCTGGTGAGAGGGATCGAGCCTGTCACTTCTTTCCCGGCGAGGTATGCTTCTATAATCTGCCTTCGTCTGTGGATTGAGGTTCCCGGTCCATCCCTTCTTTATGGAGCTTTTAGACCGTTTTGGTATTGCTCCTGGGCAGCTAATGCCCAACTCGTGGAGGATCTTGGTGAGTTGTATGGGTATTTGGTTGGCAGCCAATGACGGGGACATGCTCAAGGTGGACGAGCTTGTCTATCTTTACTGTCTGAAGGCGTCCAAGGAACATGGGTATTATGAATTGGTGCCCTGGGAAAGAAGGACTAGAATCGTCAAGGGTTTGCCGTCCTCTTTCAGGTATTGGAAGTCCAGGTTATTCTTTGTGTCTGAGGACGATTTTGAGACACCCTCGGGCGAGTTGTGGGGTGATCTCCCGAGGTTACGTCGGCAGTGGGAAACCCCGACTTTAGGTGTGTCAATATTTCTTCTTCGTTTCTTGAATTTCGTTGTGTTTACTATTATGGTTGCTAAATCCACCTTTTTTTTTTCTTTTTTTTTTTTTTTTTTAGTGAAGAGACGACCAAAGCTTAAGAGCAGGTACAGGGAACGAGTGCAGAAGGCCATTGAATACTCACAGACCATCGAGAGCTGGGACAATCTCGTGGATCCCAGAACTCTTGCATTCTATTGCCTCGGGCCTGAGCCATCTGCTTTTGTCTTAAAAAATCTTGAAATAGAAGGAAAAAAGAGTAAGTACCAGATTTGTCAATGTTGGCCCTTTTTCTTCCTTCGTTTCTTGTGTTTCCATTCGGGACTAACTTTTTTCTTTCGGCAGAAATGACGTCTAAGTTCAACAAGGAGATGTATGCGAAGATGAGGGCAAAAAAGGATGAGCCCTTGTCGAATATAGGGAAAAAGACTGTGCGCGTAGTAGGGAGGACTTCTTCTGCCACCCCTCCTGCCTCCATTACTCCTCTTGTCTCTGGCATTGAGACGATGAGGACTACTTCTCCATCAACTTCAGTGGAAGAGCTTCCTATGCCTGTCAATAAAAGGCCATGCCTGACGGAGAAAGAGAAGGAGAAAGGGGATGCTTCTCGTTCCACGATCTGGGGGGATGAAAGGCTGGCCGTTGAGAGGGCCCATAGCGTAATGACGGCGGACGATTTGAAGGCTATTTCTGGGGTCCCCTTCAACACGGTGGCTGGTGGCCATGTTTATAAGCTCGTCCAAGTGAAGTGCTTTTACTTCTTTCATAAGCAACCCTTTTTTTTTTTGGAAAATTGAGACATCTTTTCAGGTCCTGGGAGAAAGCTTACACATCGCCTCTGAGTATCTCACTCAAGAGGCTAAGCTGGCGTCCCTTTCGTCAAAGGTGCCAGCCTTGGAGAGTGAGAACTCAAAATTGAAGAAGAACCTCATTGACTCCATGGACGAGGCCACCACTTTGAAGGAGAAGGTCAAGGTTTTGGGTGACGACCTCAGAGTTGAGTGCCAGTTGAACCTGGAGAAGGACGAGCAGCTTCAAAGCTCCAAGGAATCATTGAAGACCATCGCAGCTAGGTCCGTTGAGGCCTTTCAAACCACTGATGAGTACAATACTGTGCTCTTCAGTTGGTATTTTAAAGGCTTTGAACTTCTTCGAAGGTACATGGTCAAGCACCCAACTGGCATTGACATTGGAGGCCTGGACTTTGAGGAAGTGGACAAAGAGATGGCTGCTGACGAAGCTGCTCTGTCCATAGTCCCCACCGATGACGTTCCAGGAAATGCCCCTGTTGATGATGATGCGGCCGTTGATGCCCCCCCGACTTCCGAAGCCTAAACCTGTTACTTAAGGATTTTTTTTTTTTTTTTGTCTGTTGATTATTGCCCATTGTGGCCCCTGTTTTCTTTTGTAAATCTTATCTAGAAACGTATTTCTTTTTGGGGAACAATATTCAAGCCCAGTGTTTATGGGTTTGTAAAGAAACAATGGTAGTTTTAATTTACTTCTTGCATCTTACCTGTGTTTACAAGTTATATGCTTTTAATTGCATATGTGATGTGTTTGGTGAAACATCTATGAGACATACCTTTTTTGGAATTGTGAGCGTCAGTAGTTTACATCCATCAACGCGGAGTCTTACTACTTAGTCATTTTTTTTTGGCTTTTCAATCACCCTTTGTGATATTATCTACGTCAGTAATTTACATCTGTCTACGCGGAATCTTGTTACTTAGCCATTTTTTCGGCTTCTTATGACTTACACCTTTTTCAGGGTTTTGTAGTCGTCAGTTGTTTACATCCGTCAATGCGGAATCTTACTACTTAGCCATTTTTTGGCTTTTTAATTACTCTTAGTAAAATTATCTTTGTCAGTAACTTACATCCGTCTTCGCGGAATCTTGTTACTTAGCCATTTTTAGGCTTTTAGGCGGGTTTATTCGTCAGTAACTTACATCCGTCTACGCGAAATCTTGTTACTTAGCCCTTTTTGGGCTTTTGTTAGATTCTTAGAGTGAGCCTATTTGAACACAAATATTGGCTGAATAATCAATTTATTGATAGTTAATGACGAGTACGTCTTTCAATTACATCTATTGATGGTATTTCTTCAAATGTTCAACGTTCCATGGCCTTAGGAGCCTTTGTCCGTCTAGGGTCTCCAGATGGTAGCTGCCTTGTCTGGAGTAGTGGATGACTTTGTATGGTCCTTCCCAAGTAGGGCCAAGCTTTCCTTGAGTTGGGTCTTTGGTTGCTTGGGTTGCTTGGGTTACTTTGCGCAGGACGAGGTCTCCTATGTTAAGTCGCCTGAGCTTCACCCTTCTGTTGTAGTACTCTGTCATATTCTTCTGGTATTCCGTCATCTTGCTGAGGGCTTTGTCTCGTACTTCGTCAAGGCAATCTAGATCAACTCACAATAGATCGTCATTCTCTTCTTCGTTGAACGCTTCCCGTCTGGTGCTGGTTATTTCGACTTCGACAGGGATCACTGCTTCTGTACTGTAGGTAAGTCTAAAGGGGGTTTCTCCCGTTGGTGTTCTAGTAGTGGTTCTGTAGGCCCACAGGACGTTGGGCAGTTTTTCTGGCCAGGCACCCTTCGCATCGTCCAGCTTGGTCTTTATGATCTTCAACATCGTGCGGTTCGTCACTTCCGTCTGTCCATTCGCTTGTGGGTGGCCTGGCGATGAAAATTGGTTCTTGATGCCTAGGCCTGAGTAGAAGTCTTTGAAACCTTGGCAATCGAACTATCGTCCGTTGTCTGATATGATCGTCCTTAGAATCCTGAATCTGCAGATTATATTCTTCCAGACGAAACCCTGGATTCTGGTCTCGGTGATGGTCACCAATGCCTCTGCTTCAACTCATTTAGTAAAATAATCAATAGCAACTAGCAAGAATTTTACCTGACCTTTGCCTTGAGGCAGGGGGCCAACGATGTCGATTCCCCATTGTGCAAACGGCCATGAAGATGTTATCATCGTCAGCTTTTCTGATGGCAAGTGTTGAATATTCCCGAACCTCTGACATTTGTCACATTTTTTGACGAACCTTGATGCGTTATCTTGCATGGTTGGCCAGAAGTACCCTACTCGTATAATCTTTCTCACTAAGGATCTTGGTCCTGCATGGTCCCCGCAAATTCCTTCATGCACTTCCCTCAGGACGTATTCCGCCTCTCCTTCGTCAACGCACCTCAAGTAAGGCATGGAGAAACATCTTTTGTATAAGGCGTTATTGAGAATCATGAATCTGGCGGCTCTCTTCTTGATCTTCCTGGCTTCATCTGCGTCCTGGGGTAGGTGTCCATCCTGGAAGAAGGACATGATGGGCGTCATCCAGCTACTTTCGCTCTGGACTGCAAATGTTAAGATTTCTTCTATGCTGGGGTTTTTCTGTATCTCCATCATCAGGTCTGTCTTTGATTCCGTTCCTTCCGACGAGGCTATTTTTGAAACTTCGTCTGCGACCCTATTCTGGCTTCTCGGAATCTGGATGAACTCCACTTTTTCAAATTCTTTCGTCAAGTGCTTCGTCAATTTGAGGTATTTCTGCATTCTCTCTTCTTTTGCTTCGTATTCCCCTTTGATCTGCCCAATTACTGACTTTGAGTCGTTCTGGACTTGCAAGTTCTTGGACCCAAGCTCCTTCCCGAGCCTTAGGCCTGTCAGAATTCCTTCGTACTCAGCCTCGTTATTGGTGGCTGGGAATTTTAGTTGAACTTCATATCTTAATACTTCTCCGTCAAGGGTGGTTATGACTACCCCTACTCCCCCTCTTTTTTGGGCTGACGAGCCATCAGTTTGCATTATCCATATTTTGTTTTCGTTGGCATGGTTGGGCTCGTCTAGATAGGTAAATTCGGCGATGAAGTCTGCCAACGCTTGTGCTTTAATGGCCGTCCTAGGATGGTACTCCACATCGAATTGGCTAAGTTCAATTGCCCATTGGACCATCCTCCCAGCTGCTTCGGGCTTGCTCATAGACTTCTTGATGGGTTGGTTCGTCATCACTAAGATTGGATTTTCCTGAAAGTATTGCCTGAGCTTGCGCGAGGTTACTATCAATGCGAATGTGATTTTCTCGATCTTTGGGTACCTGGACTCAGCCCCCTGGAAGGCTTGGCTGACGTAGTAAACTGGGAGCTGTTTCCTATCCTATTCTCGGATTAAGGCTGCACTGGCTGCTGTAGATGATACTGCTAAGTACAAATACAAGCTTTCACCTTCCTTTGACAGGCTTAGAAGTGGCGGGTTGCTAAGGTAACGTTTGAGCTCTTGGAATGTCGCTTCACATTCGTCGGTCCACTCAAAAGCTTGCTTCAGGGTCTTAAAGAAAGGCAAGCATTTGTCCGTCGCTCTAGAAACGAACCTGTTGAGTGTTGCAATCCGGCCCGTGAGCTTCTAGACCTCCTTGATGGTCTTAGGTGATGCCATATTGATTATTGCCTGTACCTTCTCAGGATTTGCTTCTATTCCTCTTTGAGACACCATGAATCCCAGGAATTTCCTAGAGACAACACCAAAAACGCATTTACCAGGGTTCAGCTTCATTCGGAATTGTTTGAGGGTATTGAACGTCTCTCTCAAGTCGTCCAGATGTGCAAGCTCTTCTTTGCTCTTGACGAGCATATCGTCAACGTACACCTCCATGTTCCTGCCTATCTGCTTGACGAACATTTTATTTAACAGTCTCTGATAAGTTGCCCCAGCGTTCTTCAGTCCAAACGGCATTACCTTATAACAGTAGAGCCCTTGACTGGTAATGAAGACGGTTTTCTCTTGGTCCTCGTCAGCCATTTTTATCTGGTTGTACCTCGAGAACGTGTCCATGAACGTCAACAGCTTGTGCCCAACTGTAGAATCTACGAGCTGGTCTATCCTTTGAAGAGGAAAGCTGTCCTTTGGGCAAGCCTTGTTTAGGTTCGTGAAGTCTACACACATCCTCCATTTCCCATTTGCTTTCTTTACTAGGACGACGTTTGCAAGCCAATCTGGATAATATACCTCCCTGATGAAGCCTGCCGCCAAGAGTTTGCTCACTTCGTCAGTGACGGCGTGGTCTCTTTCGGGTGCAAAGGTTCTTCGTCTCTGCTTGATGGGCTTTCTCTCTGGGTCCACATTCAACCTATGTTGGATGATTTCAAGAGATATGCCTGGCATGTCGTCATGGCTCCAGGCAAAGACGTCTAAGTTCTCCCTAAGAAACTGAATGAGCTTCGTTCTCATCTCAGGACTCAGGGTCGTCCCTATTCTGGTTGTTTTCGTTGCCTACCCTTTGATCAGCTCTACTGTTTCCAATGCATCCGTTTTCTCTTCCTCTTTTTCTTCTTTCGTCCACGTGTGGTTTTCCTTAGCTGCAAACACAGCCTGGTAACACTCCCGAGCTAGAATTTGGTCTCCTTTAACTTCACCGATACCATTTTTTGTTGGAAATTTTACCTTTAGGCAGTAGGTGGATGTGGATGCCTTCCACTTGTTGAGCACTGGCCTCCCAATAATGACGTTATATGACGAGGGACAATCTACTACCAAGAAGTCTATCTAACGAGTCAATTGCCTCGGGTATGTTCCTACTGTTACAGCCAGCGTCACTATGCCTTTGGGATATACTCCATCGCCGCTGAAGCTAACGAGGGGGGAATCAAACGGACGTAGTCTTCCTGGGTCCAGTTTCAATTGCTGGAATGCAGGAAAGTAGATGATGTCGGCAGAACTGCCGTTGTCCACGAGGATCCTTTTGGTGTTGAACCCTTCTATGGTAAGCATTATGACCAAAGGGTCATTATGAGGCTGTTTCACTCCTCTGGCATCATTCTCATTAAAGGTCATATCTTGATCAGTTCATCTGTACTTTGGTGGGGGCTCCATGTGGACGTTATTCACCTGTCGTTGATGTGCTTTCTTAAGCGACTTGAATGAACCTCCTGTGACAGGCCCCCCTAAGATCGTCTGTATTTCCCCAATCACATTTTGGGGAGGCTGGGACTGACGACTTCCGCTCTTGGACGAGGACTCATGTTGGCCTTTGTTTTCATCTCGGAATTTGTTGTATTCTCCCTTCTTTATAAACTTCTGCAACTTCCCTTTTTGTATCAATTCCTCTATTTGCTTTTTGAGATCCCTACAATCTTCGGTGTAATGGCCATGATCTTTATGGAATCGACAATACTTACTCCTGTCACGAACGTTAAGGGACGAATGCAATGGTCGTGGCCATTTAAGGTAGTGTTCATCTTGAATCTGCGTAAAAATTTTGTCAACAGGCATAACAAGAGGGGTGAATTTTACCGTTCGTGGACTTTTATCATCTTTCCTTCTGACTCCGTCATTACTCCGACGATCCGGACGGTCTCGCTTTTGTCGTCTACGGTCGTCTTCCCTTTTCCCTTTGTCCCCCGTTCTACCCTCGTCCCTGATAGCAGCCAACGCATCCTCAGCGTTCATGTATTTCTGCGCTTTAAGGAGCATTTCAGCCATCGACTTTGGGGGGTTCTTCGTGAGTGAGCTAACGAGCTCCCTAGACTTCAACCCTGCCTTGAAGGTTGTCAACTGCACCATATCGTCAGCCTCGTCTACCTCCAGTGTCTCCCTGGTGAAGCGTTTCACATATGACCTCAAGGTCTCCTTCTCTCCCTGCCTGATGGTGAGCAGGTGATCCGCGGTTTTCTTTGGTCGTTGTCCCCCAATGAAGTGGCACAGGAAGGCGTTGCTCAACTACTCGAATGTGTCGATGGACGACGTTGGTAATTTCGTGAACCATTCCCGGGCAGCCCCCTTGAGTGTTGTTGGGAAGGAAAGACACAATATTTCATCTGGGGGCTGCTGAAGCCCCAAGGTCGTTTTGAAAGTATTCAGGTGATCTTGAGGGTCCTTCAACCCATCAAAGGGCTCAAGCTGAGGTAATCGGAATTTTGATGGCACTGGATAGTCGAGGACTACTGTTGTGAATGGTGAATCCGTCGCTCGAACCATCCGATCCACGCTCCGCTCTGTTTTTTCTTTGATGGCATTCCTTAGTTCGTCCATCTCCCTCCTCATCTCCCGGAGAATGTCGGAATTTTGCTCGGCGGGAGTGTTTGGCCCTCGATGGTCACTTCTTCGGTAGCTATCCCCTTCGCCTTCCCGATTTCCCTTCGAACGATTTTCCTCCTGCTGAAGTCGTAGCCTCATTTCCTAGTTTTGCCTAGTCAGCTCTTCAACTGTGGCTGCAAGGGCCTGAACTTGCTAAGCTAGGGCTGCAGAATCTTGATTGGACTCCATCCTAAAAAGAACAAGAGCAGGAAACCACTATTTCGAGTTTGAGCACGAAAAATGTCATTTTCCCACAGACGGCGCCAAACTGATGTAGTGTGAATTCGTCAGTCAGTGAATGCAGACAAGGACGATCTTGGGCCTCTTGCAAAGATGTTTTCTCAAGGACGGTCACCGGTGTGGTGCCTGCCACAACGTCTCCGATGCTAAAGTTAGTGTCAAGAATTACTCAAGAATAAGCAATCAAATAGTATCAATCTTAATATGTTCATACCTTTGCCTTGGGAGAGTGTGAGGGATTTATATATGTTGTTGTAGGCTCTAGCCGTTGGGTAATTATGGTGGTTTAATATCCCTCTGGGTAACGTTTTCTGGCCTCATCATGTGGCTTTAATTTTGCTCCAACGGTCTGTCTGACTGGTTTTGTAACCGTCCCTGTCATTCACTAATGGTATTGAATGAAATGTTTTCCCCGTCAATAAAGTGTCTTCTCGTCATTGAAGGCTTTCCTCGTCGGTCCAGCTTACCTCTTCCATGATTTACTTCGTCAGTCCCATCAATATGCAAATCCGAGTATAACAGACTGTAACTTTCCTAAGCTAGTATCAGGCAACATCTTGAATTTTCTAACACTAGGATTCCACAGATATATAACATTAGCGTAAGTGGTGAAACACAATAGGCCATTGCACGAACCTAGTATTCTGGAACACCCAGGCGAAAAATCAAAGGGGAGTACAACCTTAGAAATCCTGTTAAACGTGCGGTCCAAAACGATTGTACAGACAACTAGACAAGTCTATTTTAGTGTTAGAAGAAGAGTAAATGTCTATTACTGATGGCATGTGTATGACACAACCATTATCATGGGAATCTTTGTTGTTGGTGTTGTTGTAGTGTTTAAGGTGGGTTGAGATGAAATAGGGGGTGGTGATTAAGGAGTCCAAGTATTTGGAAACGCACCTAAATCTTATCACTGATTTCACTGGTACACTTCCCAGGATGTTGAGTATGATGTCGTACGGAATATGATTATTCCTCAGTCGGAGAATTGGTAATTGTGGACGTGGTTCTCTCATTTGAGACATTAGAGGGGGTTACTACTGTACTTTTTTCAGATACATATTAATTTTATAGACATTATAGTTAACAATATGGCTAACTATAAATATATAGATCGTAGACGGTCTTCTCATATGAACATAGCTTTGTTACTTAGCAATATATATATATATATATAGAGAGAGAGAGAGAGAGAGAGAGAGAACATAGCTTTGGGGTGGTGCTGGGTTGCTTTTGTATTTGGGGTCAAAGAGATGGAAAATGACAATGCGACAACAGAGTTTCATTACTTTTTATCCTTCTCCAAAAAAAAAAAAAAAAAAGTTTCATTACTTTTTATCAATTGGGGCACCTTTTTTCTTCTTGTTTATAAAAATGCACTTTTATTAGTCCATATAGTAGATGTTTTTATTTTGGTTGTGTGTATTTTGAAAAGTTCTGTTTTGGTCCTTGAATTTTTCAAAATTGTTTTATTTTGGTTCTTTTTGTCATCTTATTAGCTATGGAATTTGATAATATACCTACTAGAAGGCTCATATGACATGATGAGCAAAATAATAACCAAAAAAAAAAAAAAAAGACAAAATTTTGTTGATTTTAAGCTATGATTGACTCGTTGAATCAAAAATAAAAAATCGGAATGAAATCACTAGATATGGACTTTCAAATTTCGGAACCCATCTAGGCTAAGCACATGTCCTCAACCAAAAGATGCTAAACTATTTGGGACCTTAATTTTAATGTTAAATGATTAACACAATTAAATGTATGGGATGTAACTGAAACTATAATCAATGTATACAATAAGGGCCCAATTATAGTTTTGGCCTTTGATTTGGTTCAAGATATTTTAATATATGTATACATACACACACACATATATATATATATATATAAAACCAATATTGACCCCAAAGTGAAATAGATCTGGGGAATAATTAAATCAACCCAAACCAAGTTCTTCTATTAAAAAACAAAACACCGACGCAAGTCGCACCTTTAAAAGATATCAAACAACAGAGCAACACACTCAGCAGAAAAGCATCAAATATACTTGGGGCAGTAAAAAAAAAAAAACTCCAAGAAGCCTAGTTTCAGAGTGACACAATAAGCAATATATCTCTTGTAAGTCTAAAAAATCTTTCCTTTTTTGATACACTAAAAATTCTTTCCTAAAGCTGCAGTCTTGCGCAAGAGAAACATTGAAGGACATGTCCCATTTGGACTCCATGGAAACATAGCTCCAATAGGTGCTCTGGAAGCCCTACAATAAGAGTAGACTTCAAACCTTCTACATTCCATTAAAGTCCAAACCATTTCATCCTCTCCTCAAAGATGAAACTTCACGGAATTAATCCAAAATTAAGAAAAACAAGACACTAACTCTAACTCCAATGGCGGAGCTAGGAATTTATATTTAGAGAGGCCAAACATAAAATTAGACAATTACTCCGTAATTAATTATTTCTCTGTGTATATATTAATCATATCTTTACTAATATTAATGTACATACAATTTAATAATCAAAACCCAAAAATGTATTACTTCTAAATTACCATCTCTTAAATTTGTCCATGAACCTAGATCTTTCAAATTAAATTATCACTCATTAAATATAATGACTAAATTAAAAAAAAATACTAATAATTTAATGATTTTTAAATGAAAGACAAACAATCATTCAAATTTCAATATATATATATATATATATAAAAAATCTTTCCTTTTTTGATACACTAAAAATTCTTTCCTAAAGCTGCAGTCTTGCGCAAGAGAAACATTGAAGGACATGTCCCATTTGGACTCCATGGAAACATAGCTCCAATAGGTGCTCTGGAAGCCCTACAATAAGAGTAGACTTCAAACCTTCTACATTCCATTAAAGTCCAAACCATTTCATCCTCTCCTCAAAGATGAAACTTCACGGAATTAATCCAAAATTAAGAAAAACAAGACACTAACTCTAACTCCAATGGCGGAGCTAGGAATTTATATTTAGAGAGGCCAAACATAAAATTAGACAATTACTCCGTAATTAATTATTTCTCTGTGTATATATTAATCATATCTTTACTAATATTAATGTACATACAATTTAATAATCAAAACCCAAAAATGTATTACTTCTAAATTACCATCTCTTAAATTTGTCCATGAACCTAGATCTTTCAAATTAAATTATCACTCATTAAATATAATGACTAAATTAAAAAAAAATACTAATAATTTAATGATTTTTAAATGAAAGACAAACAATCATTCAAATTTCAATATATATATATATATATATATAAAATCTATAACTACAACCAAATACATATTATTTTATTTTATATATAAATTGAATGATAAAAATAATATATTTTAATCATATACATTGATAATGTTATGATATATTGATTATTTTAATATTTTAAGAACAAATAAACATATTAGAAAAGTAAAATCATACAAATTAAAGTACATGGTAAAGTAGGAGTAGCCTACACAGTTGCACACTTGCTTTTGTAGGAAGGATTTTAACCACACACATAGTTATTTAGTGAAGGAGGATAATTGCTTAAGAAGTGTTACTTCTACAATATTTTTACAATAATTTTACAATAAATTTTAAGTAGTAAATTGTTACTAGTTTTAATTTTAATTCACAACTTAAATAATTTTTACACACTCGTAATAGTCAATAATAACTTGCCACTTAGGATTTCTTGTAAAAAATATTGTGAATATATCATTTTTTAATTAAAATAACTCTACTCTATATATATATATACACTAATTTTTTTCAAATATTTTGGGGGGGGGGGGGGGGGGGGCCAAGGCCCCCTTCAATCCAATGGCTCCACCACTAGCTCCCCCAACAACTCTATATACCTTTAAGTTCTTCCTCATTAACCAAACAAATTTAGTGAACAAATCCCTTAGTAGTATAGACCATAGCATGTTTCTTTAGCATAAAGAATAAAATAGTACAAGCAGGAACACTACAGCTCAGCACCTAAACATGTTGATTTGCATTTGCTAACAATAAACATGAGATTGAACCCAGCTAAGCATGAGAAAATAGTATTCCTTATCAAATATACATTTCACAAAGTCAGGAGATAGAATGATATAGAAAGATCACTAATCTTGGAACAAACTCTCTGTCATATAAATTAGCTTTTTATTATCAATATTAAGGTTAAATGTAGTACACAAACCAACAAGACCATGTAGCTTCAACCAGGGAGAAGAGCATTACCTTGGAATGGCATCAGGCTTACTAACAAGCACTTGCCTGCTCCTTTTCAACGTACAATCTCATTTTTAGAGCTTCTTTTATATTCAATTATGTTTAGTCATTTCTTCTTTTAAATTGAAGTCAAGAAACTATAATCTATCTCTTTGTAACCTACTAAGCATAACATGGACACACACACGAACATGGGTATAGTTATGGGTACCAAACATGGCAGGATACGCATATTAAATAATTAATAAAATTATTTTTATTTTTATTTTAAAATAATTAAGCATTTATCAATTTTAAAATAATTAAGCATTTATCAATTTAAATAATTAAACANACCTCACAATGGAACCAACTTCACATACAAATATCAAATACTAATTTATAAAAAGCCAAAAAAAGATAATGTAAACTTGGGATAAATTTCAAAGTTTTAGCAAAACTATCATGCCTAATACAAAACGAAAAGGAAAGCAAGGGTTTAGCTTTATCCAATACTAATGACTCACTTCTTTACATACACCACACATAATTTGCTTAGTAAACTGATGTTGCTCCATCAGTAAAACAAGGTCTCTCTATGACTAACCATTCAACTGAACAAAGGCGCTAAAATTACTGCAAATGAATTATTGATGTCAGGTCATTCATGTAGAGTTTCAGTATCAATTAAAATAAACTTAAATCCTTGGTTCTTTACTCTAGTGATGCACCAAGCCAGAAGTGAACCATACTCGCTAAAGGCAATGCAATATGCTACTTTTGAAATGGTACAACAAAAAGCTTATTCCAAGACTCAACAACACCATCACCATGAATAATCGTTGTTCATTGCCACACTTAATGAAAGCAGTTTCCATCATTTGTAAGTTTCCGGAAACCATAGATATTCTTATACCCTATATTCTCGCAATACTCTTCTTTTATAAACCCGAACTAGTGCAAAGATCCATTAACCAATCAATGGAATTTACGAAAGCAAATTTTTAAGGAACATTAGATTGGCTGTCAACGAAATTACAACCCTCCTCCATGAATCCAAACTTGACCTGTACACCTCAATCTTAGGTGTCGACATATAACAAGATGAAATCCTTACAACCTTGTAATCATTATTTTTAGAATGATAAGCAAATTCGAGTGTAACAATGCTTACCTTTCCTAAGCAAGTAAAGGCAACTTCTTGAATTTTCTAAGCTAGGTTCCACAAATATATATCATTATTGCCTGCGAGAGACTTCTAAAATCAGCAAGACACAATAAGCCATTGCCGAACCGACTATTTGGGCACGGTAGCTGAAAAATCAAAGGAATTCTAACCTCATAAATCCTATCAAATGTGTGGTAAAAGGACTGTACAGACTAGCTTGTTAGGATTAGGAGAGTAGGAGGTGAAGACGACTTGTGTATGACATAACCATTATCACGATCTTTGTTGTTGTTGTTGTTGTGACTAAGGTGGGTTGAGATCAAATACGGGGTGGTACTTGAGGAGTCCCACATCTGAATCTTATCACTGATTTCACTGGTAGCTTTGCCAAGATGTTCAGTGCGAAATCATACGGAATATGGTTATTTCTTCGTCGGAGGATTGGTGGTTGTGTACACAGTTCTCTCATTTGGGATACTAGAATTAGATATAGATCAGCAGAAAATATATTTCGATGAAGTTTTGCGATCAAATCTAGATTGGCCAAAGTAGTAAACTAAGCATACTAACTGAGATTGGTCTGTTTTGGGAAAGAAATTAAATGAGTGTATTGATTTGGGACAATGGGACACAGTTTTATTACTTGAGTCAGTGCACCAGCAAAAAACGGCAATGACACTAAAACAATTAGGAATGATATTTGGATGTGATGGAATATTCCTAATTCATGATGCTACAAAGAGAAAGATCACGTGTATTTTGCTAATCTTGATCACATATAGCAATAGTAAAACAGGCTGGTTGATTTCGTCATCACTCTATTGGTATTGAAGCATTCAACCACTTACCGTATTTGCACTTAGAAGAAAGAAAATGTGTGTAAAAAGGTGAAAATGCAATAAGCTAATGGGAAATGTCTCTTACACACACAGTGTTGCACACACCATACACAAACTATTTTTTGAACTTAAATGTGTACTTTGTGTATAAAGGACAAAGTGTAATAAAAACTACCTATGCTATTAAGTTAAAGGTTGTGATTAATTAAAAGTTATCATTTTAAGTTTGAATTTGTCATTGAATGGTGCGGATCTCAATTGGACTAAAATCTAACTCATTATTTTCTATCTTCAGTCATTTTAAAAAAATACTCATTATTAACGGAAGAAATTCATAAATAGCTCTAACACTTCAAAGCTTTCACTGCAATAATTCTAGGTCCATAACCAACCCACACCCGCTTTCACAACATACTAATGTGTGAGATTGTGGTAGATATTTTCACCTAATTCTATTTTCATGTCAACAAGTTGCAAAATTAAGTGTGAATTTGGGTGTATCCATAGGCAGCCTGTATTCAATGCTTTCATTTATAGATTGAATTTCTTTTGTGGATCAGTGTGTTTGTAGGTAGCCTAGATGCATTAGAGTCCACTGCTGCAACACACACCACACACACACACACAACCAAAAACCTCCACCAAATTCCAAATCCAAAACCTCAATAAAAAAAAAAAAAAAAAAAAAAAAAAAAAACCTCAACCAACCAACAAACTAGAGAATAAAACATTGACCCAAGCTCAGCCAACGATTGACCTAAAACCCCAGCTCAACCGACCCAAAACCCACATCAAAACCCATCCCAAATCTCACACCCACAACCTGATTAAGAGAAATCTGAAGGTCGGCGGTGAGGGCTATGGATGTCAGCTGTGAGGGCTGGAGGATGAGGCGGCGAGATTGGCGGCGAGTTGTGGTGAATGACGCAGCGAGATCAACGGCAAGGATTGGAAAGTGAGGCAACGAGATCACGACGAGTACTAGAGAGTGATCTTGAGCAACTTTCTTGCGCAGGGAGGAGAGGGAAGAGATAAAGAGTGACATAGAGGGAAGAGATAGAGAGTGACAGAGAGGGAAGAAATGAGATAGAGTTTGAGAGTGACAGAGTGAGAAGACGGAGAGAGAGATATCTGTGGAAGAGGAGAGAGAAAAATGCAATAAAATAATAATATATTTTTTTTTACAATTCTTGTCCGTACCATCTCATATTTGAGACACTACTGTAGTGGTGTGCCAAAATTGTTGGCATATGGCACACCTCATGAGGCTCATATTTTGGGGTTTGGTGTGCCAAATGCCAAAATTTTGGTATATCGCACACCTTATAGTGATGCTTTTACCCTTTCTTTTTAACAAATTTATTGATTATACCTACTTTGTAGATCAATGTGCCTGTAGGTAGCCCACATTAATTACCCTCCTTTGTTATCTGTACCTACTCCGTAGATCATAGATGGTCTCAATTCATCACAAATAATTGTGTGGATAAACTTGCTATGAACAATAGATTGATATCTGATGTTATACCTAAGGTATTGTGTATTGAGGGCAATACCTAGGTATTGCTCAAGATCCAAATTCGTGAACGGTTGTAACCAACCAAAGGGTAATGTTATTTCAACACTTGTCCGTTTTATTGAAAAAAGTTTTACAAAGATATTGTGGGCTTTGCCCACTTGTGTCTAATATAATGCCCATGCACTCTTCTTTCTAGTATATTTTATATAATATCTCCATTTAAAAAAAAAAAAAATCAATGCGGTAAGTTACAAACATTTTTCATAATTTTTTGACAAAAATATCAATTTGGTCCTTATTATTTTCAATTTGAGCCACATAACAATGAAATTTTAGTATGCAAGTTTTGTATTAAAATACAAAATTATAATAGATAATTAAAAATTAAAATAAGCATTAAATTTATGGCAAAGTTTAACTAAAAAATTGGTTGTAGCCTAAGGCTACAACCTTACTCAATATCTTTTTATTTTAGGTGAATTTTGAGAATTCCGCCATTGGATTACATCTTCCTCTTATGTCCTCCATGCTTGCAAAATTTCAAGAAAATTAAAGATCAATAACTATGCCACCAATAAATTGTTTTAATTGTTAGTTTTTGTAATTTAAAATTATGCTTAAAATATAAACTTATAGATCATATAGTAAATAATATTCGATTGACACAAACTTTAACATGTATATTAAGAGTGTAAAAAAATGCAATTCAATAGTTAGATTTTTAAAATATGTAGTAATTTTTATTTTATTGAGTAAGGTTGTAACCTTAGGCTACCACCAATTTTGTATCTAAACTTTGTTTTTAAGTTTATTTTAATTTCTTAAAATTTTTGGTAATAGAATTTTAGTCTAAGTAAAATTTTTCAATTTTTTTGAAACATTTTTTTTATTAAATTTCTTGATCTTGGCTAGGTTGGAATCATCCAAGAGTACGTCGATCAAGTACCTATGCAAATTAAGGCCGACCAATCCTTAAGATGACCTGAAAAGCTGAAAAGTGACTTAAGAAAGCGATTAAAAAATAAGTATTATCGATTCCACCACGATCACGGACATGACACTCATGAATGTTCTGACTTGAAGTAAAAAATTGAAGCTCTAATCAAACATGGTAAAGTTAAAACATTTCATTGGACAAGAACAAAAGGATGGGGGACAATCTTTGAAGAACGACCCTAGGGTTAGGGTGGAAGAACCCCCCAAGAGCCTCTCTTGGAGAAGGGTGATTGTATGGGAATCAATAGCATGAGGGTCATCCAATGAGGCTAAGAAAACTTATCTCCAAATGGTCCAAACCGTCCAAATTATAGGTTGTCTATCAAATCAACAAAAGATGGACTAGCCTTCAGTTTCCTTTATAGAAGAGGATGTCAGACAACTCAATCACCCCCATGATGATGATTTGGTCGGTACTTTGAGAATAGTTAATTTCACCACAAGAATCGTTCTGGTAAACAATGGAAGCTCTATAGATATCCACTACTACTCACCCTTCCAACATATGAGAATTGACAATGAGCGCCTTCATCTAGTAAACACTCCTTTGGTGGAACTGAGGTCTACCGAATAGGATCCATATCCCTACAAGTTGTTATTGGTCCTACATAGTGGCGGCTTTAAGAATTTTGTTTAGGGGGTTCATTAAGAAACTTAAATTAATATTTTAATAAAAATAGAACTTGAATATATTAAGTTATCGACAAAAAAAAAAAAGTTTTACAATTTCCTTCTACAAGTTTTCAATTTTGAATTATTACATGATAGTTCATTATGAGTATTTATTACCAATGTGAGTAGCTATGACCATTTTATTTTGTTAAGTTTGTCTAACATTTTTATTTTTATGCAGTTGTTATTATCTATTAATTTGTCATTGTTTTTATAAAAATATTTTAAACTAAATGGATAAACTTAACTCATTGACTCTGTATTAATTATTAACGCATACAACCACACTCATTCATACATAAAATAATACACTACGTGTCTACTTAACCAATTAAATGCTTCAACAATCACTAACTTTATAATTTTTCTTCTTGATTTTTTCTAACTTTATAACAAAAAGTTATTATAATATGATAACAATACACACACATGCAATAAACCCTCTCTATTTCCTAACTATTAAATTATATAAAGTTATATTATATATATACTGTACACACAAATATCCCACACATCATTATTCACACAAATAACATTATAACAAAAAGTAATGCATATAATTAATATTAAACACACACACACACATAATATAAATTTATAATAAAGAGTGACGCTTTTAGTTCACAAACATTTACTCGAACTCTTAGAATTGGAAATATTTGTAGTAAGGGTATATAAGATTCAAATTAGAGTGTGCAAAAATATTTTTAAGAATAAATTAAAAATATTAAACTAACAAAAAAATATTATAATTATATATAATTTTTTTTTTTTGAGGTCAATGGGTTCATTTGAACCCCTGAATAAAGGGAAGAGCCGCCCCTGGTCCTACACAACATAAATGACAAGAGAGATAGATTTTATTATAGTAGATTGATCGTTCCCTTACAATACCATAATTAGAGGACCCACTATTATTGCTTGGACAACAGTTATGTCCACATATCACCTTACTTTTAAATTCCCAACAGAGTGTGTAGTGTGAGAAGCGCAAAGAAACCAACTTGTAGCTCAAGAATGTCACCTAACAATGCTGGAAATAGATAGACAACTGTTGAACCAATAGAATAGTTGGAAGACGTACCCTAGATGAGAACAACCGCTAGAATGCAGAAATTAGGATGGAATCCAGCTAGGATCCTGCTATTCTAGGACTAAAACACTAGGTATTGCTTTTTTTAAAACAAATTGGTTTCTTCTTTCTAATTCAAGAGTTTTTTTATTCGATAATGTAAAAGCTTTTTTTTTTTTTTTTTTTTCACAGATGTGTTTATATTTATTAACATTTTCATTTACATTAAAAATTTTAAAAAAGTTATTTGATTGGTATGACTCATGGTTTAATCTTATATGTATGATAAAGTATTACAAATTCTGGGAATACCAAAAGTCCTAGATTCAATATGGGATGACTCAGTATTTCTTCATTCATTCCCATCCAATTAAAGAAAAAACCTTGTTGATTGGATGAGTTAATTTTCTGATCTTGATATATGAATCATCATGTTAAATGTTTGGCCTGAAGCTGGGGTTTGAGTGAGTTATCTAAGTTGTTTTTGCTCAAGAAGGCAATGATGGACCTACTATTATGATGCATTTGTAGCTCTCTTCAAATAATAGAGTATTAACTGGTCTGTTTGTGAAAGAAATGAGAAAGACAATGCAGCAAGTTACAAAAAAATTTTATAATTTTTTTGACAAAAATATTATTTTGGTCCTTATATTTTGACGACAAAAAAAAAAAAAAAATGATATGCTTTAACTTTTAGATATATATAGATTAAGGTTAAATGTAGTACACAAACCAACAAAGACTATGTAGCTTGAACCAAGTAAGAACATGACCTTGGAATGGCATCATGGTCACTAGAGATTCTTTTATTTAGTTAAGTTTTTTTAAGTCAATTCTTCTTTAAATTCAAGTCAGGAGAGCAATAATCCAGCTATTCATAACTCTAAAGGAATAACAATCTTCCATACCACAACAACCATTCTCATACAAATATCAAATACTAATTTATAATAGCCACAAAAGGATGATATAAGTATGGAATAAAAGTCAAGCTTTAGCAAAACTACCTAACTATCTACTACTAAAGGAAAAGGAATATACAAGGTTTTACTTCATCCATACAGTTATTTACTTCAATCTTATATGCTCACCACGAACTGGTTAATAAGATTCCACATTTGTTCCGTCAAGTAAAACGAGGCTCTCCATGAAAGTGGCTACATATGAAGGATGTTGAATATCCAGATCTTTCTTCTCTTCCAGAGTTTCAGTGTCAATTAAAGCATATGTCAATCCCTGCCTCTCTAATGGATCATTTTTGTAGCCAACCATAAGTGAACCATAATCGGTCAAGCAAATCCAACAAGCAACCCTTTCAAATGGTACAACAAAAAGTTTATTCCAAGACTCAACCATACCATAGTCTCTCATCACCCATATGGAGTATTGGAAGCCAGATCGTCCAATGAAAGCCAGTTTCCCTCTAAATGATGCAAGACATATTTTTTGAAGAGGTGGTTCATATATAGAAACATCAGGCAATGCTAGCTTTCTGAATTTCTCACTATTGACATCAAATGCCATAATATCTTCATCTTTAATATATGGCATCCAGTGCAAAGCTCCACTAACCAAAGGGATTGGAGAAAGCATACCTTTACAGAAGGTTACATTTGTTGTCACCGAAATTTCAACCCTTCTCCATGAATCTGAACTTAATGTGTATATCCCAATCTCATATGTAGACAAAAAGCTATGTGAAGTCATTACAACCTTATAGTCATTATTTTCTGAACAATAAGCAAATCCAAGTGTAACATTGTTTGGGTTTCCCAAGCAAGTACGAGGCAACTTCTTGAATTTTCTAATGCTGGGGTTCCACAAATATATAACATTATTGGAATCAGCGAGACACAATAAGCCATTGCATGAACCAACCATTTGAGTACAATTAGAAGAAAAATCAAAAGGAATTTCAATCTCGGAAATCTTATCAAATGTGTGGCCATAAGCAACTGTACATATTGATGTTTTAGGGGGGAGAGAAGGAGGAGAAGGAGAAGACATTGAAGTAGAAAAAGATATCACACGACGTGCTTTCCATGACGCCATGTGTATGATATAACCATTCCCATCTTCATAGGGATCTTTGTTGTTGTGATTAAGGTGGGTGGAGATGAAATCGGGAGTGGTGATTGAGGAGTCCCAAGATTTGCAAACACACCTAAATCTTGCCACTGATTTCACAGGTAGTCTTCCCAGAATGTTCAGTACAATGTCATACGGGAGATGGTTATTCTTGCATCGGAGAATCAGTGGTTCTCTCATTTGGGACATGTTTTTTTCAACGAGAGAGAGAGAGAGAGAGAGAGAGAGAGAGCAAGGAATACTTAAACTAGTATACCAGAGTAAGATGGAAACAGGTTTTATATTAGAATTTAGGAGTACTCTTTAGTTTTTATTACTTGCGGCTTACATGTCAAGATTCTTTGATATTTTTTGAAGATACAATGCTATTTTGGTTCTTACATTTTGAGATCACAACCAATTGATTTCTACATTTTCGGATCACTATCAATTGATCTCTACATTTTTGGATCACAATCAATTTGATTCCTACATTTTTTACTTACAGTTATTTTAATCTATACTCCTAACTTATTAATGGAAAATGCCTGCATGGAAAACAATGTGCTTATGTGGCTTATAAAAACAAATTAAAAGTGCCCCCTCAGCATTTTAATACACAAAAAAAAAAAAAAAAACAGAAAATGAAAGAAATAATAGGAATTTTTTTAGTTTTTTTTGAATATTTTATTTTTTTTTCGTTTTAAATCACAAGTTCAGA
>NW_027069473.1:323416-359399 GCF_002906115.3 Quercus suber
TGTTTCTCGCGCCCCCCCCCCCCCCCCCCCCAAACGACAAATGCACCTTCAGTTATATTCCACCTCTTTTGCAAGCTGGTGTGGCTTATTGAAGGATGAGTAAAGGAAAAAACAATAAGAGGATTCCTGTGATGCAAACTAGTTGCTATTGGGATACTGTTTGGGTTTTGCTCTAGTTGGTAGTTGTTAGATTCACTTGCTAGATAGATTTATGAGGATGGTACTGTTGTAGTCTCCAAAATGAAGTGTAATAGCCAACGCTAGAAAATAAAAGCTCTCTAAATGAGCATGGTTCACTTCTGACTTTTTGCACTGCCTTTACTGAGTATAGTTCAGTTCTGACTTTGTGCATCAAGGGTACAGATAAGAAGAGATATCGTAAGTTTCATTTAATTGATGCCGAAACTCTACAGGAGAAAAGGTTCATCATATCCAATATCCTTCATTTGTAGCTACTGACATGGAGAGCCTTTTTTACTTGATTCATCAAATGTGGTATCTTGCTAAGCAGATGGTTGCCTATAAGAAGTGAATCCTTAATGGTATGGATGAAGTGAAACCTTTGTTATTTCTTTTCCTTTAGTAGTTGGCATGATAGTATTGTTAAAGCTTCAATTTTTTAGGATTTACATTATCATTTTGTAATATTTTTAATGTAGATGGTTGTTGTGCACATACCTAGATCTGGCAATTTAAACAAAAAAAAAAAAAAAACCTTAGACAAAATAATCCTTCTTTGCTTGTGTATCCCTCTGGTAGTGTTACAAAGAGCTAGCTTAGAGCTCTCCTGACTTCAGTTTTAAAAAAGAAATGAAGGAAGCTCTATAGTTGAAAATGTGAGCCTGTTACCATTCCAAGGTGATGCTCTTACTTCCTGGTTCACAATACATGGTCTTTGTTGCTTTATATGCTGCATTTTACCTTAATATTGACAAGAAGCTAATTTATATAATACTATCAGTTTCAAGATCTTTGATCTTGAAAAATCATCCTATCACTGGCCTCTGAGAGATGTATCTAGATGAGGAATACTATTTTCTCATGCTTAGCTGGGTTCAATAACATGTTTGTTGTCAGGGGAAGTGGATCAACAAGTTTAGGTGCGTAAATGTTGTGTTTCTGTTGGTACTATTGTGTTCTTTATCCTTAAATAACATGCTATGGTTTATACTACTAAGGAATTAAAAACAGACATGTTTTAAAAGACTGTTGATCTGCTTTTGATTGTTGATGCTATTGCTAGTTACAACTGCTTGCCTAACATTTACATATCCTCACCATGGGTCATTGACTTAGAGACCTCTGAAAGCATGACTGGTGCTTGTTCACTCATGCATTTGATGTCGTCTATAATGCATATTTGCCTCTTGTAATTCTCATTCTTGGTCAAGGCTGTTTGTTTACCAGTTGGTCTCTGCCTGTACTTTTTCATCCTTTTATCAATAAACTTGCGAAATTACTACTTATGGAAAAAATAATCAGTCGACCTACAAAATTTCTTGTATTTTGTGAGTCTTCTTGATCTTGGGGCCATGCCAGTGAGCAATAAATCATTGCAAAAATCTGTCAAACATGTGGTACGAACCATGATACATTGATAATAAACGTGAAAGGGACAATGGAGCAGAATAGACAGAAAAAAGGAGACTGGAGAGGGTGCCAAGCAACTTATCCCCTTGAACCTAGGAGAAAAGACTGGTGGTCCACTTGAATGTAGGATAAGGCTTTGAGTGATGTAATACACGAGAAAGATGGACATGCTTCAGCTTTTCATTTGACTATAGTTGGAGAAGAGTTCACTAGGACCATTACATTTTGCTATCATGGATATCAGTTACATTTCACTAATAATATGCTAGGGGGGGGGGAAGCAAAAATCTAAATAATTAAAAGGGACTTTCCAGTCAAGAAAATCCATTGTTTCCAGTAAAATTCTTGTTGTTTTGCAAAAATCTATCCATTTATATTATTGTTAAAAGTGTTGGTCTTAACTTCAAAATCAACAAAAAACATCAAATTAAGATAATATGTGGCCTGGTTATTAATACATAAATATGTTGAAACAAATCGAACTGCTCTACAAAAATTTGATCATCATTATGCTAGAAGTGGTTTATAAAGTAAAATCCTCCTAATGGCTGTATGGGTCCGGCAGAATTAATAATTTTCAGATCTTCTTCCAATGGGTTGCCTCCTATTGTGCATAGTTAGTAAACTGCACATTTATTAGAGAAATTATATTCTAATGTAGTTTCAAATAAATATGATAACTAGGGCTATTATACAAGCAATATATGGTCTCTAAATGCAAACATGAAGGTTAATGTATTTATTTTATGCGACTAATCAAACTTTTAAATTGTCGACAACCAACTACATACAACTTCAATGGGTTCTAGTTAGCCCAACTAGTAAACTCTAGTTGTCGAATAAGAGACCTGAGTTTGAATTCTAGTTAGAACAAAAAGTAACCAATTGATGTCTTGACCTTATGATAAAAGGCAAACACTAAAGGTTTCAAATCCTATTTAATTTATCCCAAAAAAAAAAATTATATGCAACTTCAACGAGAGTATAGAAGTCAGGCATCTTAATATAAGTATACATATAATAAACCACTTTTTCATGGTACAAGATCAATGAATCATCAGAGATACCAACTTCACTAAACAGACTTGGTACTTCTTTTGACCTCTAGCTTAGTTTCTGCATAAATTTTCAAAATTCTGAGAAGTCATTATTTTTTTTCAACTGCAAGCATGATCATCCCAATAACAAAGCAGGACTCTAGGTCATCATCCATCAAACAACCGTGAACAGAAAAGCATCAAATACACTTGGGGAAGAAAACAAACATGCTCCAAGAAGCTTAGTTAAGAACAACTCAATAAGCAATCACTGAATCACTTGTAAGTCTTGACTTTCATTTTGTCAGAACTTATTCAATTGGCAATCAAGAACTTACACAACTCATATATAGTTTGAGTAAACTAATGGACAAAATGACTTTTTTGATTACAAGATACAAGGACAAACAACTCTAATAACAAACTGACATAGGAGAGCACGGGCTAATTGAGTGATGCAGCCTAGAAGTATGCAGTGAGGCTCGAATAACATTTAATTTCATGGCTCTAACATGAAAGAAAAGGTATATTCCCCACTCAATGAATTAAAAGTTTGTTAGGGCTGTTACTAAGTATCTTTTTCAACGTTCTCAGTTTTAGAGCTTCTATTATACTTTTTTGTTTTTTGGTCATTTATTGTTTTAAATTGAAGTCAGGAGAGCTATAATCTAACTCTTTGTAACACTAAAGGATTAACAATCATCCATAGCACAGCAACTATTCACTTACAAATATCAACTACTAATTTATAATTGCCTCAAAAGGATAATGTAAACATGTGATTAAAAAATAAAATAAATTAAATCAAGCTTTTAGCAATACTATCATGCCTACTACTAAAGGTAAAGAATAACAAGGGTCTCACTTCATCAGGAATTTATCATGGTATCAAAGTGGAAATGGTTATAGCAGGAATCAGAGAAGAATAGACAGCTACGATGAATACTAAGTAGCGTTTGAGTCCAAAGTCTTTACAAACACACCGAACCTCATCAATGATTTCACCAGTAGCCTTTACTGGATGTCAACCATGACATTGTTTGAGAGATGGCTGTTCCTCCCTTTGAGGATCGGTGTATGTAGCTACATCATTTGTGCGTAGAGTGAAGCAAAAGTGAGATAGAGAATTTTGAATTGTGAAAGAGAGACTATACTTAGGCAGAATAGCTTCAAAACAAAATTCCCAACATAAAATAGTTATCTGATTATTGCTTGAGATGTATGGTGTCAGAAAGATGTAGAATGTTGGGTATGAAAATGATTTGGTATAGAGTTGGGAGGTCAACGGATAGTGTTCAATGGTATAGGGAGATTATATTGCTCTAATAGAAGTTTAGGAATGAATTTATGATTTTTTTTCTTTGTTCAAAGAAAGAACTTTTATTCCACAAACATAAAGGAGAAATCATGATGAATTTCACTAGTATTAACAAAAATTGGATTCATGCTATAGAAAGACACTCTGAGAATTAGAATATCAGTCAGTTTCAAGATATTGAAAGTAAAAAGGAACCACTTCTAGTGAAATACATAGATGACTAGTAAATGTCCCATGTAAGAAGTTAAAAATGGCCCAAAATTATTCTTGGGATGACATAAAATTAAAGTGGTATATGGATGCTTCATCAACCGAATTTTCTCATAAATAAATTGGGTCAGTAAATCCCATCAATGTCCAGAAGAAAAACAATTGTACCTCAATATGCCTTCAAGTTCCTCTTCATTAACCAAACAAGTTTAGTGAACAAATCCCTTAGTATTATAAACCATAGCATGCTCCTTTAGCATAAAGAACACAATAGTACTAACAGAAACACAATATTAAGCACTTAAATTAGTTGATCCACATCCCCTAACAATTAACATGTGATGGAACCCAGCTAAGAAAAAAAAAAAAAAAAAAAAAAAAAAAAAAAAAAAAAAAAAAAAAAAAAAAAAAAAAAGTTGACTTATAAAACACGCATTGTGAAAATTAACCTAATCACAAACTGTATTAAAAGGGTGTTTATGTTTGTGCTCATAGTATTCCTCGCTCAGTGTCTCTTTGAGCGTCTCTATTTGTACCAGATGAGAGAAAGTCGTCCGCAACCACTGATTCTCCCATGGAGGAAGAACCATCTTTCGTTCGACATTGTTCTGAACATCCTGGAAAGACTACCCGTGAAATCAGTGATAAGATTCAGGTTTGTTTGCAAATTCTGGNTGAAAAATAAGAAGGCGATTTAGGTGGAACCAAAAAAAAAAAAAAAAAAAAAAAAAAAAAAAAAAAAAAAAAAAAAAAAAAAAAAAAAAAAAAAAAAAAAAAAAAAAGTTGACTTATAAAACACGCATTGTGAAAATTAACCTAATCACAAACTGTATTAAAAGGGTGTTTATGTTTGTGCTCATAGTATTCCTCGCTCAGTGTCTCTTTGAGCGTCTCTATTTGTACCAGATGAGAGAAAGTCGTCCGCAACCACTGATTCTCCCATGGAGGAAGAACCATCTTTCGTTCGACATTGTTCTGAACATCCTGGAAAGACTACCCGTGAAATCAGTGATAAGATTCAGGTTTGTTTGCAAATTCTGGGACTTTTAATCACCACCCAATATTTCATCTCCAGCCACCTTAATGTCAACAACAAAGATTCCCATGATAATGCTAATGGTTATGTCATACACATGGGTTCTTCTCGTCTTCTGACAGACAAGTCTGTACGGTTGCTTTAGACCGCACGTTTGATACGGATTTCTGAGGTTCAAATTCCAGAGATATTTCTCTTAATTCTGTCCGAATGGTCGGTTCCTGCAATGGCTTATTGTGTTTCGCTAATTATGGTCCCCGTAAAGCTATATATTTGTGCAATCCTAGCATTAGAAAATTCAAGACTTTGCCTGAACCTTGCTTAGGCCATTTAAAACATGTTTCACTTGGATTCGCTTATCATTCTGAGAATAATGACTACAAGGTTGTGAGGATTCATCTTCTCCTTGGATGTCAACTGTCTCTCTGCCTGAGAGTTGAGGTGTACACATTAAGTTCGGATTCATGGAGAAGCGTTGGAATCGAGTTCGCAACCAATGTTATGGTCAATGATTATAATTTTCGTTTGACAATCCCATTGGTTAGTGGAGCTTTGCACTGGCTGGCACATATCAAAGAAGGAGAAGAGAAGCAGGATATTGATATCATTATGGCATTTGATGTCAATACTGAGAAATTCAGAAAGCTAGCAGCATTGCCTCATGTTTTTATCAAGACAAATCCTTGTGATAGATACCTTACATCATTCAAAGGGAAACTGGCTTTCATTACATTTGGAAGTGGTGAACAATCTGGCTCCCCGTGCTCGATATGGGTTTTGAAGGAGTATGGTGTGGTTGAGTCTTGGATTAAACTTTCTGTTATATCATTTGAAAGAGTAGCTCGTTGCATTGCCTTTACCGAGTATGGTTCACTTCTGACTTGGTCCAGCAACGATCAAGTAGAGAATCAGGGAAATTTGTTTCATTTGATGCTGAAACTCTACATAAGAAGGATCTTGATATCTCCAATATACAATCATTTGCAGCTACTTTTGTGGAGAGCCTTGTTTTACTTGATGAAGCAAACGTGATATGCTACTAACCAGATGGGGCTGTGCACATATAAGAAGTGAAGTCATTAGTGGCATGGATGAAGTGAAACCCTTGTTAGTCCTTTTCCTTCAGTAGTTGGCATGATAGTATTGCTAAAAGAGTTATTTTTTTTTCTTTTTTTAATTAAATCTATCACAGGTTTAAAATATCCTTTTGAGGCTATTATAAATTAGTGGTTGAAATTTGTAAGTGAATTGTTGCTGTGCTATGGATGGTTGTATTCCTTTAGTGTTACAAGGGCTATATTATAGCTCTCCTAGCTTAAAATTTTAAAAAATAAATGACCAAAAAACAGAGCAGAATAATAGAAGGTCTAAAACTGAAAACGTATTTTTTTTTTTTTTTTTTTGGTTCCACCTAAATCGCCTTCTTATTATTTTCAGCAAAATTACGACTATGGGTCTATAACATTCATTTGAGGACATTTTATTTAGCTGGAACTGAAAATTGAAAATATTTTGCTAAAAATATTGTAGATAAAAGTAAAACTTGTTGAAATAATATAGTAAGACTTATGAATAGTACTAAAAGGCGCAACAGAACTCATAAATAGTAAAAAAAATAAATTAAATAGTAAAATAAGCTGACTTTAAACTCTAATCCCAAATGCAACTTATATTTGATTAAGTTAAATTGTCACTTGTGGTAGGGACTGTGGGGAGAAGGGCCCAAAAATTCATATATTGGGCCTTGAGCCTTATCTGAAGGCACTATTACGTCTGAGGAGAAACTAATAGAGTTGAGAAATTATAATTTAAAGTCTAATGAGTAAGAAATAAATAAAGGGTGGTCCGAGGAGTAACCCCTCCTCGGCAACGGTTGATACGCCTCAAGTTTGGATTCCAGCTGTGAGAATGATCTCCATAGAAGCTCTAGTGGTGGAGATATACATTTGAGACACACAAGAGTGAAGGAGACTCGAAAATATCTAAGGAAAAACTGCTGTCACCACATTAAATGCATTGCAGCAACTTTTCTAACTACATTTTTGTGGAGAAGACCCTTGAACAGTGTTTTCTTAGTCACCGCAACTCACAGAGAGCCTAAAGGAGGTGTATGATGGGACATGCACTCAAGTGAAGGCTTAGATGATTAACAAGTATATGATCCAGATGAACTGAAAGAAACTATATAATGTAAAAGACCTTCCAAAAGAGAGGAATCGGAAAAAGCAGAGAAGAAGATTTGTAGTACTAAAAACTAGATTAGGACTCAATTCTATAGGTTGGTCTCATAATCTATCTCCTCGAACAATCTTTTGATTCAACTTTTACATGTCTATCTTACTTGTTCATCTTTTAAATTCCTATTAACCGTTGTCAAATTCACAAGAGGCCCAGTTTTTTTACTCACTCTCTACAAATTTATTGCTCATTGGGCTCATATCCCTTACCTTTAGGACTTGGGCTACAAATTGTGACCCTACAGGGACAATATGTAATGTGTAGTTTTATTTAAAATACAAAATTATTATAAGAATTAAATTTTAATTTTACTACCTTTTAAATATCTTTGGAAATAGAATTTTAGTGACGGTAAATTTTTAAATTTTTTGAAAAAAAAAAATTTATTAAGTGAAGAATAAATTTGTTATGTTTATTTTGGCTAGTCGTTTGATCTTGGCCCTAAACTAAAATCCTATCTCCACACTGGATGGTTGGATACTTGGATGTTGAATTGTATTGATTTATAAACAAGGTGGAATATGAAATTTATTAACATCCTTGCACAAGTCATTAGTATTTTTACCTCCTGATTCTTTTTTTTCTTTTCTTTTTTTCTTTTTTCCTTTTTTTTTTTTATTTATGAAAAGCATTTTTACCTCTTGATAAATAAACATACTTGGGACACTCAAACATATAGGATTGAAAATGTTGCTCTACTTTCCACTCCTTAATTTTGGGCAAGGAGATACCATTTGGTGCAAGCACCATTGATCCAAATTTCACACTTTGTTTGGGAGTTCATAAAGGACTGTAATGGAATGAAACAAGTAAATCATAAAAGAATAGTAACGAATGGAATGAAAATTAATTAAATTGAATCAAATAATCTTGTTTGGATGTTTTAAAATAAAGAAGTAAAATGTAAAATTGCCTTATTTGGGAATTATAAAGAATGTATGGAAATGAATCATTTTATAATAAAATTTCTATTATACCCTCTTTTATAATTTTTAAATTAAAAAGAAGAATGTTTAGGTTTATTTTAGAATTTTCATTGGAAATTTCATTAAATTTCATTTCATTTCCTCTTATTCCTCCCCAATTTTGGGGAGAATGAAAATTTAAGGTTATGTTGGAAAAATGAGGAATATTGCATGTATAAACTACAGCAACTAGTTTGCATCACAGGGATCTTATCATTGTTTTTTTTCCCCTTTGCTCATCCTTCAATAAACCACACCAGGTTACATAATGGGGGAATTTAACTGAAGGTGCAACTGTCATTTGAGGGGAAATAAAAAATCCAAATACTTACTAACAAGTTAACAAAATCCATTGTTTGGCAGTAAATTTTCTTGTTGTTATGCTAAAAACTATCCATTTATATTATTGTTAAAAACTCTACCCCCACTTTCTTTTATTTTCCTTCATCTTATTTAGCAATTAAACACCTTCGCAACAAACTGAAAAAGGGAAAATAACAAATAAGGTTTAGAACTTAAATCAAATAGCACAAAAACAAGAATTTTAAATTCAAACAAAAACACTAAAAATAAAAAGAAATTACTTTTTTTTTTTTTAATTCCTAGCTCTCTCACCAACCAAACTTAATAAAATAACAAATAAAATTAAGGACTTCTTGGGGATGTGGTTCCTCAAAATGGCACTTCTATGATATAGAGTTGAATGGTAAGAGTTGTTTCATACAATTGACTTCCAAGTAGGATAAAGCTATATTGAGCTTCAGTCATACTCATACCATATATACATAATTTTTTTTTTTGGGCGTAGCAATAGAGATGTTTGCGCTTTCAGGGAGCATGCTAGAATGGTTTCCCATTGATGGTTGAATGTTGAATTTTATTGAGTTATATGCATACTGGAATCTGTAATTTATTGACATCTCTGCACAAATCAACAGTTAATAGACATCTCGGACACCCAAACAGATAGGATTGATTATGCAAACATTAAGAAAGTAAACTTTTTTTTACCCAAGAAAGGTTGGTAGAATAGAAATAAAATGAGACATAGGACCGTTCAACATTTAAAATGAGATATAGGACCTTTCAATATTTTTGTAAAAATTGATATTACTAAATCGTATTATCACTTTAGGTCAAACTTTATTTTTATTAGCAAGAATATTTTACTTGTAGCAACACCATTGACGGTTTTTAAGGTTAAACATTGATCGAACCATGGCTAAAGAAAAGTAGGAGGTATTTTTTTATAAACATGTACTTCTTGATTTTTTTTTTTCTTCATATTTTTAATCTGCACTGTTCTTGTACCATGGGAAGGAATATGAAAATTTCTTTAAAAAATTTTTAATTTTAATTCAATATACATCCTTTATCAATAGAATTAATTAGTATTTTAGATATTTTTTCGATGTAATAGAATTTCTATCATTTAATTTAGTACAAAAATATTGATTAGATTGAAATAAAATTCTTACAAATGAAAAAAAAAATTAAGGAAAAATACTCAAACTTATGATGCAGGTTGTTTTTTTGTCAAGCAATGAGACAACTGCATGCACTACATATTGTGCAAACCATAGGATGTTTATACCGAATAAAGCGACTGATCCTCCCCTATGATATATTGTTAAATAACTATCATTGATTAAAGACAGTTTTTATAGAAGTGTTTATGTTTTTTTCTTTTTTAAAGTAAAATTTCATTAGAAAAAAAGGCTAAAGAGGAGTCACCCGTGTACACAAGTGTATAATAATACTCCAACATCACTCACTAAAAAGTACATTGACAAAGCAAATCAGGCAAAGCAGTAAAAGAAAACGACCTTGAAACATTATTCACTCAAAAAATGTTTCGAGGTATAAAAGCTTCATGTCATGAATAAATCTCTTGCAACCCTAAACTGTCCGAGCATTCCTCTCTCGCGCCAAAGACTTCACATAAGGCAATGGGAGACCATGCTCCAAATTAGCATTACAACACCTACTGAACTTGCCTTTTGAACTCACCAAAAGTTCAACAACACCTATTGGCATAACCAAATGCACTCCAAACAATGAAAAAACCGCAGTCCAAATATACAGTAGTGTTAGTTAGGATTGATAGAGTCGTTAAACTCAGTTATACTTCTGTCACGTATTTTTACAACAAATTATTGGAAGACACTTCATTTAAGATTACTAGAAGATGCTTCATTCACTTACATTCGCCATATGAATAATAAAGGTTGGCAAGTTCAAAAGAGTGCTAAGAGTAAGATTGCCTCTGAATACAACTTAATACATAGGCAACTAAATTCAAATCACCAGAATACCAGCTATTTCCCCCAATCCCCCTCCCCCCACTGAAACCATCTCATTCTTTACCCAAATTAACTTCAATCTAGACATAGCCTCAAAAAAATTTAAGGAAAAATACTCAAACTTATGATGCAGGTTGTTTTTTTGTCAAGCAATGAGACAACTGCATGCACTACATATTGTGCAAACCATAGGATGTTTATACCGAATAAAGCGACTGATCCTCCCCTATGATATATTGTTAAATAACTATCATTGATTAAAGACAGTTTTTATAGAAGTGTTTATGTTTTTTTCTTTTTTAAAGTAAAATTTCATTAGAAAAAAAGGCTAAAGAGGAGTCACCCGTGTACACAAGTGTATAATAATACTCCAACATCACTCACTAAAAAGTACATTGACAAAGCAAATCAGGCAAAGCAGTAAAAGAAAACGACCTTGAAACATTATTCACTCAAAAAATGTTTCGAGGTATTAAAGCTTCATGTCATGAATTAATCTCTTTCAACCCTAAACTGTCCGAGCATTCCTTACTCGCGCCAAAGACTTCACATGAGGCAATGGGAGACCATGCTCCAAATTAGCATTACAACACCTACTGAACTCGCCTTTTGAACTTGCCAAAAGTTCAACAACACCTATTGGCATAACCAAATGCACTCCAAACAATGAAAAAACCGCAGTCTAAATATACAGTAGTGTTAGTTAGGATTGATAGAGTCGTTAAACTCAGTTATACTTCTGTCACGTATTTTTACAACAGATTATTGGAAGACACTTCATTTAAGATTACTAGAAGATGCTTCATTCACTTACATTCGCCATATGAATAATAAAGGTTGGCAAGTTCAAAAGAGTGCTAAGAGTAACATTGCCTCTGAATACAACTTAATACATAGGCAACTAAATTCAAATCACCAGAATACCAGCTATTTCCCCCAATCCCCCTCCCCCCACTGAAACCATCTCATTCTTTACCCAAATTAACTTCAATCTAGACATAGCCTCAAAGCAAAGCACAACTGAAGGTAATGAAGCAGATCAAGATTTTCTCCACAAAAGAAATCACAGTCATCTGTACAAAAAAACAAAAAATTGTGAATGGGAGATAAAGAATTAGGCATTGAAACCATACATGTCAAGAACCAAAAATTAAATAGATTCATGATTTTAAGCCCAGTCCAGGATTCAACTGGAGGTCAAACCATGGTGAAGTCATATTTAATGTAATAGTGGATCAAAATATAAATATATAGATTAAGTTTATAAAAACAGCAAAATTGACAGAAAATAAACAGCATTAGAATCAACTTCATTTGATGGAGTAGAGCCAATTTCCATTTCCATTTTATTCCATAAGATTAAAACAACACCAATTTTCAAATAAAATTATTCCAAATTGTCTCACACTAAAACAAGATCACAAAACAAATTCAGCAATACAGTATTGTGCATATGAATCCAATAAAAAACATAACATTCAACAATTACACTGTATAGTGTATAAAATAATCAAAGAACATAACAGAACATTCACAGAAATTCAGCGATAACAGAGCATTTGACACTCAAAGGTTCAATCCCATGTGGGTCCATGAGCTGTGTATTTACTCATCTATAAACAAACAGAAGAAGAAGAAGAAGAATCACCTTACTTTACAATAACAAAGCAACTAAAGATGCCGGTATGACTACCAAATTTGCTATTGCAAGTCAAAATCCATTTCCACCATTTTTCCTAACGGTAAATTCATCCAGCACGTGAATAACAATTCCCAATTTATATGGTAAAGAAAATTGATGGAATAAAAAATTCCTGGTTTATATGGTCATGCATCTTCAAAAGCAAAATGAAGGCAACTATGAAGGACTGTTTTTGGTATATAATAATGATCGAAATAAAAAGCACTAAGAAAGGTATGCAACCCAAGTACATTGTAAATACAAGAGTAACACGCAGATATAATTAAAAAAAAGCTAGCTCTTAAAATTAAGAAATAATACCAAAAAAAAAACCCTGAAATGATAGAAAATCCAGTAAACTGGTATATGGCATTTATCAGCATCCATCCACGCACACAAATATCTTAGAAGAAGAAACTTCAATGTGAAAGTAGATAGTTCGTGATATTCAATTCCAAATATAAAACAAAATTACAAATGACTTATTGGATAACTCATTTGATAAAGAATAAACATATATAAGAAATTTACAATCTTGAAAATTAATTTTATAATCTATTATCAGTTGTGGTTGACACTCTATTTCAATTTGAGATATACTTTAAAATTTGATTGCTTACTTATTTATACATGGTCTCTTTTATGAATATCATATTATTGTTAAGCAACACACACTCTAGGAAATAACATAATTTATTTTGAAAAGCCGTTTATTCTGGACATAAATTATTAAAAAATAGGTCTAAGTATTCATAATTTATGCTAATTTAAACTTTAGCTTCACTATTTTCACACTTGTGAATATTTCTCACATATCTACAATTTTAAATCTATGTTTTTAACTCTACTGTAACCAGATTATCTTGGCATGTATTTTGCTATTTGATATCTAAAAATATTTACTCATTACAGAATGTTCAACAATTTATCTTTCGATTAATTTGCATATAGTTATATAAATGTATCAATTGTTTCCTTAAAGTTTACAATAAACAATTAAACCAATATATTCTTAGTTTTACTATTTTTTTACCAAAAAAAAAAAAAATTTAAAAATGGTTCGGGTTCGGGTCGGGTTGACCTGCAAAAAACACGGGTCGGGTCACGGGTCAACCCGTTTTTGCTTCGGGTAAAAAAAAATCAGGTTCGGGTCGGGTATTTTTCGGGTCGGGTCGGGTCGGGTCAGAAAATTCTGACCCGTTTTGCCATGTCTATTGGTACTGAACATTTGCATTACTTTGGAGTTTATCAAAGGTGTCTATTGGTACTGAACTAATCAAAGTTATGTTATTTTAATAATCCAACTAACATTGTAAACTCTCAATAGGTTGATTGCAAGTGTAAATTTTTTTCAACTTAATGATGAGATATGTAAGCACGGCAAGGTGCTTATTCCATAGCTAAGGCAGAAAGATTGTATCTATCTGTCTCTCTCTTAAATAAGTCTTCTTTTCACAGAAACCTCTCACTGCACTTGCCATTCAGCTTTGACCTTCTCTCTTTCTCTCTCGTTTTGTCCATTTGATTGCTCAGACACTTCTCGAAATGAGTGAACCGTGTGGACAACCACCAATTCTTCGACTGAGGAAGAACCATGTCCCATATGACATCGTACTCAAGAACATCCTTACAAGGGTTCCAGTGAAACCATTGATGAGATTCAGGTGCGTATGCAAATCCTGGACTCCTCAATTACCACTCCTAATTTCATCTCCACTCAACTTAACAACAACAAAAACAGCGATCCCCATCATGATAATAATGCTAGTGGTTATGTGATACATGTGCCGTGGCATCCTTTTTCTTCTAACAGACTGGTCTGTACGGTCGCTTTTGACTGCACCTTTGATAGGATTTATGAGACTGGAATTCCTTCTGATTTTGGGCTTGTCTAAATAGTCAGTTCCTGCAATGGCTTATTGTGTCTCACTGGTTTTAATTTCAGTAATTATAAATATTCGTGTCCTTATCCCAGTATTGATATATATATATATATATATATTTGTGGAACCCCAGCATTAGAAAATTCAAGAAATTGCCTGATACTTGCTTAGGACAGTTAAGGTGTGTTAAACTCGGATTTGCTTATCATTCTGAGTTAATGACTACAAGGTTGTCAGGATTTCATTATCTCCTTTGTCTGAACATGAGATTGAGGTGTACACATTAAGTTGGATTCATGGAGAGGTATGAAATTTTGTTACAAGCCAATGTTTTTTTGTCCAAACCAATTGGTTAGTGGAGCTTTGCACTGGATGGCATATATTAATGGAGAGAATCGCAGGACAGAAACTATTATGGCATTTGATGTCAATAGTGAGAAATTAAGAAAGCTAGAACTGCCTGATAATTCTATGATTTCTAATGATAGATGTCTTGCATTATTCAAAGGAAATTGGCTTATATTGAATGTGGACGTATTCAACCATGTGGCTTCCAATACTCCATATGGGTGATGAGGGAGTATGGGGTGGTTGAGTCTTGGCATAAAATTTTTGTTGTACCATTTCTCAAGTAACTTCTTGCATTGCCTTTACTGAGTATGGTTCACTTCTGGTTTGTTGCATCGATCATCAAGTAAAGAACAAGGAATTTAAGTTTCTTTTAATTGACACTGAAAATCTACATGAGAAGGAACTTGATATCCAATTTCCTTCAATCGTAACTAATTTCATGGACAGCCTTTTTTACTTGATGGAGCAAATGTGGTATCTTACTAAACAGATGGTGGCATGCATATAAGAAGTGAAGTCATTTGAGGTATGGATGATGTGAAACCCTTGTTATTCCTTTAAATTTAGTATTAGGCTTGATAGTATAGCTAAAAGCTTGATTTTTATTCTAGGTTCACATTATCCTTTTGTGGCTATTATAAATTCGTATTTTTGTATCTATATGTGAATGGTTGTTGTGGTATGACGGTTGTTATTCCTTTAGTGTTACAGATAGCTAGGTTATAGCTCTCCTGACTTCAATTTAAAAGAAGAAATGACCACAAAAAAAGAAAAAGAAAAAGAAAAGGCTCTAAAACTGAGAACATTGAAAAGGAGTAAGAAAGTCCTTGTATAGTGACCAGGATGCCATTCCAAAGTATGTTCTTACTTCTCTGGGTCAAGCTACATGGTCTTTGTTGGTTTGTGAACTACATTGAACCTCAAATATTAACAATAAGAAGCTAATTTATATGGCAGAGTTGGTTCCAAGACAAGCGATCTTACTACATCCTATCTCTTGCCTCTATGTGATGTATCTTGATAACGAATGCTATTTTATCATGCTTAACTGGGTTCAATCACATGTTTATTTTCAACGGATGTGTATCAACATGTTTAGGTGCTGAAATGTTGTGTTTCTATTAGTACTATTGTTCTTGATGCTAAAGAAACATGCTATGGTCTATACTAATAAGAAATTTGTTCACTAAACTGCAGTTTTGAGGCTGTTGAGAATAGCTGAAGTTCTTTTTTTAGTTAAAGGCTCTTTGATAGGATGTCCGCTATAGGCTGCTTCCCCCCCTTCCTTTTCACTGATCCCTTTCTTTCTACGACTTTAATGATGCTGTAAAATTTTCTTTCTTGAAGGTTCTTCTCTATATCTCTAGTGTACTAAAGTTGTACCTAATTTTTATAAATAAATCTTTACTTCAAAATAAATAAATAATGAATCATTTTGATGCATCCTCACTCTCACTTCATTTTACACTGTTACAGTTAACTAATGCGTTTTACAAATATTGCTCAAATCTACTGTAAAGCTCAAAGTTTTAGGTCGTCAGGCCTCTTTTATTTTTATTTATTTTTTTATTTTTTTAAAAGCTTTGTCTTTTTTGTTGCAACTCCCCATATAGTTTGAACCTTGGCTTCTTACTAATCCCCCAAACCATCCTATCTTAAAACCTCTGTTCATGCTAGAGCCAAGAGGTTAGATGTTATTTGAGTCTCACTGCACACTTCTAGGCAGCATCACTCAATTTGCCCATGCTCTCCTACGTTAGTTTGTGATTAGAGTTGTTTGTCCTTTTTTCTTGTAATCAAAATAGTCATTTTGTCCAATTGAATAAGTTCTGACAAAACGAAAGTCAAGACTTACAAGTGATTGATTTTGGGGTATCTCTTAACCTAAGCTTCTTGGAGCATGTTTATTTTCTTCTCCAAGTGTGCTTGATGCTTTTCTGTTGAGTGTGCTGCATGGTTGTTTGATGGATGATGACCTAGAGATAATCATGCTTGTAGCTGAAAAAAAAAAAATAATGGCTTCTCAGAATTTTGAAATTTTGTACCGAAACTAACCTAGTGGTTGAAAGAGGTACCAAGCTTTTTGGTGAAGCTGGTATTTCTGATGATCCTTTTGTCTTGTAACCTGAAAGAGTGATTTGTTATATGTATACTAATATTAAAATGCCTAACTTCTAATACAGTCGTTGAAGTTATATATAATTTTTATTTATTTTTTATATATTCGATAGGATTTGAAACTTTTGGTGTCCTCTCCATGATGTTACTCTTCATTATACGATCAAGACATCAATTGGTTCTTTTTGGTGTAACCAGAATTAGAACCTAGGTTCCTTATTTAATGACAACAAACTAGTTTGGCTAACTAGAATCCATTGAAGTTATAATAGTTAGTTGTCGACAATGTAAATTTTTTATTAGACACTTAAATAATTTCATTAACCTTCATGTTTGCTATTAGAGACCATATATTGCTTGTATAATAGCCCTAATTATCATATTTCTTTAACATTAAGTCACTTTAAGCATAACTAAAGGTCAGAAATCTTTGATTTTGATTGTTCTGCACACAAGCCCATAACGGTAAATATGGAGATCAGAGAGAGATTATGAGAGAAAGAAGCTCATGAGTGGTGGGGAGCAGTTGGTATGTGGAGTGCCTGCTACGCAATCTGAAGATTTTCTGTGTGTGTTTGTGTGTGCAGTGGTTGGGAGAGAATTGTGGACTAACTGAGATAAGATGAGAACTGGACAGAAAATAACTAAGACCTAAAGAGTAGAGACTTGAGTCACCCTCACCATGTCGTTTGCGCTTTCCCACTGCATTTTATTACACCACAAACAAAGAGGATAATTTTTTATATATCAAAATTTTGTAGAGCAGGTTGATGTGTACGTGTACATATTTTGTATTAATAAAACCAGGCCTCATATTATCTTAATTTGATGTCCTTTGCTTATTCTAAAGTTAAACCAACACTTTTAACAATAATATAAATGGATAGATTTAGCAGAACAACAAGAAATTTTACTGCCAAACAATGGATTTTATTAACTTGTTAGTAAGTATTTTGATTTTTGCTTCCCCCTCAAATGACAATTGCATCTTCAGTTAAATTCTCACATTAGCAACCTGGTGTGGTTTATTGAAGGATGAGCAAAGGAAAAATACAATGAATCCCTGTGATGCAAACTAGCAGCTGTAGTTTATACATGCATTATCTAATTTTGATTAATGTTTCCAGATAGTATGAATTTTATTCGCCCACATTGAAATCTTTATGTTTTGCACTCATTTTTGCAGGAGGAAATGCTTGGACTTTTGAATATCACGAACTATCTACTTTCACNTTTTTTTCTTTCTTTCTTTGCCATGCTGTTTCTCTATTGCTGCCCAACTTTGTCCCATTCTGCTCTTGTGTTCTCTTTGCCCATGCTCATCTTTTATGGATGATGACACAGGCTCATTAGGCCTGCCCCACTTTTGCCTCTTCTTGGGCCTGAGGGTTTGCCTGCTGCTGCTTTTTGCCGTACTGGCTCGTTAGGCCTTATTCCCTTCTCTTCTTTTACTTGGGCATTTTCAGCCCTTAGTTCCTACCGTTACTTACAAATCTCTTATTGCATTTCTTTTCATTTGTTATTGGGCTTTCCTTTGTTGGGCCGTTTTTATCAAAAATGAGTCTCAACAAAGACAATCATATGTTTATATCTGTTTAGAATAATTGTCCCCTCAGAATATCAAAGTCTGACACTCTCGCACGAGTCACTCCTTCTCTATTTGTCTTTCTCTCTGATTTCTTCTTCTTTTTTCAATTGAATTTTAGTGATATATATTGGGCTGTGTTTGTAGGTAGATTTTGTTTATGGGTTCAATCAAAATTTTTGCGTGGTTGATGCTATTTAGTTCATAGTTATTGGGTTTGTACTTTTGTTTGCAGTTTGCTTGCTAAGAAAATTAGAGAAGAGAAGGAAATAAAATCTATTGATTTTTTTTGTTTTAGTTTATTTAGTTTTTAATAATTTTGAGTGGATTATCAACTGAACTTCGTATTAGGCTTAGTAGAGTTGTGGTAAAAGAGCATAAGTGGTTTTTAAGGAGACTTTGTATGTAGAGAACTCATTGTGAGAAGGTCCAGTATGCGTATTAGGCTTAGTAGAGTTGTGGTAAAAGAGCATAAGTGGTTTTTAAGGAGACTTTGTATATTGTAATGGAATAATTAAACCTATTCATAAATTTAGTTGTGAGTTGTAACATTAAAATAAAACTTAAGATTTATTTAGAAAATATCTCACTCATACCATTATATTTCCTTAAAAATATTTATAAAAAAAATTTGAAAGAGAGATGAGTTATTTTTTTATTTTTATAATTGTTCTATATATATGGAGAGTTTATTTATTTGAAATATATTAATTTTAGAAATTATTGCACCTACAAGGAATAACTATTACAATAATTTTAGAGATGAATAGTTATTCCTCAATTTAAAGAATAGTTATTCATAAGGAATGACCATTTCTTGTAATAAAAATAATACAAACTAAAGAATAACTAAACAGATGAATAACTATTACACTACACCGTCTATTACAATCTACCAAACATCAGTGATCCTTATAGCTATAATTATTATTAAATATCTGCACATAATGAATTTTCTCGTTCATTTGAACCCTTTGGGCTGGTCATGGCGCCGCCCCTGTTATACCTTTAAAATATGAACATTGACAGGTTTATTGACATGTAATGAGATTATGATATTGATATGGGTGTTTTTTATGAGCCTCCAAGAAATGGACCTACGCTATGGGAATAGGCAAATGCCCAACAAATGTAAAGGCAAATACAAAAGGTTTGTGTCACTTCCTTTTTGCTAGCAACAAACTTTTAAATTTATCGTTTGAATTATCTATCTTTATAGTTTAAACATGGTTTCTCAAAAAAAAAAAAAAAAAAAAGTTTAAACATTAAGGTCACAAGGCAATTTGGTCATCACGTGTTGATGTTTATTTATAGAAAGATACCATAGTTCAGGCTTTATAATACTTTTGTGCAAGATTGACACCATTAATTGACGGGCATGATTTTTTGTTCATGAGTTTTGTTAATTACGAAAAAAAACTTTTTTTTTTTTTTGAGAAACAAATTAACAAAAGCACAGACAAAGGAGAGGAAAATAAGTTTTAACACAAAAATATACCACAAAATACATACTCCACTCAAAAGTCATTGTAGTAATGACAAACTGTTCCTTAAGAAATATTTTTTGTCGTTACAGTGAGAACCTTTTCATTTTCTTTTTCAAATTAAAGAGAGAAAACTTTATTGGATATCAACAGAGTCAAGGAATTTTATAACTAAAATGGTTCACCGTTGCTCATCAGACTACTAGGTTTGAATAATGTGCGTTATATATATATATTTGATATTTGTATAAAAATTGCATAAGCATACATTTGTTTATGTGTTTAAAAGTGTTCACTAATTATTTCAGAAAATAACAATGGAAAAAAAAAATTCATTGGAGGTGGATTCGCTAAAGAAGGAGAATGTCAACTTAGTCGTTATCTAATTTGGTTCAAATGTAAATTTCTATCAAGCAAGGAAAATCAACTTTTTCTCTAAAGACTAATATTTACACATCTACAAATAAAAAAAATCCGTGCAAAGCATGGGCCAACCACTAGTAATTGTAATAGTAGACAACAAACATATGACTTACAAATTTTACATGTTTAAAAATGACAAACCCATCAAAATAATGTCACATATTGCGCGGGTTAGCGACTAATATATATATTGATGAACATAATAATAATAATAATTATTATTATTATTATTATTGTTACATTTTAAAGTTTCTAATTGTAAATAATGAATTTGTCTTATTTTTAAGTAATGAGCTTAATTGAATGCCCTTTAGGTTGGTATAATACAATAACAACTGCAGGCATGAACAATGCAAACATTTGGAAGGGAGCAATTCAAAATGCATGACCAATGCAAACATTTGGAGTGGAGCAATACAAAATGCATGAACGATGCAACATTTGGAGTGGAGCAATTCAAAATGCAAACATTTGTGGGAGAAGACCAAGCATTTATTAATAGTGTGGAACTATGTATTCATATAAAAAATTATATATAAAAAATTATTTAAAAAATGAGCACTTGTTCATAGCCTTGTTTATAATTAGACTAAAATACTATTTTAGTCCTTACATCTTGGGTTCATAGTTAATTTTGTTCATACATTTTAGGAGGAGTCAATTTGGTTTGTGTAATTTTCAAGTCACAATTAATTTAGCTCATACAATTAAATGACTATCAGAATCTGTCTACGTGACAAATGAAATGCATATGTGACACAAATTAAATTAAAATATAAATAGCCGTGTCTTAAGCGGTCCTTCCACCCCCTTTTATTCCCTCTTGACCCTCACATGACCCAATTACCCTAGCTTATACCCCCTTTTTTTTCACAGAATTATTGATTATGGTATAAAACTCAATTTTCGGTTATTTATTTATCAATACAATTATGGGTTGTATGGGAAAATCTTCCCAATAAATTTTGAATACTGTAGGTTTTTCAAAATGAGGTATAAGCTTTGTTAATTGTGTTAAATTGACCAATTGAAGGTTTTCAGTGCAATAGGGTTGAATGTTGTGAAATCCTAATTGAAGTGGACCAAGAATTATGCTTCTTTAAGTTGATGAGAAAGCATAGAAATAAACTACTGTGAATTCTTAGGATTAAATATTTACTTTTTGTTTGGCATTTGCATTGATCTGATACTACCTTATTGGCAAAAAAAATTGGGACTGAACATGTACTTAAAACTAAATTGGGGTCTGCTACATTGGGCTATTTATTTATTGTTTCTACAAAGCAAGTTTGATGGAATATTAGTTTATTGGTACTGAACATGTGCTTATAGGTTAAACTTGAATAGTTAACATCTTATTGGTACTTAGACATGGCAAAACGGGCGGGTCGGGTCGGGTTCGGGTCAATCGGGTCAATCGGGTTGCGGTCGGGTTGACCCGTATTTTTCACATGAATTTTTTTATTTTTTATTTTATAAAGAAAAACAACATGTATCTGTTATTTGGAAAGTTATACAACAAATTACTTGATGTAAAATGCATTATTTTGAATTCACCACTTATATCAAGGATGAACTCAGTTAAACTTATTAATACTTATTCAACAATTTTAAAATTATACAAATCCTAACATTACTATCTAAAACAAAATAACACAAAGATAAGTAAAACAAATGCACAATTTTATTTCTACACAATATCAACATTCCAAATATAAAACAAAATTACAAATGACTTATTGGATAACTCATTTGATAAAGAATAAACATATATAAGAAATTTACAATCTTGAAAATTAATTTTATAATCTATTATCAGTTGTGGTTGACACTCTATTTCAATTTGAGATATACTTTAAAATTTGATTGCTTACTTATTTATACATGGTCTCTTTTATGAATATCATATTATTGTTAAGCAACACACACTCTAGGAAATAACATAATTTATTTTGAAAAGCCGTTTATTCTGGACATAAATTATTAAAAAATAGGTCTAAGTATTCATAATTTATGCTAATTTAAACTTTAGCTTCACTATTTTCACACTTGTGAATATTTCTCACATATCTACAATTTTAAATCTATGTTTTTAACTCTACTGTAACCAGATTATCTTGGCATGTATTTTGCTATTTGATATCTAAAAATATTTACTCATTACAGAATGTTCAACAATTTATCTTTCGATTAATTTGCATATAGTTATATAAATGTATCAATTGTTTCCTTAAAGTTTACAATAAACAATTAAACCAATATATTCTTAGTTTTACTATTTTTTTACCAAAAAAAAAAAAAATTTAAAAATGGTTCGGGTTCGGGTCGGGTTGACCTGCAAAAAACACGGGTCGGGTCACGGGTCAACCCGTTTTTGCTTCGGGTAAAAAAAAATCAGGTTCGGGTCGGGTATTTTTCGGGTCGGGTCGGGTCGGGTCAGAAAATTCTGACCCGTTTTGCCATGTCTATTGGTACTGAACATTTGCATTACTTTGGAGTTTATCAAAGGTGTCTATTGGTACTGAACTAATCAAAGTTATGTTATTTTAATAATCCAACTAACATTGTAAACTCTCAATAGTTGATTGCAAGTGTAAATTTTTTTCAACTTAATGATGAGATATGTAAGCACGGCAAGGTGCTTATTCCATAGCTAAGGCAGAAAGATTGTATCTATCTGTCTCTCTCTTAAATAAGTCTTCTTTTCACAGAAACCTCTCACTGCACCTGCATCAGAAAAAAAAAAAAAAAAACAGAGAGCACCTAGCCAATGCAAGGGATGTGGGCCCACGGTCAAGGGATTTGCGGAGAGTGTGGTTTGGTGGAGGGGGAAAATGGCCTATTTCCAATATCTAGCCAGGGCCTCTTTTGGGAGACGTTTTGCTAGGATGACATCTTTTTTCCAAAACAAGTAGTAAATGACTGGAACCACTTGATGCATGCTAGAGAGGTACATGGAAAAAGACCCAAGGCCTCATCTGTTCAAGTAAGGAGGAAAAGGCTCATGGCAAAACCAAACGAATCAGGATCTATCGTGGAATGAGTAGCGGAAGAAAGAGAATGCACTAGGCATGCTCAGATGTAGTGGTGATCAAACAACCAATAAGGTAATGGGTAGCTCTAAAAAGGTGCTCACAACAAACAAAAATGGTTGGTGAGCTACGATGGTAAAATAGAGAAATCTCATAGACTTGAACCAATATAAATAGGAACAGTAGCCATAAGTGGAAGGGGGATAGCGACTAAGGCAAGAGACACAGAGAACCGAGAGAGAAATAACAGAGAAAAAAAGAAAGAGTGAAGTAGAAAAAAAAGAGAGTAGATACGGCAGAAACACATGCATCAATAGGCAACCTTTTCCTTCCCTCTTTAGCAAACTCACTCTTTGAAATCCCAACAACAACAACATGTAGCAATCTAGGCCCATTCCCCAGAATGCACAGCTTTTATGGCATAGTCCAATAATAAGGTTTGTTCAAGTTGGGATTTGGATTCTTTTTGGTTCACTTCCTATAGAGAAATTTATCGTTTTACATTTTGCTGCAACCACTCTTACATGCCATTGTATCATCTAGCATTCTACTCCATTGACCATATTAATTACTTTGTTGACTAAACCGTTCTATTGTAGCTGGCTTATTTGTTATAGTTAACTTTTATGCCATAAGACATTCATTGTTAAATTTGTAAAAAGTATACTAACGCTTTGTCGACTAATATACATGTCTTTCTTAATATTTGTTGTCTTATTCTTGGGATGCTAAACTTGTACACAAATTGGCCCCTAGTAAGGTCCTGCTAGAATAGTGGGACATGCCCAACTCTCTGACCCACGGCAGAACGGGCTAGAGTCCAGAAGAACAAGCCTCAATCCATTAACATAAAAAGTACCTATAGTCTTCAATTCTCATCCTAATGATATTCAAATTCTAAAACATAAAATATATAAATTTAGATTAAAGTTTAATAAAAATTTATAGAAATTAAAGAATTCACACATCCTTGCAAATGAATGCATAAAATATGCACTAGAAGAAAACTATGAATCTATAATAGAATGTCTTAGTAAATCAAGATACTTCCAATTATCTTCTCAAAAAAAAGATATTACTATACATTGTTCAAATAATTAATTCGCAATCATGATCCTTTCCTTTCCACGGGCTTCCCTTTTTGGGTGGGTTCCTTGGCTCTTCGCTCCTCCTTGGAAACCAAGGGGCCCACCCAAAAACTAGTGAGTGGACTTATTGGGCTTCTTAGGCTCTTCAAATAAGGCCCAAAAGATTTAGCTCTTCCAACCTCCCACAGAGATAAGTGGGGAAAGTTTTTTTTTTTTTTTTTTTCTCACATTTTTCAAATATAAGAAGAAGGTATCTCATATATCAAATATATGCATCTTCTCCTTCGTAATGCATGGATCCCATGTAGTTGTGGGGTCCAAACACTAGGGGGAATATCTATCTAACAAATGGAATAATTTATATCTAATGTTACAAAAATTGCCACCTAGTAATATACGAACTATAGAAGTTAATGGAGGTGAATAAAAGGAAAAAAATTATAATATTTTCGATAATTTAGGAAAAAAAAAGACGAAAATGCACTTTTCATCCCTACATTTTGGGTCAATTTTCATTTTGGTCCCAAAATTGATTTCTTTACAAATTTCATCCCTAAAAAAAGAAAATTGTTTTTAAAATGGTCCATGTCGTCAACCCACTCACGAAAACCTATTACGTGGCAGACGGAATGCCCTTCTTGCTGATGTGGCGCTGACGTGGCCATTAAAATATTATTAAAAAAGATTATTTGGCATTTTTTAAATGTCACGTTAGCATTTTAATTTTTTTTAAAAGCCATGTCAGAAAATTTAAACAAAAAATAAATTAATTTTTTTAAAAACAGCCTTAAATCTAATTTAATCAAAAAAAAAAAAAATTTAACTTTTCATTATTTTTTCGTAAGAACATAACAGTATGTTCTTCATGTTCTTCCCAAATCCAAGAAACAAACCCAGCAAACAAATCCAATCTCCAACATCCAAATCCAATCTCCATCACTGCCAGGAAAACAAAAAATAAATCCAACAAACAAACCAATCTCCAACAAACCCATAAACTCGTAAATTTCACATTCAAATTATCAAATTCTATTCCAAATTCATCTTGATCATGAACCCCGAATATTCAATCCCAACAACAACCCAGAATATTCAATCCCAAGAACAAAAGAATAGAAACTCACCATCTCCCTCGTCAACCCAATCATATGGGTTTGAGAGCCACTGCCTGGGGTGGCGGCGTTGGCGAACGGCAGGGGTGGAGGTAAGGGTTTTGGGCATGGCTACGAGCGGCGGCGCTCTTCTTCACCAGACCCACTTCTCCAAGCCCTCACTGCTCACATTCTTCAATCAAACCCACCAAATCATCACCAACATCAACATCATTCCCGTCACGATCCTTACCCGCATCAATCTATGAAACTCAACCCCCACAAACTCCATCCTCAAAACCAACACCAACATCATCAAAAATTCCAAGAAATCCCATGATCAAACCAGATACGGTTTGATCGTGAGATGGGTTTTGTGGGTCTTCAATTTAAAGGGTTATGGGTTCTCTTGATCTTGATTTTGATTTTTGAGTGGTCATGTTGTTTGGCTCTTGAGAGATGAGAGAGTGAGAGATGAGAACAAGATGGAGTTTGAGCTTCAATCTTTACGGCTTGAAAAAGTAAATTTTTTTTGTTTGTTTTTCATTTTTTTTAATTAAAATTAAAATAGAGAAATTTGGTTTTTATTTTTAATAATATTAAAATTAAAATTGAGAAAACTGACGAAGCGCTGACGTGTTATTTAAAAAATGCCAAATAATTTTTTTAATAATATTTTAATTTAATGGTCACGTCAGCGCCACATTAGTAAGAAGGGCATTCTGTTTGCCACGTAGTAGGTTTCTGTGAGTGGGTTGACGGCAGGGACCATTTTAAAAACGATTTTCATTTTTTGGGGATGAAATTTGCAAAGAAATCAATTTTAGGACTAAAATGAAAATTGACCCAAAATGTAGGGACGAAAAGTGCATTTTTGTCAAAAAAAAATTATGCAAGCAACATTAAGAACGTAAACAATTTTTTTCCCAAGAAAAGTAGGTATAATAGAGATAAAATGAGACATAGGATCTTTCAACATTTAAAATGAGACATGGTATCTTTCAATATTTTTGTAAAAATTGATATTACTATATAGTATTATCACTTTAAAACTTTATTTTTATTAGCAGGAATATTTTACTTGTAGCAACCCCATTGACATTTTTTATGGTTAAAAACATTGATAGAACCATGGCTAAAGAAAAATAGGAGGTATTTTTTTAAAAACATATACTTCTTGAATTTTTCTTTCATATTTTTAAAAATTTTAATGTACACTGTTCTTGTACCATGGGGCCAATATGAAAATTTCTTTGAATTTTTTTTTAAAAAATTTTAATTCAATATACATCCTTTTTCAATAGAATTAATTAATATTTTAGATATTTTTTCGATGTAGAAGAATTTCTATAATTTAAAAGTACAAAAAAATTAATTAGATTGAAAGTAAAATTCTTACAAATGAAAAAAAATTTAAAAGAAAAATACTCAAACTTATGATGCAGGTCGTTAATTTTATCAAGCAATGAGACAACTGCATGCACTACATATTGTACAAACTATCAGATGTTTATACCTAATAGAGCGACTGATCGTCCCCTATGATATAAATAACTATCATTGATTAAAGACAGTTTTTAGAGTAATGTTAGTTTTTTTTTTTTTTTTTTTAAATTTTTATTTAAGTAAAATTTCATTAGAAAAAAGGCTAACGAGGAGTCACCTGTGTACGCAATAAGCGGATAACAATACACCAACAATCACACGCTAAAAAGTACATTGACAAAGCAAATCACGCAAAGCAGTAAAAGAAAACGACCTTGAAATATTGTCCGAGCATTCCTCTCTCGCACCAAAGACCCCACATGAGGCACCATGATCCAAATTAGCATTACAACACCTACTGAACTTGCCTTTTTAACTCGCCAAAAGTTCAACAACACCTATTGGCATAACCCAATGCACTCCAAAAAATGAAAAAACCACGGTCCAAATATACAGCAGCATTAAGGATTGTTAGAGTTGTCAAACTCAGTTATAATTCTGTCACGTATTTTTACTACAGATTATTGGAAGACACTTCATTTAAGATTACTGGAAGAAACTTCATTTACTTACATTTGCCATATGAACAGGAAAGGTTGGCAAGTTCAAAAGAGTGCTAAGAGTAACATTGCCTCTGAATACAACTTAATACATAGGCAACAAAATTCACTTTACCAGAATACCAGCTATCTCCCCCAACCTCCCCCACTGAAACCATCTCATTCTTTACCCAAATTAACTTAAATCTAGACATAGCCTCAAAGTGAGTCACAAGTGAAGATAATGACGCAGATCAAGATTTTCTCCCACAAAAGAAAACACGGTTATCTGTATAATATGTATATATATATGAATGGAAAACCACCATAACCCTCGTACTGTCAATCGCCAACTTCCCCCCTCTCCCTCTTTCTTCCTTTTTGCACTTCTCTGCCAATTTTTCTATCAAAACACGGGAGAAAAAGAATCAAGTATTGAAACCATACATTTCAAGAACCAAAAAACAAATAGATTCATGATCTTAAGCCCAGTCCGGGATTCAACTGGAGGTCGAACTGTAGTGAAGTCATATTTAATTTAATAATTAATCAAAATATAAATATATAGATTAAGTTTATAAAAATAGAACAATTGACAGAAAATAAACAGCATTGGAATCTACTTCATTTGATAGAGTAGAGCCAATTTCCATTTCCATTTTATTCCATAAGATTAAAACAACACCAATTTTTAAATAAACAGCACATCATTCCAAATTTTCTAACACTAAAACAAGATCATGACACAAATTCAGCAAAACAGTGTAGTGCACACGAATCCAATAAAAACATGACATTCAACAATTATACTTTATAGTGTCTGGAATAATCAAAGAAAGTAACAGAACATTCACAGAAATTTAGCAACAACAGAGCATTCAGCATTCAAAGATTCAATTCCATGTGGGTCCATGAGTTGTGCATTTACCTATCAAGAAATAAAACATAATACTTATAAAATAAATAAATAAATAAATAAAACATAAAAAACAAACAACAGAAGAAGAAGAAGAATCGCCTTACTTTACAACAACTAAGCAACCAAAGATGCCGGTATGACTACCAAATAAAAGAGCAAAGAATCTAATTCTGCTATTGCAAGTCAAAATCCATTTCCTCCATTTTTCTCAATGGTAAATTTGTCAAGCATGTGAAATAATAATTCCCAATTTATACGGTAAAGAAAATTGATGGAAAAATATTCCCAATTTATATGGTCATGCATCTTCAAAAGCAAAATGAAGGCAAGTCAGAAGGACCTTTTTTGGTATGTAATAACAACAACCCCAGTACATTGTAAATACAAAAGTAACAAACAGAAAAGAACTAGCTCCTAAGATTCAGCAGGAGTAATACCAAAAGAAAAAACACTGAAACAATAGAAAATCCAGTAAACTGGTAAAGGGCATTTATCAGCATCCATCCACACATACAAATATATTAGAAGAAGAAACTTCAATATGAAAGTAGATAATTTGTGATCTTCAAAAGTCCAAGCATTTCCTCCCTCAAAAATTCAGTGTAACACATAAAGGTTCCAATGAAGGCTAATAAAATTCATACTATCTGTTAATATATATATGATCCCTTTAGGCTTGCTTTCTGCAAGCCTTGTGTTGCCTCCATCACTACGATATTAGTAAGAGAGCAGCTTAGTTCAGCCATCATTATAAAATTACTTAAATCAAATATACAAAATATGCAATTTTTTTTTTTATGAGATAAAAGGAGACTACAAACTTGCAAAAAGATATGCAATTCATACTTTAGTTAAATATCCAAATTACTTTGAAGTTGGTGTACTAATAAGTATAGTAAAAGTAATCCAATGAATAAAATTGTTATTTTGCAAATTACCAACCTAAAGTTTATAACTTATAGCATTTAATTAGCAAAGTTGCTATGCTATTAGTGAAGTGTAACCGATAATTCATGAAAAATATGTAATGGTCCAAATAAAAATTAGCATTTGCTCAAATAAACTCTTCTCCAACTATAGTCAAATTAATGGCAGAAGCATGTCCACCTTTCTAGTGTATTAATTATTGTGTCTGATGAAACCTTCTTTACGAGTATAGAGCACAATTATATCATGAAATGGTGTTCTACAGGGCCATAGCTCCTCTCTTTCTGTTGACAAGCAGGGGCTACATTTCTGAATCTCTTATCCTACATTCAAGTGGGCTACCATTCTGTTCTCCTAGGTTCAAGGAGATAACTTGCTTTGGCACCCTCTCTACTCACTTTTCCTTTGTCCATTCTGTTTAAATCTCCTTTTCATCTTTCTCATGCTTTAAGAGGAGAAATTTCTTATCAATTATCCAGCTTTTTGCTACAAGTTTGACAGATTTTCAAAATGCTTTATTGCTCACAGGCATGACCCTAAGATCAAGAAAACTACAGAATACAAGAAATTTTGCAGGTTTACTGAGTTTTTTAATAAGTAGTAATTTTGCAAGTTTACTGACAAAAGGATGAAAAAGTACAAGCAGAGACCAACTGGTCACTATGAATGAGAACAAGAGCTGAATATGCATTATAGTTGATATAATACAGTGAGTAAGCACCACTCATGAATTCAGAGGTCTCTGAGCCAATGATCCAAGGTGAGGACGTGTAAATGGTTACACAAGTAGTAGTAACTAGCAATAACATCAACAACCATAAGCAGATCAACAGTCTTTTTAAAACATCTTTGTTTAAAATTCCTTATTACTATAAACCATAGCATCTTTGTTTAGGACAAAGAACACAATAGTACTCACAAAAACACATCATACAAGCACCTAAACATGTTGATCCACATCCGCTGACAATAAACATATGATTGAACCCAGCTAAAAATGAGATAATAGAATTCCTTATCTAGGTACATCTCTTAGAGGCCAGAGACAGGATGATATGGCAAGATCACATACCTTGGAACCTACTCTTTGTCATATAAATTAGCTTATTGTAGTCAAAACTAAGGTTAAATGTATTATAGAAACCAAGAAATACCATGTAGCTTGAACCAAGGAAGTAAGAACATGAGCTTGGAATGGTAAAGTCTCACTAGACTAGCACTTGGCTACTCACCTACTCCTTTTTAACATTCAGTTTTAGAGCTTCTTTATTCTTTTCTGTTTTTCTAGTTATTTCTTCTTTTAAATTGAAGTCAGGAGAGCTCAAATCTAGCTCTTTGTAACGCTACTAACCAGAGAGACACACAAACAAAGAAGTATTATGTTGGCTACGTATTGTTTTTTGTTAAAACTGACCAGATTCGGTATGTGCACAAAAGCCATCCACTAACAAAAACCAAATTCTTATATATAATAGAAAGAAAAGGATGATGTAGACCTGGGATAAAAATCAAGATTTTTGCAAGACTATCGTGCCTAATACAAAAGGAAAAGGAATAACAAAGGTTTCAATTCATCCATACCACTAATGACTTAACTTCTGATATAGCCTCTGCCATCTGCTTAGTAAGCTACCGTGTTTGCTCCATCAAGTAAAACAAGACTCTCCATGAAAGTAGCTACATATGAATGCTGTTGGATATCAGGATCCTTCTTCTCATGTAGAGTTTTAGTGTCAACTAATACAAACTTAAAATCCGGCTCCTCTACTCGATCATTGATGTAGCAAACCAGAAGTGAACCATTCTCAGTAAAGGCACTGCAATGAGATATTCTTTCAAGTGGTACAACACGAAGTTTATTCCAAGACTCAACCACACCGTACTCCTTCATAACCCATATGGAGTATTGGGTTCCACGCTGCTCACTCCGCTCCCATGTAATGAAAGCTAGTTTCCCCTTGAAAGATGCAAGAAATGTCTGAAAGGTGTTCTCATCAATAGACCCATGAGGCAGTGCAAGCTTTCTGAATTTCTCACTATTGACATCAAATGCCATAATCGTTCTACTCTTGCGATTCTCTTCTCCTACTGTGATACACGATATCCAATGCAAAGCCCCATTAACCAACGGGATTGGCAAAGGAAAATTTTTATCATAGAGGATAACATTGGTTGTCAACGTGATTCCAACACGTCTCCATGAATCCGAACTCAATGTGTACACCTCAATCTCATGATAACTCACAGGTGCCCCGAAAGGAGTAGATGAAATCCTGACAACCTTGTAATCATTATTCTCGGGATGATATGCAAATCCGAGTGTAACATTGGCTAACTGTCCTAACAAAGTATCAGGCAACCTCTTGAATTTTCTAATACTGGGGTTCCACAAATATATAACATTACCCGAATTGGCGACACACAACAAGCCATTGCACGAACCCACTATTTGGTTAAAAATAACACCAAAGGGAATTCTAACATCAGAAATCTTATCAAACGTGCGGTCAAAAGCGACAGTACAAACTGGTATGCTAGTGTTAGAAGAAGTAGAAGAAGAGGAATAAGGAGAACGATAAGAAGAAGTGTTTCTTACCGATGGCATGTGTATGACATAGCCATTATCGTGCGAATCTTTGTAGTTGCTGAGGTGGGTGTCTATGAAATCGGAGGTTTTGATTGAGGAGTACCAGGATTTGCAAACCCGCCTGAATCTCATCACTGATTTCACCGGCAGCCTTGTCAGGATGTTGTTGATTACGAGGTCGTCTGGGAGATAGATATTCCTCTGTCGGAGAATCTGTGGGTGTGGACGCGGCTGCTCTCTCATTTTTTTTTTTTGATTCAGATGCAGATGGATGGCGTTGAAGTTTGAAGATCAAATCCAGATCGGCCGAAACGTTGAACTCACATACTCGTCTTCTCCATGTAACATAGCTTTCCTTTTGGTGCTGGGTTGCGTTTTTCCTTGTTGGGTTGCTTTGGTAAAACCAACAATTGTAGGGGCCACATTTGGTTTTTGCTCACTAGTGTTTATTGTTTAGGGTAAATTAGCTCGTTGGTTAATTTTGTGTTAACTGTTAACTTACTTAACTTAAAATCAACTGAAATGATTTGATTATATGTTGAAGGAATTTTAGTTGTTATATTGATAATAAATTCTTCATTTTGGGTCATTTACTAAATGAGTTGAAATGGTTTGTGTTAATGTCTACTCAATACAATGACATTAAATGTTAAAAGCATTCACATTAAATCTTATTTTTTATATTTTACAAGATCATTTTTACAAAACATTTATACATTCTACTAATTTTTCTATCTATTTTAGTATAAAATCCTATTTTTTATGTTTTACAAGATTATTTTTACAAAACATTAACATATTCTACCTTTTATTTTATTTAAATACTCATATATATTCTTTTTTTAAAATATTTTATCACAAGTCTCTCTCACACATTTTCCTCTATCTCTGTTCAGGTATTCCTTCTCTCTCCTCTCAATTCTTTGCTTTCTCCTCTCTGATCTGTTCCCTCCCATGTTCTCCTCTCAATCATCAAATCTCTCTTCTCTCTCTTGTCAACCTTCAACTTTCTTTATCCTCTTAGATCTCTCTTATCTTAGCTTTCTTTGTGGCAAACCTAAAGAAAGAAGCTCTAGGTTTGGGTTTGATTTTGATTTTGGGTTTGGGTTATTGGTTGTTAGTTGATGGTTGGTTTTGGGTTGATTTTCTATTGATTTTGGGTTTATCAAGTTTGATTTTCCATTTGTATTTTGGGTTGATTTTCTATTGTTATAACAGTTTTTGATGGTGGTGGTGGTGGATGGGATTTGCATTTAGATTTAGGTCGTGTTGGGTTGTAAGTTATGTGAGATTGAGAGAACAAGAGGGAGAGAGAGTCTACTCTAAGGTGAGAGAAATTAATAAAATATCAAATGCTAAGCTACAATTAGAGCATTTGCATCAAACAATGCAAAATAGAAAAATGTATTAATTTCACACATTTAACCATCAAAATTATCCACACCAATCAAGCTAAAATTGTGTAAATTTATATTGACACTATTCATTTTGCATTTAATATTTTATTTTTACAAATTCCAATGATAAAAGAATAAAGTAGACAGTGGTTATGTGTGAAAAAAGAGAAACAACTAAAAAAATGAAGAAAAAAAATGATATTTTAGTGTAATGTAATGTAAATAGATAATCGAATGTGAGGTGCTTTAAAAAGTGAGTATATAAAATAGAAAATATAGGTTCTTATACTAAAAGAGATAGAATTTTTTGTACTATCTAATGTGAATGCTCTAATCGTGTATATATACACAGTTATTGTGGCAATTATATAAATTTACATAATTTTAGCCCAACTGACATGGGAGAATTTTGGGGTTAGATAGAATTTATACATCTATAAATTAGATTCTCAAAAAATATATATAAATTAAAAAAAAAACTCAAAAAATTCTCATAAAAAACTTCTCATATAAAATTAAAATAAACACATGTTTACGTCTTTGTAAAAAAAATTCTCATAAAAAACTCCTAAAATTGTGTTTCTTTTTAAAATCCCACTAACTCACGTTTCTTACCCACTAACTTTTTCAGTGTTTTTAAAAAAAACAAAAACAAAAGCAAAACAAACTACTTGTCAGTTATCATGTATGTGTTATTCTTAAAACTCCCCACAATCATTTGTTATAAATAGTTACAACTAAAAAAATTGTATGAATTTTTAATGTTAATTACCACAATCTTTTGACAAAGAGAAGGATGGTACTCTATAAGAAGAAAGTGGTAGATATGTAAAACAGAGAAAAATAAAAGCAACAGTATCCAAGAATTTTCGTGGGTGTCTACCATTTTATGATTATTTTACTATGAGTTTTAAGAACTTTTGAATATTTTTGGTGTTGACTTTTTTCTTTTTTCTTTTCTTTTTTGGTTGGGTTTGCTTCTTCTTTCTATTTTACAATATTAATGTAATAAAAATCAAGTTCAAAGTCTTTTAGGTTTTTTTCTAGGGGAATTTATCAGTCTTTTTTTTAGCACTTTTTTGCAGTTGACTTATTTGTGTATTTATTTTGTATATATGTGATTATTATACAAGTTGAAATTATTAATTAAAAAAAGAGAGAGTCTTTAAGCACGCGCATGAGTGCATGCTCTGAAGCTAGTTATTATTATTATTTTGCAACTATTTTGGTCCTTGTGTTTTCAAACCATTGTCAGGCTGGTGTTTGTAGTCATACTAGTAAAGTAAAATCCTGACTGCTCACTTGATACACTCTTATTGAAGAAAAAAAAAAAGATTTATTATTAAAAAAAGCAACATTAGTATCTCAATAATCAAAGGCTAAAATGTAAAACTCATCCTTTTTGTTTTACAAAAATTCATTTCAGTCCTTAACTTTCAAGTTTATTTAATTAAGGTTTTCTCATAAACTTCTGATATATGTTGAGGTTAATTTTTCAAATTTTTTCAATTTTTCTTCAATTTTTTTAAATTAAAAAAAAAACTCAATTAATGATTGAAAAAATAATTTTCAAATTTTCTTTTTCAAAAAATTTTAACAAAAATTTACGAAAATGTCTTAATTGAATAAATTTGAAATTTAGAGGACTGAAATGAATAAAAACAAAGTTAAATGACAGAAATGAAATCTAGAAAAATTTAGACAAAAAGGCCTTCATATTTTAGGTTGTTTTTACTTTTTATTGTAACTAGTCACCGACTTACGCATTGCGCGTGATAATATTTTTAGGATGGTTTCATTAGATTTTTTTTTTGCAATTTGGCCTAATTTAATAAATAGTAATATATTTCATAATCATATTTTCATTTATTATAGGGACAATTTCAAATGTAATAAATATAATTTATATTGTATCAAAATGAAAACAATACAATTTTTCTCAAGAATTCAAATGGTAAGTTGGCAAAAATATTAATTTTTTAATAAAAATTATTTATAACATTTTGTGTATCATTAAAAAGTATATAAAATTTTGAAACTGTTCTTTTAGTTTTAAAAAAACTTTATCAAACCCAATTTTTTCTACCATGCAATAAAAAAACATCATCTAAGAACATTATATAACAAAGACATAATAATTTTTTGCTAATTTGTTAAACAAAATATTTAGAAACAATGAAAGGATATTGCACAAAGATCATTTTTGTCAATATACAGTCAAGACAATATATTGTCTAGACTATATCCTAATGTTTTTCAAATAAATTAAAACCTGATAACAACACAAAATATGACATATTATAATATAATTTTTCTCCAAATTATATCAACAACAAAATATATTCATTAAAAGTATTTAGTGTTGTAAATAAAATGATAAAAAAAAAAAAATTGCATCAAGGAACACTTATATATTGACTAATGACATGCAACAAATTATGAAATGCAATATGTTGTGTTAGTTTTCCTAGATTTATGATTAAATGTCATTCAAAAATCCTAGATCTACACCTTGCTCCAAGCAAAAAAAGAAAAACGTTTTATTTATTTTGTTATGAGAATACCATTTTTAGAGATATATATATATATATATATATAAGGTGGTGTAGCCATGTGTAGATAAAATAAGGGGTGATTAAGAGTGTTCAGGCGGCTGAACAATAATGCAATTAATGCAATTGCCTAAGGTCCCAAAT
>NW_027069473.1:359844-382396 GCF_002906115.3 Quercus suber
AGAAAAAAAAAAAAAAAAAAAAAAAAAAAAAAAAAGAGAGAGAGAGAGAGAGAGAGAGAGAGAGAGAGAGAGAGAGAGAGAGAGAGAGAGAGAGAGAGAGAGCCTTATTAATGGAAAAACTATGCATAGAATGGAAGAGAGTGACAAATTTATAGTAAGAGTTTGGGAATAAGAAGAGCGAAAATGAAGGAAGATAAATTGGCAAAAATTATATGTAAAGTTAAACCGATCAAGATGAATATGTATAAACAATACTTTTGTTTTGAATTATTTATTTATAACATCAAAATTAAAGTCCTTGAATATATAAAGTTAAAACAGTCAAAGATGAATTTGTAAGGACAATATATTTACATATTTATATTGTAAAAATAAATTAAAAGTAAAAAATAAATATAAAAAATAATAATGACATGTCGGATGAGGTGGCTCAACAGGAGCCTAGCAATAATAAATGCTACACTTCAGTTTTTAGAGATATATATATATATATATATTAAGGTGGGTGTAGCCATGTAGATAAAATAAGGGGTGGTGATTAAGGAGTGTTCAGAGCTGGCTGAACAATAGATGCAATTAATGCAATTGCCTAAGGTTCCCAAATAAAAAAAAGGCCCTCACTTCTTAAAAAAAAAATATATATATATATATATATAATATATTTATTTATATATTTTAATTAAAAAAATTTAAGTACTTTTATTGGTTAATAAAATGCATTAAAAAATGCCACATTATATCCTAAAATGTAGAATACTGCACAATAATAGTGCACACAACTTGATAGGACAAGACTGCACAATGTGCACTATGCAGTCTTGTCCACAAGCCCCAACACATCACAAGGTCTAAGTTAAGCTGACAGCCTAAGTTAAGCTGGCCCTCACACAGCCCCACTCTAATTAATAAGTTACCATATATATATATATATATATATATATTTAATGCAAACTCTTTATCAATTATTATAAATTATCACACCAATTAATAATTTGATGTATATTATATCAGCTCGTTTGTATTATAGTGATACTAATTTATTGACCCATGTAATAAATTAATTTTTATGTGTGCAGATTATACTTTAAAGTTTAAAAAAGATAAGGCCTCCAAAATTGTTGAGCTGGCCTTGGGAGTGTTAGGATTTGCACACACCTGCATCTCATCACTAATTTCACTGGTACCTTATTAAGGATGTTGTTGATTACGATGTCATCTAGGAGATGGTTCTTCCTTTATCCAAGAATTGGTGGTTGTTGACGCGGTTATCTCATTTGGGACATTTAAATACGCTCAGATAGATTGGGTGTGTTAAGAGATAAAGAGAGGAATATCTTGTGGGTTACTAGACTCAAGTTCAGATATAGATCGACGGCTAAACACGGTGTTGAAGTTTAAAGATCAAATCCAGATCAACCAAAATGGTTTATGTTTTCCATTGAACAAAGATTTGGTGTTAGAAAAAGAAACTTCCAGCATCAAAGTAGATAATTCATGATCTTCAAAATTCTAAGTATTTCCTCCCTCAAAAATGCAGTGCAAGACATAAAGGTTCCAATGTTGGCTAATAAAATTCAAACTATCTGTTATACACTTGGGCCTTTAGTAAGAGAGAAGCTTAGTTCATTCAGCATACTCCAAGTCAAATATACAATACAATACGATAAAAAAAAAGAACCCAATGCATACTTTTGTTTAATATATCCAAATTACACCGAAGTTGGTGCACTAATAAGTACAGTAATAGTAATGCAATGAATTAATTTTTTTTTTTTTTTTTTTTCTGATCATTAGCATTTCTCCTGTCTCTTTATCAGAAAAAAAAAGGCATTTCTCAGGTCTTTAGTATATTATGTTCAATTCTCCTTTTTCATTTCTCATGGTTAGAGAGGGGAAATTATCAATCTCTGTTTGTTTTAAGCACCTAAACATTTTGATCCACAAGCAAAGAAGGATTATGTTGTCCAAGTATTGTTTTTTGCTAACACTACCCGACTTTAGTATGTGCACAATTAAAACAAATCACAAACAAAAATCAAATACTAAAACAGAATAGAAAGAAAAGGATGATGTAAACTTGGGATAAAAATCTAGCTTTTAGCAAGACTACCATGCCTACTACTGAGGGAAAAGGAATAACAAAGGTTTAAATCCATCTATACTGCTAATGACTTCACTTCTTATACGCACGCTGTCATTTGCTTAGTAAGATACCACGTTTGCTCCATCAAGTAAAACAAGACTCTCCATGAAAGTAGCTACATATGAATGATGTTGGATATCAAGATCCTTCTTCTCATGTAGAGTTTCAATGTCAACTAATACAAACTTAAATTCTTGACTCTCTACTCGATCATTGATGTAGCAAACCAGAAGTGAACCATACTCCATAAAGGCAGTGCAATGAGCTACTCTTTCAACTGGTACAACAGAAAGTTTAATCCAAGACTCAACCACACCATACTTCTTCATCACCCATATGGAGTATTGGGTGCCATGTTGTTCACTCCGTGCCCATGTAATAAAAGCCAGTTTACCCTTGAATGATGAAAGAAATGTTTGAAAGATGTTCTCATCAGTAGACCCATCAGGCAATGCTAGCCTTTTGAATTTCTCACTATTGACATCAAACGCCATAATCATTCTCCTCCTGCGATTCTCTTCTTCTTCTACGATACGTGACATCCAATGCAAAGCTCCATTAACCAATGGGATTGGCAAAGGATAGTTTTTATCATAGAACAAAACATCGGTTGTCAACGTCGTTCCAACACTTCTCCATGAATCCGAACTTAACGTGTACACCTCAATCTCATGAGAACTCACAGGTGCAGAGAAAGGAGAACGTGAAATCCTCACAACCTTGTAGTCATTCTTCTCGGAATGATATGCGAATCCGAGTGTAGCAAACCTTAACTGTCCTAGGCAAGTATTGGGCAACCTCTTGAATATTCTAATGCTGGGATTCCACAAATATATACAATAAGCCGAAGTGGCAAAACACAATAAGCCATTGCAGGAACCGACTATTTGGGCACACCCAAAAGGAAAATGAAAGGGAATTCCAACCTCAGAAATCGTATCAAACGTGCGGTCCAAAGCGACAGTGCAAACTGGTCTTTTAGTGTTAATAGAAGAAGAATAAATGTCTCTTACACATGGCATGTGTATGACATAACCGTTACCACGTGAATCTATGCTGTTATTAAGGTGGGTAGAGATGAAATCGGGACTAGTTATTGAAGAGTTCCAGGACTTTGAAACGCACCTGAATCTCATCAAAGACTTCACTGGTAGCCTTGTCAGGATGTTGAGTACGATGTCGTATGGAAGATAGATATTCCTCCTTCGGAGGGTCGGTGGTTGTGGACGCAATTCTCTCATTTGGGGAACTGATTCAGACACAGTTCAACTGCTAAAACACGTCGTTGAAGTTTGAGGATCAAATCCAGCTCGGCCAAAACATACTGGTGTTCTCCACTGAACATTTTGGTGCTATTTTGGAAGATAATGGTTGCTGACTTGTGGGGTTGTTTTTGGATATAATCTATTCTAATACTTCCAAGTTACGACACTAGTACACTCCATGATTTGTTTGATATTTAAAACACACAGTTCCTACACTGAATCCACACGGTTTCTCCACGCACAAGAAGCTATTCCTTTATTTTTAAATTGAAGAATCTGACTATCAAATTATTTTATTAAAAAAAAAAAAAAAAGAAGCAAAACACCATAATTGTCCCAAAACAACGCCGTCTGTCATGTTAAAGTCCACTTACTCGCTCAACTCTCACTGCACCTATCTTTTTATACAAACTATTCACACACACAAAAAATGTGGCCGATTGTTAATAATAATTAAAAAATTTATGTTAATAGTGGATTCAAATGTAGAGAAAGTCTATTCATACAAAATTTTTGACATCTGCTAGCTAATATGGCAGATTATTAATTGTAATTAAAAAATTGAGTTAGTAGTGGACTTAAATGTGAATCTATACAAGTTTACCCATCTAATTGGTGTAAAAAATGTTATCAAATTTTTTTGGTGGCTAAAGTTTGGCTCAAACCACTAATTAATTTAACCTAATTAACTAAGTCTATGTAACAAGATATATATCATCTTCTTATTATTAGTGGTTGGAGACTTGGAGTCAAATTTTTTCCTTTTTTTGTTGCACGTACATTGCTCCTCTTTGTATTTTTGGGGCTTTCTAATTTCAAGAAAAAAAGTTAGTGCTTTGTTTTCGAGTTATCTATCTTAATACAGATCTTCTAGAAGGTTTATATAAGAAAAAAAAAATGTACTGGGAGAAAAAGATGAAAAAAGAAATCCTAAAAATTAAAAACTTAAAAATCGTATTGGTCGAACCTATAAGAATATGGGTCTGTTTAGATATAGCTTATTTTGCTAAAAACTGAAAACACTATAGCAAAATAATTGTTAAATGTGTGAATAGTATCGTGGGACCCGTGAACAGTGCACTTTATCTCCTGCACAATGAATCCATGTGCATGAGCAGTGTAGTTACTATTCATATGCGCTAAAAAAAAAAAAAAAAAGCAAACGTGAGGGAAAAACGTGAATCCAAACACTCACTATATCTTTTGAACTTCAAGGTTATTAAAAAAAGAGAAATGATATGTTTACAACATTTTTACAATATTTTTATAATAAATCATAAGTTGTAGATTGTCACTATTTGTTATTATTAGGGCAAAAAAGTAATCTTAGTGTTAGGTTTAAATTTGAACCAATAACAATTAACTACCTATGATTTGTTGTAAAAATGTTGTAAAAATATTATAAACGTAGCACCTCTCTTATAAAAATATATGAGCTGGGGGATGGCATGAAAATTGGATAATTAACCATTTATCTATTTGATGTTGTTGAAAGTTTAATATATTGGAAAGATGCACAAAGGTCGGAGCCTGGAGCATGTTGGTGCATGGCACCTTTGTCAGGAGAAAAGGCCTAAATCATAGATCGTGAAATTATAAGTTGTCTTCATCAACCCATGATAGAAGTGCAATACTGCAATAATGAATTGGGACCAAGTCAGAAGAATGTTTTTTCTCAAAAATAAAACTCAGAAGAATGTATTGAAGAAAATGCATAAAGCCTCATATTTTATCTGTGGTGTGAGTTGGGTAGAAAGCTTACATTTGCCACGTAATTTAATATATCATGTGAATTATAAAATTGACTTATTTCCTGTATTTTTAAGACTATTGGATTAATTTTACTAGGTTAACTAAAGCATATTAAAAAAAAAAAAAAAAAAAAAAAAAAAAAATTTTTTTTTAAGTGTCTTTGATGTTTACTACTCAGCAAGGACAAAGTTTCTTTATTTAAAATTTTTTAAAGGGGCGTGTTATTTTTTTTGAGTAAAATTGATTGATTGGGCTTAATTTTTTTTATTTATATTTTTGTTATTGATAGTTTTTATTGCTTGACTAATTTTTCCGAGACAAAATTTGGCTACAAACTTTGTTGTAGTATATTTTGAAAATCTAACTGTTGGATTGTATGTTTTTTATGCTTTTAATACATAGGTCAAATTTTGTGCCAATTGAATATTATATATTATAGGATCCAAAAATTATTTTTTATGCATTGTTTTATACTACAAAAACTTGCAATTTAAACAATTAATTAATAACATAACTATTAATCTTTAATTTTCTAAAAATTTTGCAAACATAGAGCATATAAGAAGTAAATGCAATTTAATGATGAATTTGACAAAATTCACATCTAATAAAAATATATTGAGTGAAATTGTAAACTTAGGTTACAATGAAGTTTGAAGCTAAACTTTGTGCATTTTTCTAGGTTTGTATGTTTTGTTTTAGATTTTAAATCTACAATTTTTTTTTAATAACCTTTAAAATGAGGAAAATGCTAGAGCTATAAACATTTTTATAAATTGTTGATATAGTTAGTGCTTATGCTTATGTAAAAAAAGTAATATAAGTTGTTGGCTCAAATGCAAACTGATAAGAATTTGCTACATTAACGGTTTGTAAAAGTATTGTAAAAAAGTTTGTTACTATAACATTACTTTCAAAAGAATTAATGATATTGTTAAGGGGGAGGGTGACATCCAGTGCAAAAGCTACATTAACCAGTGAGATTGGCAAATGATATTTTTTATCATAGAACATAAGTAACACTAAGAATACATCCTACTTTCTCTAACTGATAAGAATTTACTACTTTAATGGTTTGTAAAAGTATTGTAAAAAAGTTTGTTACTATAACATTACTTTCAAAAAAATTAATGATATTGTTATGGGGGAGGGTGACATCCAATGCAAAAGGTACATTAACCAACGAGATTGGCAAATGATAGTTTTTATCATAGAACATAAGTAACACTATGAATACATCCTACTTTCCCTAACAATTTGGGACCACTCCTACAAGTAACACTACGATTAAATCTTTTTTTTACAATAATTCTCACAATTCCTTGAGACAATATGTTATTAATTATTATCTTTCACATAAGTCTACTGACATCACTTTATTATTTAGTATTAAGAAATTATCATCTCAAAAATTGTCAGAAAGTTATAGAAAAAAAAATGTAGCTCTACACCCACCAACACACTTTCGACCAATATTTATGTTCTCCCAAATCCCTATGTTCACAAGGCCCATCTTTAACAAGACTTAATTAATTACCTTGACCCACCACAAACCAATTTAGATACTATCTTCAATGAGCCCAAAACCCAGGCCACACCACTCGTCCATATTTGACAGTCTCATAAAACATAAACAAATATGAACTGAGCGAGCCCAGAACCAAAAACTATAGTGACTCCTTGTACAACATAATGGATATGGGCCGGCCTTCTTGTAGAAAATAATGAAGAAGATAAACAATGTCAAATTCATATATGGATAATGTTGGATCCGTAGTTTAAAAATAATAAAATAATATGACAATCCACAGTCATGTAACAAGCTTGGACCAAACAAAATGAAATTTTTACTTCTTTTCTCAATTTTAAAAACATATGAATAATAACAAATGTATGACATGTTAATTATATAAAAATAAGAATAATAAGATAAAGATATTATAATGGTACATAACTCGGCTAAGGTATGACACTCTTGCTCTTTAAGGCATTTTAATATTATTTAATTAAAATGAATTAATATGAAAATATAAATATAAAAATATAAGAGTTAATATGAAAGATAAAGAGTTAGTGATATTTTCAATCCCACATTAAAAAGGAGAGAAACTATTTTATTCTTTATAATTGTGGTGATTAATGGACTAATGTTTATTGATTCAGATATTTAGCTAGATGTGTACTCAAAATAGAGGTAAAGGGAGGAGGTAGGATAAAACAACCCATCCACATATGCCGTCAGCTCCATGTGGTCTTCGTTCGATTTTCTCCCTATAAGTCATTTTTTATTGTGAGCAATTATGTGCCTTCCTCTTCCCTTCTAATTACTAAGCTTGCTGGGCTTATAAGAAGAGGCCAAAGCCACAAGCTCTTGAAATACTAACAATGACCTCATCCTGACCAATTTACAAGTTTACAACTACTCTTGAAACAAATACAGCAGATAGAGCCAACCGTGACACATATCACCATGGGCCCATGGGATATGGCCTATGAAAAGAGCTCTAAGCTCATCTCTTCACACTTAAACACAACAATTTATCTTACACCAAATGGGAGGCAGCTCTATGTTTACTGGAGACCCAGTACTTTGATGTGCTAATACTGCGGAATTTTAAATCCTGGATTTCTGGAAAAACCATAATATTTTACCATGCAACCAATCAATCTAGTTCACTATGCATTACAAAAATCCTATTTCATGGGGAGAAACACAAGATGGCATTTTGCAATAGCTTTCGTTACCTTTTTGTGAGAGGCGATATAAAATGGGCATTCACAACAAATATTGAAATCATAGATGAAGATAATTAGCGTCCCCATAACTCCAAATACAAATTTAAAGGATTTTACAAAAATAAGTTTCAGCTGAAACTGAGTCCTGGGAAACACAAATACAGTAAGAAAAATTGTTTTGCCATCCAACTCAGTATACTTTGAAATCTGAAATAAATATCCTCCCTCTAGCTTTTGACACCCTGAAACAACAATGAAAATCCAAGTAAGTATTCAAAATTAGTTTAGTTTACAAGCCTAGCACGTTTCAATTGTCACCAATTTTAACAAAATATAGATTTGATATTAATTATTCCAATATGAAATAGTTTTAAGAATTTCAAATATTTTTGCCTTATAATCAAGCTGAACAAAAATAAATTGCAGTAAAAATAAGAGAAGGGAGAAGGGGGGACAATTATATAGAAAGGAAGAAATTTGTGAACTTGTTCCGTGGGCACGCAAAAATGCTTGTACAAAATAGACTGTTCTAAATTCAATCTAATGGATATAGGCTCCTACATGTTGCCAGCCAATTCCTCTAGCGATCCCTGATGCATAACATAGGGGCTTTAATGGCATGCAAATGCAATATCAGGGAAGAATCATGACTTCTACATTGGCTTGATATGCTGATCTATATATTTGGAAGAAAGATACCAACAATATGATGGTTAGGCCATAACTATCAACTAGACAAGTCTGCTTGAATATGTATAACACTCTTTTAGCCCAGAAAGAAGATTACTTAAAGGGTGAACTTATATGAGGCTTTCAACAGTGTTAATTGACTTTCGAATTGCAAGGAAAATATTTCTAGAATGAAGACTAAAAATGCTTGGTTGATTGTATAACTTGATTGATAAAAACTAATAGCTTCTAAAATTCTCCATGATTTACAACTCAGGCACTCAATTGAACTTCATCCCTATAAAAATCATTATAAATGAAACCATATAACTCATAAGTCATATCTGATAAGGACTAGAACCCCTAAAAATAAATCTTGCCTCTTTTGTCATCATGAAACAAGATGCAAGGATATGTCACTTGAATACATTTCCAAATCATCATGACTGAAACCATATATAAATTCAAAACTAATCATACTAACAGAAATGATTATGCATAACCAGTAGCAGTAGCCTCAAATTTGAAATTAATCCTATGAAAATCCTCCCCAGTATTTAAGTATTTAGCAAATGTTCGAGGCATAAACAGAACATGGTCCTCACCTTCTGCAGACATGTCCATAATCTGTAAATTTGTAAAAACCTGAGTCAGTATGGTACTATAATTGAAGGAAGAAAACAATTAATGATTCACTCATTCCTAATGATTGTAACTAAAATTGCTTAATTACTGTTTTCAAAGGCACAGGTCCAATGATTCTGAAGTATAAAAAAAGTTAGAGAAGGGAATATTATGCAGTCTCAAGTTTTCACAAGTAAAAATATTTATTTAGAAAAATAACGTCATGCTTGGACAATTAACAGTACTGAATAATCTACCTTAGCAAAATCATTAGCGCAGTGTAGCAACAAGTGAAGCTTGAGACTGTCTTTCCTATCTAGATCATTTATTCAACTACTTGCTGAATCGTCTTTTTCTTTTGGAAGAAATACTTTCTGAAGTAATGCCACCGCTATTGCCACTTTGTGCAATTGTTTGGTTGAACTCTTCCACATCTTGTTCGTACACCAAACTGACCCCGCATTCCCTCACTCCCTCGACTGAGCCATAGTTCTCAAATACAAGCTCAATCTGACTGCATTCACCATTCCCAACAGTAGCGAACCAATCATCATGAGAAAAATACAACAGCCAAATGTGGCTCCCCAAAGCCGTCGTCCTAAAGAAAGTTTTAGAGGCATAGTGACTGTGAGGCATATCACCAAGGGCTATCACACGAGCTCCAAGACCAAATGTTTCGCCAATTACATTGACATAAGCACAAAGAACGAATCCCATCCACCTACCATTACACCAATTTGGAGGCAGCTCTATGCTTACTGAATTTCCCAAACTTCGATGTGTTAACCATCGCGGAAGGTTTTTCATTTCAATAATTGTCTGGAATTCAGTTTTTTGGCAAAGGAGTCCCTGTATCAAAGTAAAAAAAAAAAAACATGATCCTCCATTTAACAATGTGCAAGTGTGAGAGAGAGATAGAGAGAGCAAAGTACCTGTAGGTAACGGTTCAATATTGTAAATGCCACTCTACGGCTACTCTCATCATACCCATGGAACGAAGGTAGTGAGTTTTGGCTTATCGATTGTGTATTAAATGACGCCGATGTGATTGTAGGGAGTAGAACCCGCTTCTCTTTTATCGACCGTAAACGACAGGGTCTTGGCTCCGCCGTCGTCGGATACATGGAGTCCATATTGAATGACAGTTGATATTTCAATAGATCTTGCCAGACAGGATTGGCTAAGGAAACTTCTCTAATTCGGGTACCTTGCAAATCAAGTTCCTTCAAACACTTAATTTTCCAAAGGCTGTCTGGCAGGTTGACAAGACGGCGACATCCCGAAATATCAAGTTTTTCAAGCGACATCAAACTATCCATGTAACTTGGAAGACACTCGAGATGACAACAGTCTTTTAGATTTAATAAAGAAAGGGCAACCAAACACTGGATTGATGAGGGTAGTGTCTCAATTCCAGTTCCACTCAAGTGAAGTTCTGATAGGCTTTTCAAAACTCCATTAAATTCTAGAAAGTTTCTGAATTTGGAACAGCCACAAAGATTAAGAATTTAAAGGGACTCCATTTCGGTGGAAATGCAGGGAAGATTGGTAAGAGATTTGCAGTGTTCAAGATCTAAGACAACAAGCCTGTTGAGATGCCGAATAGATGGGTGGAGGTCAACCAAATTAGTGCACCAACTAAGACGAAGTCTCTCAAGCCTTGGAAACCCAGTGAAGTCAGGTGTCTGAATAATGTTTGCTGAATAACTAAGATCCATGCTTTTTAACATGTCCAAATACTGTTCAACCCGAAGGAAAAGCTTCCATTAAACATAATAGTTATTTTAATAAAATAATAACTTTTGTGAAGTAAGGAAATTTATTGAAGCCACTCCTAAAGATTATATATATATATATATATATGTTGAGAGAAAAAAAAAGTGTGCAGATTATACTTTAAAGTTAAAAAAAGATAAGGCCTCCAAAATTGTTGAGCTGGCCTTGGGAGTGTTAGGATTTGCACACACCTGCCATCTCATCACTAATTTCACTGGTACCTTATTAAGGATGTTGTTGATTACGATGTCATCTAGGAGATGGTTCTTCCTTTATCAAGAATTGTGGTTGTTGACGCGGTTATCTCATTGGGACATTAAATACGCTCAGATAGATTGGGTGTGTTAAGAGATAAAGAGAGGAATATCTTGGGGTTACTAGACTCAAGTTCAGATATAGATCGGACGGCTAAACACGTGTTTGAAGTTTAAAGATCAAATCCAGATCAACCAAAATGGTTTATGTTTTCCATTGAACACAGATTTTGGTGTTAGAAAAGAAACTTCCAGCATCAAAGTAGATAATTCATGATCTTTCAAAATTCTAAGTATTTCCTCCCTCAAAAATGCAGTGCAAGACATAAAGGTTCCAAATGTTGGCTAATAAAATTCAAACTATCTGTTATACACTTGGCGCTTTAGTAGAGAGAAGCTAGTTCATTCAGCATACTCCAAGTCAAATATACAATACAAACGATAAAAAAAAGAACCCAATGCATACTTTTGTTTAATATATCCAAATTACACCGAAGTTGGTGCACTAATAAGTACAGTAATAGTAATGCAATGATTAATTTTTTTTTTTTTTTTTCTGATCATTAGCATTTCTCCTGTCTCTTTATCAGAAAAAAAAGGCATTTCTCAGGTCTCTTAGTATATTATGTTCAATTCTCCTTTTTCATTTCTCATGGTTAGAGAGGGGAAATTATCAATCTCTGTTTGTTTTAACCCTAAACATTTTGATCCACAAGCAAAGAAGATTATGTTGTCCAAGTATTGTTTTTTGCTAACACTACCCGACTTTAGTATGTGCACAATTAAAACAAATCACAAACAAAAATCAAATACTAAAACAGAATAGAAAGAAAATGATGTGTAAACTTGAGATGAAAAATCTATCTTTTTAGCAAGACTACCATGCCTACTACTGAGGGAAAAGAATAAACAAAGGTTTAAATCCATCTATACTGCTAATGACTTCACTTCTTATACGCACGCTGTCATTTGCTTAGTAAGATACCACGTTTGCTCCATCAAGTAAAACAAGACTCTCCATGAAAGTAGCTACATATGAATGATGTTGGATATCAAGATCCTTCTTCTCATGTAGAGTTTCAATGTCAACTAATACAAACTTAAATTCTTGACTCTCTACTCGATCATTGATGTAGCAAACCAGAAGTGAACCATACTCCATAAAGGCAGTGCAATGAGCTACTCTTTCAACTGGTAAACAGAAAGTTTAATCCAAGACTCAACCACACCATACTTCTTCATCACCCATATGGAGTATTGGGTGCCATGTTGTTCACTCCGTGCCCATGTAATAAAAGCCAGTTTACCCTTAATGATGAAGAAATGTTTGAAAGATGTTCTCATCAGTAGACCCATCAGGCAATGCTAGCCTTTTGAATTCTCACTATTGACATCAAACGCCATAATCATTCTCCTCCTGCGATTCTCTTCTTCTTCTACGATACGTGACATCCAATGCAAGCTCCATTAACCAATGGGATTGGCAAAGGATAGTTTTTATCATAGAACAAAACATCGGTTGTCAACGTCGTTCCAACACTTCTCCATGAATCCGAACTTAACGTGTACACCTCAATCTCATGAGAACTCACAGGTGCAGAGAAAGGAGAACGTGAAATCCTCACAACCTTGTAGTCATTCTTCTCGGAATGATATGCGAATCCGAGTGTAGCAAACCTTAACTGTCCTAGGCAAGTATTGGGCAACCTCTTGAATATTCTAATGCTGGGATTCCACAAATATATACAATAAGCCGAAGTGGCAAAACACAATAAGCCATTGCAGGAACCGACTATTTGGGCACACCCAAAAGGAAAATGAAAGGGAATTCCACCTCAGAAATCGTATCAAACGTGCGGTCCAAGCGACAGTGCAAACTGGTCTTTTAGTGTTAATAGAAGAAGAATAATGTCTCTTACACATGGCATGTGTATGACATAACCGTTACCACGTGAATCTATGCTGTTATTAAGGTGGGTAGAGATGAAATCGGGACTAGTTATTGAAGAGTTCCAGGACTTTGAAACGCACCTGAATCTCATCAAAGACTTCACTGGTAGCCTTGTCAGGATGTTGAGTACGATGTCGTATGGAAGATAGATATTCCTCCTTCGGAGGGTCGGTGGTTGTGGACGCAATTCTCTCATTTGGGGAACTGATTCAGACACAGTTCAACTGCTAAAACACGTCGTTGAAGTTTGAGGATCAAATCCAGCTCGGCCAAAACATACTGGTGTTCTCCACTGAACATTTTGGTGCTATTTGGAAGATAATGGTTGCTGACTTGTGGGGTTGTTTTTGGATATAATCTATTCTAATACTTCCAAGTTACGACACTAGTACACTCCATGATTTGTTTGATATTTAAAACACACAGTTCCTACACTGAATCCACACGGTTTCTCCACGCACAAGAAGCTATTCCTTTATTTTTAAATTGAAGAATCTGACTATCAAATTATTTTATTAAAAAAAAAAAAAAAGAAGCAAAACACCATAATTGTCCCAAAACAACGCCGTCTGTCATGTTAAAGTCCACTTACTCGCTCAACTCTCACTGCACCTATCTTTTTATACAAACTATTCACACACACAAAAAATGTGGCCGATTGTTAATAATAATTAAAAAATTTATGTTAATAGTGGATTCAAATGTAGAGAAAGTCTATTCATACAAAATTTTTGACATCTGCTAGCTAATATGGCAGATTATTAATTGTAATTAAAAAATTGAGTTAGTAGTGGACTTAAATGTGAATCTATACAAGTTTACCCATCTAATTGGTGTAAAAAATGTTATCAAATTTTTTTGGTGGCTAAAGTTTGGCTCAAACCACTAATTAATTTAACCTAATTAACTAAGTCTATGTAACAAGATATATATCATCTTCTTATTATTAGTGGTTGGAGACTTGGAGTCAAATTTTTTCCTTTTTTTGTTGCACGTACATTGCTCCTCTTTGTATTTTTGGGGCTTTCTAATTTCAAGAAAAAAAGTTAGTGCTTTGTTTTCGAGTTATCTATCTTAATACAGATCTTCTAGAAGGTTTATATAAGAAAAAAAAATGTACTGGGAGAAAAAGATGAAAAAAGAAATCCTAAAAATTAAAAACTTAAAAATCGTATTGGTCGAACCTATAAGAATATGGGTCTGTTTAGATATAGCTTATTTTGCTAAAAACTGAAAACACTATAGCAAAATAATTGTTAAATGTGTGAATAGTATCGTGGGACCGTGAACAGTGCACTTTATCTCCTGCACAATGAATCCATGTGCATGAGCAGTGTAGTTACTATTCATATGCGCTAAAAAAAAAAAAAAAAGCAAACGTGAGGGAAAAACGTGAATCCAAACACTCACTATATCTTTTGAACTTCAAGGTTATTAAAAAAGAGAAATGATATGTTTACAACATTTTTACAATATTTTTATAATAAATCATAAGTTGTAGATTGTCACTATTTGTTATTATTAGGGCAAAAAGTAATCTTAGTGTTAGGTTTAAATTTGAACCAATAACAATTAACTACCTATGATTTGTTGTAAAATGTTGTAAAAATATTATAAACGTAGCACCTCTCTTATAAAATATATGAGCTGGGGGATGGCATGAAAATTGGATAATTAACCATTTATCTATTTGATGTTGTTGAAAGTTTAATATATTGGAAAGATGCACAAAGGTCGGAGCCTGGAGCATGTTGGTGCATGGCACCTTTGTCAGGAGAAAAGGCCTAAATCATAGATCGTGAAATTATAAGTTGTCTTCATCAACCCATGATAGAAGTGCAATACTGCAATAATGAATTGGGACCAAGTCAGAAGAATGTTTTTTCTCAAAAATAAAACTCAGAAGAATGTATTGAAGAAAATGCATAAAGCCTCATATTTTATCTGTGGTGTGAGTTGGGTAGAAAGCTTACATTTGCCACGTAATTTAATATATCATGTGAATTATAAAATTGACTTATTTCCTGTATTTTTAAGACTATTGGATTAATTTTACTAGGTTAACTAAAGCATATTAAAAAAAAAAAAAAAAAAAAAAAAAAACACCCTAGGATAGTTGGGATTGTTGCTTTATCTTATATGAATTTTAGCACTTGGAATTAAGGGGGCGATTTTGAGTTGGCTATGTGCGGTGGTTTTGACCTCCAAATTTATTAATTAGCTACTGGATTTTTTTTTTTTTTTTTTTTTAAGTGTCTTTGATGTTTACTACTCAGCAAGGACAAAGTTTCTTTATTTAAAATTTTTAAAGGGGCGTGTTATTTTTTTTGAGTAAAATTGATTGATTGGGCTTAATTTTTTTTATTTATATTTTTGTTATTGATAGTTTTTATTGCTTGACTAATTTTTCCGAGACAAAATTTGGCTACAAACTTTGTTGTAGTATATTTTGAAAATCTAACTGTTGGATTGTATGTTTTTTATGCTTTTAATACATAGGTCAAATTTTGTGCCAATTGAATATTATATATTATAGGATCCAAAAATTATTTTTTATGCATTGTTTTATACTACAAAAACTTGCAATTTAAACAATTAATTAATAACATAACTATTAATCTTTAATTTTCTAAAAATTTTGCAAACATAGAGCATATAAGAAGTAAATGCAATTTAATGATGAATTTGACAAAATTCACATCTAATAAAAATATATTGAGTGAAATTGTAAACTTAGGTTACAATGAAGTTTGAAGCTAAACTTTGTGCATTTTTCTAGGTTTGTATGTTTTGTTTTAGATTTTAAATCTACAATTTTTTTTTAATAACCTTTAAATGAGGAAAATGCTAGAGCTATAAACATTTTTATAAATTGTTGATATAGTTAGTGCTTATGCTTATGTAAAAAAGTAATATAAGTTGTTGGCTCAAATGCAAACTGATAAGAATTTGCTACATTAACGGTTTGTAAAAGTATTGTAAAAAAGTTTGTTACTATAACATTACTTTCAAAAGAATTAATGATATTGTTAAGGGGGAGGGTGACATCCAGTGCAAAAGCTACATTAACCAGTGAGATTGGCAAATGATATTTTTTATCATAGAACATAAGTAACACTAAGAATACATCCTACTTTCTCTAACTGATAAGAATTTACTACTTTAATGGTTTGTAAAAGTATTGTAAAAAAGTTTGTTACTATAACATTACTTTCAAAAAAATTAATGATATTGTTATGGGGGAGGGTGACATCCAATGCAAAAGGTACATTAACCAACGAGATTGGCAAATGATAGTTTTTATCATAGAACATAAGTAACACTATGAATACATCCTACTTTCCCTAACAATTTGGGACCACTCCTACAAGTAACACTACGATTAAATCTTTTTTTTTACAATAATTCTCACAATTCCTTGAGACAATATGTTATTAATTATTATCTTTCACATAAGTCTACTGACATCACTTTATTATTTAGTATTAAGAAATTATCATCTCAAAAATTGTCAGAAAGTTATAGAAAAAAAATGTAGCTCTACACCCACCAACACACTTTCGACCAATATTTATGTTCTCCCAAATCCTATGTTCACAAGGCCCATCTTTAACAAGACTTAATTAATTACCTTGACCCACCACAAACCAATTTAGATACTATCTTCAATGAGCCCAAAACCCAGGCCACACCACTCGTCCATATTTGACAGTCTCATAAAACATAAACAAATATGAACTGAGCGAGCCCAGAACCAAAAACTATAGTGACTCCTTGTACAACATAATGGATATGGGCCGGCCTTCTTGTAGAAAATAATGAAGAAGATAAACAATGTCAAATTCATATATGGATAATGTTGGATCCGTAGTTTAAAATAATAAAATAATATGACAATCCACAGTCATGTAACAAGCTTGGACCAAACAAAATGAAATTTTTACTTCTTTTCTCAATTTAAAAACATATGAATAATAACAAATGTATGACATGTTAATTATATAAAAATAAGAATAATAAGATAAAGATATTATAATGGTACATAACTCGGCTAAGGTATGACACTCTTGCTCTTTAAGGCATTTTAATATTATTTAATTAAAATGAATTAATATGAAAATATAAATATAAAAATATAAGAGTTAATATGAAAGATAAAGAGTTAGTGATATTTTCAATCCCACATTAAAAAGGAGAGAAACTATTTTATTCTTTATAATTGTGGTGATTAATGGACTAATGTTTATTGATTCAGATATTTAGCTAGATGTGTACTCAAAATAGAGGTAAAGGGAGGAGGTAGGATAAAACAACCCATCCACATATGCCGTCAGCTCCATGTGGTCTTCGTTCGATTTTCTCCCTATAAGTCATTTTTATTGTGAGCAATTATGTGCCTTCCTCTTCCCTTCTAATTACTAAGCTTGCTGGGCTTATAAGAAGAGGCCAAAGCCACAAGCTCTTGAAATACTAACAATGACCTCATCCTGACCAATTTACAAGTTTACAACTACTCTTGAAACAAATACAGCAGATAGAGCCAACCGTGACACATATCACCATGGGCCCATGGGATATGGCCTATGAAAAGAGCTCTAAGCTCATCTCTTCACACTTAAACACAACAATTTATCTTACACCAAATGGGAGGCAGCTCTATGTTTACTGGAGACCCAGTACTTTGATGTGCTAATACTGCGGAATTTTAAATCCTGGATTTCTGGAAAAACCATAATATTTTACCATGCAACCAATCAATCTAGTTCACTATGCATTACAAAAATCCTATTTCATGGGAGAAACACAAGATGGCATTTTGCAATAGCTTTCGTTACCTTTTTGTGAGAGGCGATATAAAATGGGCATTCACAACAAATATTGAAATCATAGATGAAGATAATTAGCGTCCCCATAACTCCAAATACAAATTTAAGGATTTTACAAAAATAAGTTTCAGCTGAAACTGAGTCCTGGGAAACACAAATACAGTAAGAAAAATTGTTTTGCCATCCAACTCAGTATACTTTGAAATCTGAAATAAATATCCTCCCTCTAGCTTTTGACACCCTGAAACAACAATGAAATCCAAGTAAGTATTCAAAATTAGTTTAGTTTACAAGCCTAGCACGTTTCAATTGTCACCAATTTTAACAAAATATAGATTTGATATTAATTATTCCAATATGAAATAGTTTTAAGAATTTCAAATATTTTTGCCTTATAATCAAGCTGAACAAAAATAAATTGCAGTAAAAATAAGAGAAGGGAGAAGGGGGGACAATTATATAGAAAGGAAGAAATTTGTGAACTTGTTCCGTGGGCACGCAAAAATGCTTGTACAAAATAGACTGTTCTAAATTCAATCTAATGGATATAGGCTCCTACATGTTGCCAGCCAATTCCTCTAGCGATCCCTGATGCATAACATAGGGGCTTTAATGGCATGCAAATGCAATATCAGGGAAGAATCATGACTTCTACATTGGCTTGATATGCTTATTATAAATTATTATACCAATTAATAATTTAATGTGTATCATATCAACTCATTTGTATTATAGTAATACTAATTTATTAAACTATGTATTAAATTAATTTTTATTTGTACAGGTTTAGACTTTAAAGTGGCTACGACTTTAAAAAAAATTGCAATAATCAAGTTTTATTATTCTATACTTTAAAATTTATTTTTATTTAAATTATCATTTTTAATTATGACTGTATTTAAATATCGCTTATTTTGCTAAAAATTAAAAATATTATAACAAAATAATTTTTAATTATGTAAATAATATCGTAAAACTTATTTTTAATAAAAGTTTTGGTGAAAAAAAAGTTTGTAAGTTTCATAAACAGTGCAAGAAATCTACTAAAAAAGCACTACAGTCACAAAAACACGCTTCAGCGTACACGGATACTGGCCTTTTCAACAGTACCCAAACAAGTTCTATATATTATTTAATTAATATTTAAATATAAAAAAACCCCACTTGAAATTTACGTCTAAAAACTCCAAAAATTGTTGAGCGGTCCTGTCAACTTTCTTCTTTTTCTCCTTTCGCTTTTCTTTTGTCCGGCTCCACTCTCTTTTAGTTTTTGTATTCTTTTTTTATTTGTGTTTCTAAAGCTACTTCACGTGATTACATTGGAAAGGTAGACAAGTTTCAGCCATTTCTTTTTTTCACCATATGTGACAAATATCTTAACTTTTAAGTACTTTTAATTAATATTTACAAGATGAGTCTTTTGATTAAATATTGTTAAATTTAAAACATATTTGTATTATAGGTACTGTTTCAAGTTATTTAGGAAAATGAGGAGAGAGATTGAATTTCAGCAACACTGTTGCCGAAATTCAACAAAAAGTAGGAGAGAAAATAAGAAAAAGGAGGAAAGAGAAAATTGAAACAGTAACCTTGAATTTCGGCAACAGTGTTACCGAAATTCATCTGCCCAATTTTCCTGTGCTGCCTATATGTGTGAGCGTGAGAAGTGCAATAATGAGTGTCCAAAAAAAAAGTAATTTCGGCAATGGTATTTCCAAAAATGGCAGAAAAAAAAAAAGTGAATGCCAAAATCTGGGGAAAAATTAAAGAAAAATATAATGTGCTATGTACACAATATTTTTACAATATTTTTACAATAAATCACAATTTAAATTTGACATTGAGATTACTTTTTTAATTTAACAATAACAACAAGTAACAACTTGATACTTAGAATTTGTTGTAAAAATATTGTAAAAATTATGTGTACTTATTATTTCTTAAAAAAAAAAGTGTAATGGATTTGCCAAAAATTTTGTGGCAATTGTGGCTTTCTGAAAATGGGAGGAAAAAAAAAGTTTCAATGGGTTTGTGGCAATTTTTTTGGCAATTGTGGCAATGCCATTGCTGAGAAAAAAAATAAAAACTTTTTTTTTTCCAAATGGTATATCCGAAATTCGGCAATGCCATTGCCACAATTAGTATAAAAAAAAAAAAAAAAATTCCCAATTGTGGTAATGGCATTGCCACAATTGGGGGAAAAACTTTTTTTTTTTTTTCAATTGTGACAGATTCTTGTAAAGTGATTGACATTCACAAGTACGTAGGTGAAATGTAGGTATCAAATTGCCACCGCTTCACTAAAGAAGTGATAAGACTCCAGTCAATACTATATGTGGGAGGCGGTAACACTGTATAGTCTATATTGAAGCAAATATGGGATAATACGCTCGCCTAACTGCCCGGGGGGGGGGGTGCAAACGGTTGGGTCGTACTCGTAAGGTGGAACCTGATTTTTTAAATGTACAATGTTATATTACAATGTTGAAATTATTTTCATGTAAATTGAATAATGTAGATATTATTAGGACATTAATAAATTTAAATCACGCAACGTACATTGCCTTCCATTGCATCATTAGAGATGTGATATTGTTGTCGCTCCATTTCAAATAATCCTACATTAAATGCTACAATGAGTTAACCATGCAACTTCCATTTTAGTAAATAAAATAATAATAATAATAATAATAATAATAATAATAATAATAATACACATACATATCTTTATTATAAACCAACAAACATATTATGCAATATATTTTTTCCAAGTAATAGATGTAATAATTGATAATAACAAAACACATATTGATTATAAAAGATCACAATAATACAATATTACAATTTGTGGTCATGTACTTATAATAACAATAAATAATATAAATAATTTCAAAAATAACAATACAAATTTAATTGGAGAGTTGAGATGTTTACCACAGCTGTGATACCAACAAAAGAGTGAGAATTATAGAGTAATACTTGCCAAAAAAAACACAATCAGATAAGCATAAATAATTCATTAATCTAAAATTGAATAACAGCAACAACAACAACAACAACAACAACAATAATCATAATCATAGCATACAAATAATATTAACTACAACTAAACAATACATAATATTACATATACAATGTATTAGCTTTTAATATTTACAAAGCAAAAAAACATACATTAACAAAAAACTTACAATTCTTAGTTGTTTACCTAAAGCAAAGTAAAAGACTAACTGAACAATCGGAGGACCTTCTATGTGAGGAGATACAATTCTTCAGCGAAGGAGGAGAAGTAAAAAGACGCTTGCACTTGCACTTGACTTGGCTTTTATTACTTCACTGAAGAAGACATCTTTTATTACACAAGAAAAGACCAAAAAAAAAACTATCTTTGAGAGAGATTACAATAAGAAGAAAACAAAAAAGAATAGAGGTCTATCTGAGGGATTACAAAAGTGAAGAAAACAAAAAAAAACTCTCAAAGATATTACAATAGAGAAGAGAAAAAATGAATCCCTCTGAGAGTTATGAATAGGTAAAATATATTCGATGCAGAGAATAAGAATCAGATAAGATGAGAAGTTGAGGTGATTGTTGATTGAAGCTTTTGTTTTCTTGTACAGCGTGCACATAAGAATCTATGTACTTTCTTTAGTTTCTTTTGTTTATTAGCGTGCACATTAATCATTTTTTCTTTCATATTAAAAAATCTATGTACTTTCTTTACTTTTTTATTTATTTACAACGTGCACGTCAATCATTTTTTTTCTCCATTTTCGACAACGGCATGGCCATAATTGCCAAAAATTTGATTCTACCACAATTTCGCAATCGCATTGCCACAATAAAATAAACTTTTTTCCAACTGTGGTAATACATTTTTTTCCCCACTTTTAGCAATACCATTGCCACAATTGAAAAAAAAATAAACTTTTTTTTTTTCCAACTGTGGTAAATGAAATTTTTCCCCACAATTTCGGCAATACCATTGCCACAATTGGAAAAAAAGTTTTATTTTTATTTTTTTTCAATTGTGGCAATGGCATTGCCGAAATTGTGGGAAAATTTTTTTTTTCCCAACATTCATTGTCTGGCAATGCCATTGCCACAATTGAAAAAAAAAAAGTTTTTCCCCCAATTGTGGCAATGCACATTGCGAAATTGTGGGGAAATTTTTCCCCACAATTTCGGCAATGCCGTTGCCTAAATTGGGCAAATTGGGAATTTTTTTTTTACTAATTGTGGCAATGCTTGCCAAATTTCGGCAATCCATTTGGAAAAAAAAAGTTTTTATTTTTATTTTTTTCCAATTGTGGCAATGGCATTGCCGAAATTGAAAAAAAAAAAAAAAAAGTTTTTCCCCAATTGTGGCAATGCATTGCCGAAATTGGGGAAAAATTTTCCCCCATTTCGCAATGCCATTGCACAATTGGGAATTTTTTTTTTATACTAATTTGGCAATGGCATTGCTGAATTTCGCAATACCATTTGAAAAAAAAGTTTTTATTTTTATTTTTTTCCAATTGTGGCAATGCATTGCCGAATTTGTGGGAATGCCA
>NW_027069473.1:385184-434612 GCF_002906115.3 Quercus suber
AAAAAATAAAAATAAAACTTTCTTTTTTCAAATGTTATTACCGAAATTCGACAATGCGATTGCCACAATTAGTATAAAAAAAAAAATTCTCAATTGTGGCAATGGCATTGTCGAAATTGTGGGGAAAATTTTTCCTCACAATTTCGGCAATTGCATTACCACAATTGGGGGAAAAACTTTTTTTTTTTTCAATTGTGGCAATGGCATTACCGAAATTGGGAGAAAAAATTTTCCCACGCTTTTGGCAATGCCATTGCCACAATTGGAAAAAAATAAAAATAAAAACTTTTTTTTCCAAATGGTATTGCCGAAATTCGGCAATGTCATTGCCACAATTAGTAAAAAAAAAATTCCCCAATTTCCCAATTGTAGCAACGGCATTGCCAAAATTGTGGGAAAAATTTTTCCCCACAATTTCAGCAATGTCATTGCCACAATTGGGGGAAAACTTTTTTTTTTTCAATTGTGGCAATGGCATTGCCGAAATTGGGGGAAAAAAAAAATTTTCCCACAATTTCAGCAATGCCGTTGCCACAATTGGGAAATTTTTTTTTTTTTTCCCAATTGTGGCAATGGTATTGCCGAAATTGTGGGGAAAAATTTCATTACCACAGTTGGAAAAAAAAAAAGTTTATTTTTTTTTCAATTGTGGCAATGGTATTGCTAAAATTGTGGGGAAAAAAATTTTTGTGGTAAGTTTCGTCCAAATTTACACTAGCAACTTGTGAGTTAATTTCGGCCAACAAATTTTGTGAATTTCAAAAAACTCAAAACATAAAAGTTGTAGATATTTAAGTCATGGTTTCATCCCATCTGGCTTTTAGTCAATTGGATCTTTGAAGAGAGAAATACGTCTAAAATACTAAGTAGTGCTCAAATTTGATTTTTCCTCTTTAGATTATGGCCCTTTGATTCCTTTCCTTATTTGAAACTTTCAAACATGGTAAATGACCCAAACACTCCATAAAACGTATACATTTTAAGGTGTCATCGAAACCCTAAACTATAATACACAATATATATATATATATATAGACACATACACAAACACAAATAAATAAACATACACCCCAATCCAACTTGCAGTGATAGAAAACATTATAGAATATGGAATTAGTACCATGTTCTTTCAAATAATACAAACTAATAATATGGTCCAACTCCTAAAAAAAAAATGGTCAAACCAATCCACTGAAGTAGATTGAATACTTATGGTAGGTCATTCAGTTTAGTCACTAGTGGAGCCAGCCACAGTTCGAGTGGGGCATGTTCTTTTATTATGGCCTTCTTGCCTACAGAGACTGCACAATGGCCTTGGTCGATGCTCTGCCCCTTCGTCCATTTCATTTCAAAGCCGAGTTGTTCTTGGTCGACCTTTTTCACGGCGCAGCTTGACATTAGGATACAAGACCGGAAAATCAGACTCATTCCAATGTACACTGTCTGGAACCATGCGAAATCTAGGTGCATAACAAGCAACTTGTTCTTCCAAATGGTAGCAATGGTCGATATATCTCATTGCAAAGATGCCTTGATATTTACACACGACAATGACATGTGAGCACGGCATCTTATAAACCTGCCATTTTTGACAACTGCAAGTGTTTAGCCTCAAATTTACCTCATGACGATGATTACCCTTATATGCAGAGTTAGGATTTATTGGTGTTCTGACTTCAAACAAACCATCTTCATGACTGAACACAGTAATTGAATGCTTTGGTGCCTTTTTTCCCATTTATTGAATTTATTCTTTGCATAGGCCGCAATGAGTTCCCCGACAGTAACCTCTGCGCGTGCCTTAGTATACCAATCAGCAAAGTAGGCTACACAACGGTAGTATGTAAGTTCACTAACGCAGTTATGGGCAGATTTCTAGCACTCTTTAGAATTCCGTTGAAACTTTCAGACAAATTTGTTGTCATTGCCCCGTAACGATGTCCACCATCGTGTGCTAACGTCCACTTGTCCACCGATATTTTCGATAAATACTCCTCACCATCTGCACTTAATTGAGTAATTCTATCCCTGGTTATTTGATACTTTCGTAACTGATTCTCCATGCTTGCCCACATTACCATAGCCTTCAAGTTTTATTCCCAATTTGTTGATTGAAATTGTTAGCCAAATGGCAAAGGCAAAAACGATGATACCAACGTGTCGATTGACATATAGTCCATATCGCTGCCATTATACCAGGGTGACGATCAGATATGACACATAACCCTTCCCAATTAGTGACATTAATCTGAATACAACGCAAAAACCAATACCAACTATCATCAGTTTCCTTCTCCACAATGGCAAAGGCAAGTGGAAAAAGTCTGTTCTCACCATCCCACGCTGATGCAATCAGTAACGTACCTTTGTACTTACCATATGGGAAAGTTCCATCTATACTAATCACTGACCTACAATGTTGAAAACCTTCAATTGATGGACCAAAAGCCCAAAACACTCTCTCGAATATTGCACAGCTTGGCATAGTAGCAGGTACTGTTCTCCAAATAACCCTGTTGCCTGGGTTTGAATCAGTCAAAGCTTTCAACCATTTTGGCAATAATTGGTAAGATTTGTCCCAATCGCCAAATGTTCTACCAATTGCTTTTTCTTTTGCCTCCACACCTTAAAATAAGAAGCCCGGTATTGGTACTTATTGTAAAGAGTCTGTTGAAGGAAAGAAATCTTGATGGTTGGATCATTTTTTACAACATCCCTCAACTCTTTCTCAATAATATAGGTGTCTAATTGCTTATGATCTGTGTGAGCGTGGACTCTTCCAATTGTGGCAATGGCATTGCCACAATTGAAAAAAAAAAAAAAAAAGTTTTTCCCCCAATTGTGGCAATGTCATTGCCGAAATTGGGGAAAAACAATTGGGATTTTTTTTTTACTAATTGTGGCAATGGCATTGCCGAATTTTTCGGCAATACCATTTGGAAAAAAAAGGTTTTTATTTTTATTTTTTCCAATTGTGGCAATGGCATTGCTGAAATTGCGGGGAAAATTTTTCCCCCACACTTTTAGCAATACCATTGCCACAATTAGGAAAAAAAAGTTTTTATTTTTTTTCCCATTTTCGGCAATGACATTGCCACAATTGCCAAAAAAAAATTGCCACACCCATTGAAACTTTTTTTTTCCTCCCATTTTTGGCAAGCCACAATTGCCACAAAATTTTCGGCAAATCCATTACACTTTTTTTTTTTTTTAAGAAATAATAAGTGCACACAATTTTTACAATATTTTTACAACAAATTCTAAGTATCAGGTTGTTACGTGTTGTTATTGTTAAATTAAAATAGTAATCTCAATGTCAAATTTAAATTGTTATTTATTGTGAAAATATTGTGTACGTAGCACATTATATTTTTCTTTAATTCTTCCCTAGATTTTGGCATTCACCTTTTTTTTTTTCTACCATTTTCGGCAATATTATTGCCGCAATTACTTTTTTTTTTTTTTTGGGGGCATCCACTCATTATTGCACTTCTCACACTCACACGTCTGGGCAGCATAGGAAAAATTGGGCAGATGAATTTCGGCAACACTGTTGCCAAAATTCAAGGTTACTGTTTCAATTTTCTCTTTCCTCCTTTTCCTTATTCTCTCTCATACTTTTTGTTGAATTTCGGCAACAGTGTTGCCGAAATTCAATCTCTCTCCTCATTTTCCTAAATAACTTGGAACGGTACCTATAACACAAATATGTTTTAAATTTAGCAATATTTAGCCAAAAGACTCTTTACAATATTCTAAAAAAAAAAAATTAATATTTACAATTTTTTTTAAAGAAAAAAAATCTAATCTCACAATGGGTCCAGCTCCCCTCCCGTTCAATTATCTCCCGTTCTCTGTCATTTCAAAATAAATAAAAGACATGTCGCACATAAATGATCTAAAGGTGAGAAAAAGGACACGTTAAACCCCATTTATTTCTCAAGATATCTTTTCTTCTTTGCCCCTCTCTTCCCTCTGCAACATCGCCTGTGTGCCGACCCATTGCTAGTGAATTGGGTATGCAAAGTAACACAACACAGAAATTCAAAGAGTTTTTAACAAATTCATCATTGTTTCAAACTACCTGAGCTAATCAATAAAAAGATCATTTTTGTTTTTTTATATTACATGAGTGCAAATATAATTCTTTCAAAAACCGAAACTTGTGTAATAATCAAAGCTAGAAACTTGTATATAAATTTAACTCATTTTGTGAACTTTTAAGATCAAAATTAGGAAATGAGTAATGAAATCAGTAACCCATCCCCACTAGAAAAACCATACCCAAAAAAAAAAAAAACCAACTAATACTCTTCCGCGTTGTGTTCTTATTATACCCACTAAAAATCCCATAAAAAAAAAAAATCTTAGTATCACTATAATTCCATAATCAAAACAACTGTAATACCTTGCTGTCACCATCAATAGCCAAAGACATCACCCAACATCAGAATCATAGAACAGCAGCGCTGCAAATTACCACCAACCTTAGCCGAGACGCATCCCACCACCACCGAATCAAGCCTCCAAAAATCAGAGAAAAGAAATCTTGCTACCGTCGGTGAAGAACCCAGATTCATCGAACTCTTACCCTTTATCTAGTTAGGCCACTCCATAAAGTATCGCTCAGCTGCCACCGAGATCCTCCTAAAAGCTTTCCTCCTCACTTAGGTTAGGCACTTTGCAATGTGCTCAGTGTAAGAGAAGGTAGTTTGAACGAAGGTGATGTTGCAGAGGGAAGAGAGAGGGGCAGAGAAGAGAAGAAAGAAGATAGCTTGGGAAATAAATGGGGTTTGACGTGTCCTTTTTCTTACCTTTAGATCATTTATGTGCCACATGTCATTCATCTATTTTAAAATGAGAGATAATTGAACAGGAGGGGAGCTGGAACCTACTAGAATTTATCTCATAACTTTTTGTGCTGTAATTGTGATGTGATAAAGAGTGAGTAGTTAAGAAAAAAAAAAGTGATAGCCATTCAAATTCACAATTGTGCCAATATATATATATATATATATATAAATGTATGATTCTAAAATTACTTTCTTTTAAAAGCAATAAATATAATTCAGGCAAGATTTAGGTACAGTACTTAGGTGTTGTTTTTTCTTATTCCCCTTTTAAAATTTTGTCATATGAATTTTTCTTTATAAGATGGAAGTATATTTTTAAGTTAAGTAACCACATAGCTCAATTTTAAGGCAGAAACCTAAGAAACAAGACCTAAAGTATTGTACCTAAATTTTGTCCATATAATTGAGTATATAATTATTTTAATTTAAAACGATTAGATAATTTAAAATTTTTATTTTATTTAATATAATATAAGTGTCCTTATAATTTGTATATTATTATTGCTATCACAAGTTTAACTAATCAACATATAAATAAATACTATATCTACCTTTGCTTAGTATTTGATATTTCTTATTTGTCTTGTGAAAGTTATGATATAAAAAAAATGCATTTTAAAAAGATATATTTTTAAATTTAATTTAATTATTTTAGTTATTTCTCTCCTCGTCTCTCTCTCTCTCTCTCTCTCTCCTTTTCTTTCTCTGTTATCCAACGGTATGAATCACATATGCTTATCATATGGGCATGACTATGAGTCTCTGAATTTCCCTTGTTTCCTTTCTAACACGTGACGTGCATGGAACGAAAAAGAAATTGTTCTAGTAATTCCAAATTCCAGGCTATACATATCATTACTACTTTTCCAAGCATCACACTGAGGAAATTATTGTGACAATTTCATACAATCAAGTCACTCTCCATAGGTCTATAATGACCTCAGGGTGGATACATACACTAGAAGAGAGATAATGCATACAATACGAGTGAATGAGATACATTCTCAAGCCTTGTCAACGAAAGGCATTATCTATTTTAAAGAAACCGGTCAACTATTTCGTGGAAAATGTATGTCATTAAAATAAAAACCACTGCATGGAAAACAAAGACAATAGACCGCCCACAAACACTAAGGTCACTTCCAAGAAACTTCACTACAATTTCCTTCTCCCTTCGGTGCAGTCAACCAAAGCTTGGTAAAACAGGCAGATTCCTTGCAAATCCTATAAAGAAATAAATAAACAAAGACAAAGAAAAGCAGGCCAGCCTGGTCCACATTTGTTTTTAATTTCAAAGGCTTCCAACAATAAAAATTTCCTAATAAGTGGGAGGAGAGAAGAAAGTTCCCACCATGACATGTCTCCAAATGACCACACAAGCACCTCACTTAAACAATTTCTTAAACAATTTTTCATTCTCATTCCAACCTCACTTAAAAAGACTTGCAGAACCACACAAGCACCTTCCCTCTTTAATTTCATATCTAACTATTTTGATGTCTTCAAATACAAGACTGAATCCAACGTATATTATATATAGCAATCTCCTAGTCGCGGCTTCAGGAATTTTTTTAGAGTATTTCTTAAGAAGTATAAATTAAACAATCTAATAAAAGATAAATTCATATATTGACAACAATAACAATAAAAAAAAAAATGCAAATACATAAAGTTTACAATTACCTTCTACGAGTTTTCATATTTTGAAATCGTTGCATGATAGTATCATTATTAATGCTACAAGCTGCATCTCATTATCAATGCTACAAGCTACATCTCTTTCAATGTATACAATCAAACAAGCATTCATCCACTGAATGTAGAACAAATTATGGAACAAAATTTAATTTTATTGGCATAAAAAAAAAAACTGAGGATGTTCCCAAATTTTTTTTGAAGGGTAGACAAATAAAAATTTTATAATTTTTTTTTAAGGTCAGGGTGGTCCTGGGACTACCCTGGCCTTAAGGTGGCATCGTCCCTGCAATCTCCTACACCATTCCTCAACATCATTTGCCTGCAAATTAAGTTGTAAATAATGCTTTCATCTTTTCCTTCTATACTTGCCGAATAACATTTCATTCTTGACACTAGGTAGAGACTTGATAAATATCTATGACTGTGCCTTTGATCCATAACTGTATAGAGCCATCATCGAGCAGCTCCTCTTGCCTAATGTGTTTATGGTATGAACTACTTTCGCTGATGCAGCTCTTCTAAAGAGCGACTCTCACTCACAAACCTCTATTGTTAGTGTTTGGCTTCTTCTTCTTCTTTTTTTCTTTTTTTTTTTTCCTGCCGACAGCCTGTGGAGGTAAAGCAATGGTGGAGGGGAGAGAGAGAGAGAGAGAGAGAGAGAGAGAGAGAGAGAGAGAGAGAGAGAGAGAGATGTCAAACGTTTTTGGGTTTAGAGATAGGTTTAGAATGTAATAAATGAGGGCAGTTAATGAGATCCTAATAAGAATATTTGTAATAATGTGGGTCTTTTTTTAACCGTTAGATTTACTTAAATCCAACGGTTTAAAAAAATGTGTAACTCCTTAGAGTTACACTAGGTGTAACTTGAACCCATCTCTCTCTCTCTCTCTCTTTATATATATATATATATATATTTTTTTTTTTTGAAGTGNTATATTTATATTAATTTAATATAATTATTTATATTTTAATAATTATTAAATTAATTATGATCTAATCACAATTTAACCTCGATTTGACTTTGATCAGACAGAATATTTGGTAAATGTTTTCAAACAATAATTTTAGTTTTTAAACATTAATATAAAACATATTTCTACACATTTTTTCACCCACACATATTTTTAAACAACAATTTTTAATTTTTAAATGTATATATCAAACACCCCTAAAAACCTTGAATAGTTCAAGTCTGAAAATCATGCGTTGCCGACAAACTTTGCTTAATGTGATCATTTTGCTCTATCTTTACTATCTTGCTTTGTTTCTCAAAAAAAAAAAAAAAAATCTTGCTTTTATTTTGTTTTATGTAGTAGACTAATTTTAGTTCGTTGTTTTGCCACTTCATACCTACTCTGATTAAAATATGAGGATTTAAATCATGCAACGTGTGTATACTTGCACTTATCTGTGTCTAGCTTTGATTCCAATGCCAGTTCATTTTACCAAGCAATTTATTGTTGACTTTGAAAAACATATATGTGTACCAAACACAATAGATTTCCAAAACACCATTGGCAAAATAAGCATCAACTTCCTTATAAGAACATCATAAGAAATTTCGCAAGAAGTTACCCAACAGCAATGCTTCGGCCAATCTTATATAAAATTAAGGGTATTTAGATTTTACACCTTAAAGTTTTAAATTTTAAATTTTATCCTTTGAAAATCTATTTTATTTGCATCAACAGCTCTTCTATCGATATTTTGTATTAAGTGTCATATAAACTTGTCATGATGAGTATAGTTCATTGGATAAAATAATGCCATGTCATTTTTATATATATATTTTTTAATTTTTTAAAGCTACAAAAATGATGTGGCATTATTTTATTTGACAAACTAATCACGAATGGCAAGTTTATGTGGCATTTAACGGAAAATATGGATGAGGGTTGCTTAGAAGTGTGTGGTTCGATCAGTGGCAAGGATCAGTTTTCTCATAATTGGAATTGATGCTCAAAACCTAGGGTCGGTTTTTCAACTTATAGTGGTGCGGTTTTTGCAATTGATTTAATCAGTTTGACTGGTTTGAAATATTTAACAAAACTGTTTTTTTTTTTTTTTTATTTGTTAAAATTAGTCATATTTAATATGTCCAAAATGTGTTGGATAGTTTCTTAAAAAGAAATGTGTTGGATAGAATTCATCATAAATGTAATGTTTAATGTTTGTTTATTATTGGATTGTGTATTAATTCTTAATATTTTCAAAAGAGGTCAATATTTATGTGCTTTGTATTTTTAGATTAGTTTTTGATGCCCGCAATTGTAAAAAAAGATTTGTTCTAGCATCAAATCCAAAAATTTCTAAAAATGAATCTTAATTGGGTTTTCAAAATTATAGTAATTATGCTGAATATTCTAATGATTAACTTCGCCTTCTTTAAAAAAAAAAAAAAAACTCACGGTTAATGTTTAACTTATTGTAACAAATTAATTATTAGAATGTTTCAAGGGATTTTTTTTTTTTTTTTTTTTGAGATGTTCGAAACCATGCTCAACCTCTCAACAATGGGATTAGAGTTTAGATAGGTCGAATCTATACACTCGCATATTTAAATTATGGTTTTTGTTACTACATGTTCAACAGGTATAAGTTAATGCGTATCTAATAATTATGTTTTTATATATTTTTTGAAAAACCAAATGGAATCACACACAAATATTAATAAAATTACTCATTACCACAATAAATTATAGGTATAGCCTAATGAATTATTGATAAATATTCAGTCATATATATATATATATGTATATATATTATATTATATTCAATTTGAAGAACAATCAAAATTAAAATTAATTTTAATTGTTGTCTAATTTTGTGAATTTGGGATGCAGGTCAAAATTATTTTTCTTAATCTTGGTGTCAAATAATACATTCATTATACTAAGCACAAAAGTCAAAATGACTACGTCACTCACCTAAGTAAGACCGCCGTATCATAATTAGTTGAATTTTTTCTTTTATAATTAGCACAAGTTATAACTTAGTTTATTAATTGATAACAGGTGCTTTCTACAAAAACCATGGATGGTCTTGATTCATGTTTATTTATAAGTTAACCATTGTGAGAAAATATTCGCTACAAAAGGTGGTAACAAACCTAAAAAGGAAATCATATGACACTTAATCCAGTTCTTTTTTTTCTTTGTTGAAAAACTTTTATTGAATACTATAGCCTGGCCCACTTGCACGTAAGAAAAATATATATATTTTTTTAAAAATAATTACAATATGCTGTTAACTCTGCAACTCGAACCATTTCCTCCTTAGACCCCCAAGCACCTTGTACATGGAGATGTGCCAATTCAGCTACAAGTCCTTTCGCAGAAAAACAGTTTTTTGATCCTTATATTTAGGAGCTATTTTCAATTTGGTCCTTTTTTCAGCTTTTTCGATGGAAAATCCCAAATACTCACTTGGTAGTCGTTGCAAATTTTTTTGAAAAAATAATTAATTTCTATTGAAAAACCACATCAATATCTTAATAAATAAATAAAATCTGTTAAAAAATAAACAAATATATATTGAGATGGGTTCAAATTACACGTTTTTTAAATCGTTGGATTTAAGTAGATCCAACGGTTAAAAAAAGACCCTCATTATTACAAATATTCTTATTAGGATCTCATTAATTACCCTCATTTATTTCATTCTAAACTCAACAATGTTTGGCATTTGACTCTCTCTCTCTCTCTCTCTCTCTCTCAGTCTCTCTCTCTCTCTCCTTTTCTTCTCTGTTATCCAACGGTATGAATCACATATGCTTATCATATGGGCATGACTATGAGTCTCTGAATTTCCCTTGTTTCCTTTCTAACACGTGACGTGCATGGAACGAAAAAGAAATTGTTCTAGTAATTCCAAATTCCAGGCTATACATATCATTACTACTTTTCCAAGCATCACACTGAGGAAATTATTGTGACAATTTCATACAATCAAGTCACTCTCCATAGGTCTATAATGACCTCAGGGTGGATACATACACTAGAAGAGAGATAATGCATACAATACGAGTGAATGAGATACATTCTCAAGCCTTGTCAACGAAAGGCATTATCTATTTTAAAGAAACCGGTCAACTATTTCGTGGAAAATGTATGTCATTAAAATAAAAACCACTGCATGGAAAACAAAGACAATAGACCGCCCACAAACACTAAGGTCACTTCCAAGAAACTTCACTACAATTTCCTTCTCCCTTCGGTGCAGTCAACCAAAGCTTGGTAAAACAGGCAGATTCCTTGCAAATCCTATAAAGAAATAAATAAACAAAGACAAAGAAAAGCATATATATATATTTTTTTTTTTTGAAGTGATAATTTTTCTTAAGTAAAAAGAAATAAAATGAATTTTAAAAAAATGAAATGAATTATATATATATATATATATGAAATGATGATTTGCTGGTCTGGTAGAAGCTTGGCGGGATTTTTTTCAAAATAATACCTATTCTCAAATAATTTTGTTAGTTAGCAAGGTTTCTAAACTATTTAGGAAACTCGCATCTCGAGACTAATAAGCTTGAGTTTACTGGAGTAAATTGATTCTCTAATACTCGATTTTGGATAAAAATCTTCGGAACTCGAGTTTTTGAGACTTGAGTTCCAAGTCTTGCAAATGCTACATTCCCATTCTTCCTTCTTTTTTCATTCTCCTAACCAAATCAATATACCCAAATCCAAAAGCTCGGCCATAGAAGTTCAGAGAGCAAAGGTTGAGATCGGACCATCACCGATGTTGGTGATGATTGTTAGAGCCTTCGCCACTGCTGCCTAGGGCTTTCACTGTAGTCCGAACCAATATCTTCACTCTAGTGTTGTGTTTGTTTTGTTCTGGTTTGCTTCAAGGAAATCGAGTCTCTGAGGCCCAATTTCTAAGAGCAAAATCGAGTTTCTTATACTCGAAATGTTAGTTTTCTAAATAGTTTAAAAACGTTACTAACTAAGGAAATTGTTTGGGGATTGGTATTAATTTGCAATTTTTCCCAAGCTTGGCTAGGGAAGAAAAATTGAGGGAAGTGAGGTGAGAGCTTTCCTTTTCCCTTAAGAAAAGTGTGTAGAAACACAACTTCATCCAAAGGACAATCAACTGATTTAGGGGTTCACTCCAAGCCACTATAAGGAGAGAGATGGTTTAGCAAGCAACAAATCAAGCGATAGATAGGCAGAATTACTAAGAAATAAGAAGGAAAGAAGAAATCAAAACGATTGAAAGTTTCCCAGCAACTGGAAATCATTCCTCATTCTCCAGCAACATCTTCTTGATTAGCATACAATCTGGAAATCATTGCCTTTTGTGTTCTATGTCATGGGCGGAGCTAAGGGGTAACAACTTAAACACTACATATAAGTATCTTACAACTTTGCAATTCAGTGTTTGGATAACTAGGATGTGAGTCATGTGACAAGTGTGATAAGGTCAATCTTGTTCTACACTTACCTATCTTGTGCTCATACATATCAAAAATTGGAAAATATATTTAACTTTTGACTCCACGCCAATGATTATTTGGATTATTCGTGTTTCTTCTCATTTCTTGTGAATTCTTTTATCTAATTTTTTTATATATTAATTTTTTATCATACATATATAATTTAAGTACTCTTACCTCTTTTATAAGTCAGAATTCATTAAAAAAATAAAAAAGATAGAAAATCTTTCCAATTTTATTAGTCTTTTAATGTGCAAAACCTATAAAAATAGAAAGAAGGTCAAGAAAAATAACAAAGATAGACTTTTAAAATAAGGGGACAAAATTATTGTTCTCTTTCAAAAGTGATTAAAAAAAAAAAAAAAAAAGGCTAATAAGACTTTAAATTCTTTATGTAATAATATCTTTCTCCATCACAAATTTCTTTGTAATAAGCCAAATTTTGGTGTCTATCTAATTATTTCTCTATATAATATTTGTCTCCTTCGTACATTACATTTACGATATATACATGAATTGTTTTATATATCAAGTACTATATATGTTTTCTTTAAAAAAAAAAAAAAAAGACTATATGTTGAGTACACATGTATACGTGTGTACATAAATTTTGCCTTGAAGTCAAATCTTAGCTTTGTCACTGTTCTATCTATTTTAAGTATTGGATTGATTTACCTTACTAGCAATCAAGAGTCTTGATTAGAGTGGTGGGACAAACTCCTCAATACGAACCCGGGCTAGGCTGAGGTCCATCTTGTTGAAAGTTTCAAACTTAAAATATAATCTCTAATATTTTTGTTACTTTAAAAACATTTACAAATATAAATTGTCAAATACATCACACCCTTACCACCTGCTCTTGAAGATAGGATGGTAACTCCTCATGCACGAATAGCTTGGGGATTCAAGGAGGACAAGTTCGACCTGCTAGCCCACACATTGTGCCGGGCAATGACAGTTGTTTCATACATTAGCAACTAGAAACATAGTGTGGTAATAGCAAAAGCTCTATTACCAAACTGTTGTAGAAAATGCCTTTGGATAGCACTATCACACAAGATTGATTGTGAAAATATTATTGGCTTTAAAAGGCTATAACCACATAAATAATTGAAACATAGAGAACTTGACAAGAAAATAAACACAAACGTACACACCAGTGAACATCTAGGATTTACGTGGTTCGGCGTTTGGCCTATGTCCATCACTATCACACAAGATTGATTGTGAAAATATTATTGGCTTTAAAAGGCTATAACCACATAAATAATAGAAACATAGAGAACTTGACAAGAAAATAAACACAAACGTACACAACAGTGAACATCTAGGATTTACGTGGTTCGGCGTTTGGCCTATGTCCATGGGCGAAATCTAGGAGGAATTTCACTAACAAATGTAGAGAATATTAATGGTGTAATGACACTCACACTACACCCAAACTCCAATACACCCAATGCCACTCTCTCTCACAAATACAAATTTCAAAAACAATTGATTTTCTGAACTGCTGCACTGCACTACTTCTCTCTTGCGAAGAGCTCACAAAATTCAGCAAACGAATTTGATGTGTGTGTTGCGGAAGCATGCATGCATTTGATTGCTAGGCTAGATATTTCAAGCCACATTGTCAACATAGGGTGATACAAGATCCAACTTTTGTAAATAATGCATGCAAGGAGAAAATATATCAAGTATCCACCCCCATATGAGAGGGTGGATATTGACAGTGCAAGTGTAGAATCAAACACTGAAGGAGGAGATACAAGTATTCCAACGGCATGTCGTGTAGTGAAATGTTTAGATATAAAACAGAAACGGTGCCGTTCCTCATTAAAGCCCAACGATGTCGTTCTCCCTTATAAAGATTGTTGAAGACCTGAGGAAGCCACGCACGTGTTGAAGGTTGTTACAATACGTGTGAAGCAGTTACAAGTCTGTTATAACAGACTTCAGTTAGGCATCATCTTCGTCCTTTCTTCTCTGATGTATCTATACGTATATATATATATAGCTATCTATTCACTGGATGATATTCATAGAGACTATTGTATTCTTCTTGAAATCAATAACATCTAAGTTCTCTCTCAACTGTTTCCTCATCTCTGTTTTTCTTTCTGTTTTGATTCCTAGAGTAATAGTGTGAGATTGAGACTGTTTCTTCAGATACATGTAATACCACCTCAAAAGAAAGACATGCCATTTAATGCATGAAAAAAAAAATTAAGTAAATATTTTGACTCCTAAGGCTTACTTGAAATCAAGCCATTGACTAACAAATAGAACTTTCGAATGGTATGTATATTGTTGGCTATTTCTTTCAGTATAATTCTCGAATAATTTTGAAAAAAAATCTAAAAATACTCACTAGGATTCAATTAAGAATTCGCCAATTTGATGTTTGATGTTTGCTAAGTTATTTTCTAGTCCAAGATACACTCAGATATTAGCAGGGTTCAGTAAAATGTCTCTGCATTAGAGTCTTCAACTCTCAAGAAATTTTATATTAAGTTACTATTATTTATGGGCAGATATAATTATTTGGTTTACCCTTTTGTAGTTGCCATTTTGTGCAGACTCTATATTTTAATGAACATATGTATGCAGTGGATTGTTTATTTTCAAATTTCGCAGAATGGAGACCTGGTCTGCCATAAAAGATAGAGAGATCTTTTTTGTGGGGTATGACCAAAAATGAAATTCTTTTTATGTGATTCGGCCAAAATCTCTGCATTGAAAGCTTCAACTCTTGAGCAATTTTATATTAAGTACTCTATTATTGATCTTCAGATACAAATATTTAAATTCCCCTTTTGCCGTTTCCACCTTGTATAGACTATATATTCTTTTTGAAGTGAACATCAGAATATATTCTATTAATTTTTACACATGTTTGTAATTTTATATTACCTACACTATTATTGATCTTCAGATACAAATATTTAAATTCCCCTTTTGCCGTTTCCACCTTGTATAGACTATACATTCTTTTCGAAGTGAACATCAGAATATATTCTATTGATTTTTACACATGTTTGTAAGTTTTTTGTCTCTCCACTAGGGAGATCCAGTTCTATTAAGTATACATAAACAGCAGAGGGAATCACTTAGTTTTCAAATGGATATTTTCACCCAAAAAAAAAAAAAGTTCAAGCAAAGATGAGCGATTCAAGAAACACAAAACTTCATGTAGCCATGTTTCCATGGAACGAAACAAAGTAAATACCCAGAAAGAAATACAACTGGATACTCAAATAGAACAACATTGACAAAGAAGTAGCATCCCTACACCAACATGATTAAATCCTTCCTCAATTGAATCCCTTTATTGCTCTTTTTAGTGCAAAGTTTTAAGTAGTTGAGTTCATATGTGGCACTCAGTCAATCCAAAAGACCTTGCAGGTTTTGAATGAAAGTGTCTAAATATCTGTTGCATGCCTTCGCTAGTAAGTTCCTCCTTCAACTTGGCATGATTATATTTCACCAACCCAGCTATTTCACTGTCCTCGTCCATCACAGAGATAATGGCCTTACTCAAGCTTTCCTTGGAAATCCACCCATTATCTTCTCTCTCCACCCTCCACTGCAACTTTGAGTTCTTCCACCATTAACCTGGCACCTAGAATTTGATCACCAAGGTATGGAACGCATACTATTTGGCAATCACTAAAAAGAGACTCCCACATGGACCCATATCCACAATGGGTCACAGAACAACCAATAGATGGGTGCTCCAATATCAATGTTTGTGGCACCCCATCCCCGTACACCATCCTCTCTTTAACTCTCTCTTCAAACCCTCTAGAAAAGCTTCTTCAATTGTTGTGCAACCATCTGGAGTACTCAGAGCCACCAAAAATGGTTGCCCACATAACTCAAACCCAAAAGTAGCTCCTGAAACTGGTCTTTTGTAGTTTATTTTGACTCCAAATGCACAAATACACCACAGTACCTTGCTTGAAATTGCATAACCAATTAGTCCATTTCTCGTCTAGCTTTGTGGCCGGTGTTTCAGGCAGGACAGGTCCTGTTAGCAGCACAGGCTTAGCATAATGCTTCCTTAAGTAGTCACAGTATGGCCCCTCAACTCATGATATGTCCTAAAGGCCATGGCATCACTCATATCATGCTAGAGATAATTCGAACATAAATAGACATCCCTGTTCCAAGATCCTTGGCAACCACTTTTAGCTGTGCAATCTCAAGTCCTTGGACTTTATTCGCACAGACGAAGAAGGATAGCCAGGAGGCAGTTGCATGAAATCTTCCAGAGTCATATCCTCTGGTTTCTGCTTAGTAGGAACCTTTAGTGCTTGTACTACTGGGGTTATCACCGAATAATAGATGGCCTTGGAGCTAATTTGGTGTGCTAAGGCTGGCATCCAAAGGCTGAAGTCAAAGAAAATGAAATCAGGCTTGAGACTACTCAGAATGGTTTGAACTTGGTCTTGGGTTTGGTCAAGGCAATACAAAGATGTGAAGTGGAAAGGAACATCTGAGGCAGTCTCAGCACCAAGGGGTAGTCTATCTACACTGGGAACAAGAAGGGGATAGAAGTGGATGAGGTTTGGATAAAGGTTGAGATGTTCTACCTTTGCTTGTGCTCCTTTGGGCAGTAAGAAAGACACCCTATGGCCTCTCTCTGCAAGCTTGTTTGAGAGGTGTAGGTAGGGAGTGATATGGCCAAAGGCAAACCATGGAAACATGGCTACATGAAGTTTTGTGTTTCTTGAATCGCTCATCTTTGCTTGAACTTTTTTTTTTTTTGGGTGAAAATATCCATTTGAAAACTAAGTGATTCCCTCTGCTGTTTATGTATACTTAATAGAACTGGATCTCCCTAGTGGAGAGACAAAAAACTTACAAACATGTGTAAAAATCAATAGAATATATTCTGATGTTCACTTCGAAAAGAATGTATAGTCTATACAAGGTGGAAACGGCAAAAGGGGAATTTAAATATTTGTATCTGAAGATCAATAATAGTGTAGGTAATATAAAATTACAAACATGTGTAAAAATTAATAGAATATATTCTGATGTTCACTTCAAAAAGAATATATAGTCTATACAAGGTGGAAACGGCAAAAGGGGAATTTAAATATTTGTATCTGAAGATCAATAATAGAGTACTTAATATAAAATTGCTCAAGAGTTGAAGCTTTCAATGCAGAGATTTTGGCCGAATCACATAAAAAGAATTTCATTTTTGGTCATACCCCACAAAAAAGATCTCTCTATCTTTTATGGCAGACCAGGTCTCCATTCTGCGAAATTTGAAAATAAACAATCCACTGCATACATATGTTCATTAAAATATAGAGTCTGCACAAAATGGCAACTACAAAAGGGTAAACCAAATAATTATATCTGCCCATAAATAATAGTAACTTAATATAAAATTTCTTGAGAGTTGAAGACTCTAATGCAGAGACATTTTACTGAACCCTGCTAATATCTGAGTGTATCTTGGACTAGAAAATAACTTAGCAAACATCAAACATCAAATTGGCGAATTCTTAATTGAATCCTAGTGAGTATTTTTAGATTTTTTTTCAAAATTATTCGAGAATTATACTGAAAGAAATAGCCAACAATATACATACCATTCGAAAGTTCTATTTGTTAGTCAATGGCTTGATTTCAAGTAAGCCTTAGGAGTCAAAATATTTACTTAATTTTTTTTTTCATGCATTAAATGGCATGTCTTTCTTTTGAGGTGGTATTACATNCCCCCCCCCCCCCCCCCTCTAATCTTCTTTCCCCTTATCAGCTTGCGTGAGACATCAAGGTTGACGCGAACCCGAAGACATTTTCCCCACTGTACCCCCGTGTCCGCCACATCCACCTCCAACACCTCTCCCAGGCTAGCACCAAGTTCATGTTCTAATTTGTAAGAATTGAAATGAACGCTAGCATCTTTTGTGGATTTTTAAATATCTCACTTGAACTCTCTAGATAAGATCAAATATTCATTGTTTTAGTGTTTTAGTTAAATAAGAGTTCTATTTCAATTTTTCTTCAACTTCTTGTATTTTTTTAATAAATAGCTCCATTTACGGGGCCCAAAATAAAAGAAAACCTCAAAAAAAAAAAAAGTCTTTCACAATTGCTACTATTATTATTTGTAACTATTTGATGCATAATAAATAAATAAAAATTGGAATCAATGCTACTGAGTGATCCCCTTAGCGGAAACATGATAAATTTTCCGATTTATAGAGGTGTACACCAAATTCACCAACCTAACGAAACCGACTCAATTCAACCCAATTTGACAGCTCAAGTTAGGTTTTGTAGGTTGGTGGGATGGGTTAAAATTTTATTTTAAGCTTTTGGGTCGGATTGGGTTTAGGTTAATACTTCTTTGTCAATGTTTTTATGTTTGGTTATCTAGTTGTATTTCTTATTTTGGGGTTGTACTCATGTTTTGGTTTCGCTTTTAGCAAAAGATTAAGAGTGATATTAAGGAAACTACAAATTTTTACTATACAATCTTTGTAATCTGAAGTAACAACAATTATATTCATTGTCACGATAGTTTATAAAATTTTGTGATAAAATTTGGAGCACTTATTATTTTCTAAAAATTTATTCCAAATATTGGGAAAAATTTGCTAGCTTTGTCAAGAACTACATCAAGCAGGCATTGTATTCTTTCTGAACCATTGCTTCCATGTAGCAACTCTGGCAATGCTACCAACAGAGTTTGATTTGCACTTCTCAGTTTTCAACCACACCAATAAAGTTATTTGTGCAAAGCTGTTTGTGTTTCACAAAAGTAGGGAGAGGGAGACCCCATGGCATAAAATGCAGAAGCACAAACAGCTTTCCCAAATAACGCACATATGTTAGCTTCAAACAGGAAAATCACAAAGTCAGTCAATTTTTAGAGAAGCTATTACTCTTCATTTGGACCCTCCAACCTTACTGTCTTTAAAAATCTATGATCTTTTTGCCAAAGAAGATTGATTGCCAAAGGATGAAATCCACCTGTTGCCAGTAAAATTTCTTCTTGTTCAGCTAAAATCCATCTGTTTATTTTATCGTTAAAATGTTGTTTCAATTTCAAAATCAGCAAAAGACATCAAGTAAAGAGAATACGAGGCTTGGTCTTGTTGATGCAAAAGGATGGTGAAACACATGAAATGAAACAACTTTACAAAAATTCAACCACCATTAAAAGTGACCTACCAGGCATATGACTCCCAATGACAGTATTAGTCCTGTAGAATCTGTAATGTTCATATCTTTTCTTCCCATAGTTAACTTCCACTTTATTAGAGCAGTTATATTCTAATTTAATGTCAAAGAAATATGATAATTAGGGCTATTATGCGCACTATGAAACACCTCCTACAAAAAAAAAAAAAAAACTAATTAGAGTTTTGGTCTAACAGTAAAAAGTAAACAATATGGAGCAGATACCATAGCTTTCAAATCCTATTGAATCTATAAAAATAAAAACTACATAATAACTTCAAGAAGTGTATATAAGTTAGGCATCTTCATATTAGCGTGCATATAATAAATCACTTTTCATGGTACAAGACCATAAGATCATCAGAAATACCAAATTGACCAAACAGAGTCAGCTACCTCTTTTTAGTTTTTACCACTACCTTAGTTTCACTACATATTTTTCCCATTTTTGCTTTCAGCTACAAGCATGATTAGCTCCCTAACAAGCAACAGTGCACCACACTCAGCAGAAAAGCATCAAATACACTTGGAGCAGGAAAATAGAATGTTCCAAGAAGCCTAGGTTATAAGAGTGAGCCAATAAGCAATCACTTGTAAGTCTTGATTTTTGAAGCATCCTAACTTACACTATTGGCAATCAAGTAACTTACACAAATCAAATTTAGTTTGGGTAAAATAATGGATGAAATGACTGTTTCGATTGCAAGATATAAGGGCAAACAACACCAATGACAAACTGACATAAGAGAGTGATGTTGAGATACAAAATTACTAATTACAAGATATAAGGGCTAACTGAGTGATGTTGCCTGTAAGTATGCGGTGATACTCGAATAACATCTAACTTAATGGGTCCAACAAGAAGTTGCAATGAGGTGGGAGTGGTCCAACAATAAAATGGAGCATGAATTGGCAGCTATTCTGGGAACTAATTTATTGTGTGGACAGTAACGTAGTTTTAAGTGCAGTGGCTGTATCTTTGATGAAACTATTGGAGTTATCAAAACCAGATGTTTCAGTTAAGAAGATTGAACAGGAACACAAGAAATTTTCCACAATTTCTTATTTGGTGCCAAGGATAGGATAAATGATCATTTAAGGGCTTTGAATTGAAAGGGTGTCAAGCTTGTGTTTGAACAAAATAGCAGGGTTTGTAGGATATAAGTCTAACAAATTGTGCAGAAACAAGTAACAGCAATTTCTGGACAGCAACAAAGGTTTTATGACAGGATTGTTTAAGGGGTTAATTGGAAGCTAAGTTGCAAATTATATAGGAGTTTCAACAGATAAGATGTAGGTTTCTTTTTAATCTTAAAAATGCTTGACGTGGTATAAATTTGAGCTTTTCAAAAGCTTTAAGCACTACGCGCAAACCATATTCATCAACTGTAACAATGCAAAAAGAAGAGAATGGGCAAGAATGCAAAACTTTAGTTATTTATTAATTTTGAAGTAAAGATTTATTTATAAACATTAGGAACAACTTTAGTACTCCAGAGATATGGAAAAAGCCTTCAAGTAAATTTTTTTGCAGCATCAGGATAGTCCAAGAATGAAAGTATTAGGAGAAAAAGAAAGAGAGAAAGAGAGAGAGGTTGGGGGGGATTTATCCTGCTCCCGCAATATGTGTTTATAGAATGAATGGAAGTATTAAACAGAAACTAAGTCATGTCAGGTCCTCGGACCACAGCTTAGTGGAAATTAAGTACACTATGAATGGAAGTATTAAACAGAAACTAAGTCATGTCAGGTCCTCGGACCACAGCTTAGTGGAAATTAAGTACACTATGAATGAAAGTATTAAACAGAAACTAAGTCATGTTAGGTCCTCGGACCACAACTTAGTGGAAATCATTATGCTACGAATGTAAGTATTAAACCGAAACTAAGCTATAACAAACTATTTAGATATTAAGCTTGCTTGTAACCAAGGCCTTCTAAAAGAGGTCCGTGTTACTAAAGATACATGTCGAAGTATATGCTATGAGCATCATTTAAAGAATTTCAAGGGGATTAGTACCCCTCTGGATGAATCGTAAAAGTACTATCCTAGGTAAGTATAATTTTCTAATGAATGTTACAAGGAGCCTTTATGAAGCCGCAAGGGTCACTGCTATGATTCTTATCAAATCGTAAAATCCATGATTTTCTTATCAAAGATTAAGTAAAAGATTCTCATTTTTCTACGTCAACAATTCATGCATTTCCCCAAATGCAATACCAAATATGATGCATTTTCATATATAATAATATATAATAGGGTCACAACACAACACTTTTAAGAAAACATACATCCATATATAATTTTTCAAAATGTGTTTGACCCAAAAACAACAATTATGAAACATAGTTATTTTCCAAAAATCCCATTAAAAAGCTAATTATCTCGGAAAGCCAACTGATTTTACTTCAACCGGGCATCACAAAATCAACCAATCCCGTCACTAGGTCCATCACCAAGAATCTTAAAACTTAGAATCATAAGGAACAAGCTTATTAATAACAAGGCTGATCGCAAAGTTTATCATCACATTTGTCTCCAAAATCGAATAGGATCCCCTAAAACAAATCAAATGCACTAAAGCCTAGCTTGTCCAATCTAAAACAAGTACCCATTCCCAAACTGGAACCAAACAAGCATACAAACTCATAGTTCCACAGCACAAAACCAGAACATTTTAATTCTCCACTGCAAGTAATGTGCACGTATAAACATAATATAAAACACATCAATTCATAATAGGGGTAGCACATCTCATGAGTTTCCCTATAGAGCACTAAATGATTAAACCAAACCATTATTAGACTTAACTAAGTAAAACACATGTTGAAGAAAGCACATGAATTTACAAACCAATCCATTCAACAAAGATTTGAAGTAAATTCCACAAAATCTCAGCGTTTTCATTGCACTTTCAGATTCAATATACAGCAGGCCAGCCATTTTGTAAAAAATTTTTAGTCCATGAAAAGTTATCCAATTAACTTGATATTAAATAGAGATAAGCCTTTACGTGTCTAGTATGTACCACCAAAAATTCAGCTCAAAATGTTTTTTCTATAATTTATTAAAAATCATGTATTACAGCTGACTCAAATCTGTCAGGGACAGATTTGCAATTCCAAAATAAAATTACTATAATCTTAATATTATGCCAAAAAAACTTTCAGATTTGATTAACCTCAAAACTACATGTTTTAGCACATGATAACAACTATGAATGCAACCAATAACTTCATATAATAGTCATCACAACATGAGTCAAGAAATTCAATCCCATAACTCATATAGGCAATTTATCAAACACTTGGCATGCGACAAGCAAATGCCCACATTCACATATGTCAACGTCACTCAAATGCAAAGGAAACACACTTTAAAATCAACTCACATCAACATATGCAACAAGAAGACCCATATAGTTGATCTAGCAAACAAACCCTCAAATACCCATTAGGAAACTAATCAACCAAAACCTCTTCAAATGATATGAAATTTTCGGATTTAACAAAACCATTGCTATCCAAATCATCTTAACCCTCTAATATTCCATTATTCACCAAAACCCATCAAGTATTCACTATAATAATCATTGAAATAAAAGCTTAGATTTTTACCTTGGGTTTAATCCACTTCAAAATCTCATGGAGTTTTAACTACTAGGAAGATCAATGGAGACATAATCCTCCCTAACAAGGAGGTCTCGACTAGAGAGAGAGAAAGAAATGAGGAAAGAGATATGGGAGCTTGGAGGTTTGGTCATCATTGGGGAAGAACCAAGAAGAAGAGTGAATATGAGAAGAGAGGGGAAGGAGAGAGGGAGAAGTGGCTGAAGAAAAATTGGGGGGGGGGGGGGAGGGGGGGGGGGGGTGTGGGTGTGGCTTATGGTATGGTGATGTATGGGTTAGTATAGACCACTCATCACAAAAATATCTTGGGAAGAAATTTACCATTTCACCCTTAAATTTCTTCTCTTCCTTAATCCTCACTCAGCCCATCATCACAAATCACTTAAATGCCACCTCAAGCTTTTAATATTAAAAAGACCTCTACAAAAATAATTAACAACCTTATTTAAAAACATAAAATTCACTTGAGATATTATTCACATTGTAAAATGGCTTTAAAAAGTTTGGGGTGTTACATTAGGCTAGGTAGGGCCAAGAGACCACATGCAAAAGAGATACTACATGGCGTGTTATGCCCTACTACCCATGGAGGGGATAGGTAAATCCTTGAGGGTGTGGGTGAGGCTTGGTAGGGCCAATAGGCCACATGCTAAAAGAAGTACATATCATGCTAGTATGTTTGGGCTTTAACTTGTTTGTGGTGGTATGATGTCTGGGTGATATCTCCGTCCTTGTTGGTCCTTGTTGCATCTTAGGTGAGGTTTTCTAGTTTTGAAATGGTATTGGATATTTTTATGGCTCACAGTGAATGGAATGTAGTTTCATAGTTATTTTTGGAAGCTTGGTACTAAACTATTCCTATCGTTCTTATCATGTGGTTAATGGAATTTTTTTTGCATAAATTAAATGGAAATTTCCAAATTATAACATGTTTTGTAAAATGTTCATTATCATGAAACTTGCATTTCCCCCATCCCCATTAATTATGCTACTTACTGGGCTTTAGCTCATCTCACTTTTCAATAGTTTTACTGATAAATTAGCTATACATCAGGCATGGAGCTTAGTTTATTGGTGGTGATTAAAGTACTATGCTAAGTGGGAGATTTGTGCTATAAAGTGTTGGCAACTCAACTTATTAAATTTATTGAGACCATAGCTAATGCGATTGGAGATTGGGCTCTTGAGGTTTGTTAGCCTTGAGTGTGGTAGGCCTAGATTTTATGTTGAGGTTGTGTACCTTAGAGAGGGTCATGACTTTGTGTTTATTTTATTTGGAGCGTTGGATTGTTAAGCCCATTTAGAGACACATGATTTGTAGTTTGTATTGCTTGTAAATGTGTCATAGAGCTCTGACTTATATTGTGGAGAGATCAATATATTTATTTATTTTATTGAATGGAAAAAAAAAAATCACTACAATACCTCCTGAAGGCTCGGTCTTTAATGCGTTGGACCCTTTTGGGTTTGGGGCATGACACTAATATCTCAACAACCTACTTAGGAAGCCGATAAACCTCAAACAAGGAAACATTTGCAGCCATAAGCAAATTATAACTAAATGCTGCAGCAACAGCTTATCAACATTTTTTCTTCACTGCCCTTGTACGTGCAACAGCAGTCCATTTAAATAATTGTCTATTGAGGATATTCTTTACGACTTAAAATCTTTCCTAAAGCTGAAATCTTGCACAAAGAAACATTAGAGGACACCTTTGGACTCCACGTAAACATAGCTCCAATAGATGCTCTAGAAGCCCTATAATAAGAGTGGACATCAAACTTTTTATATTCGATTAAATTCCAAACCATTTCATTCTCTCCTCCTAGATGAACCTTTACTGAATCCAACAATTAAGAAAAGGAAGACACTAACTCTAGCTCCCTCAACTCTCCTCTACCTCAACAAATCTTTGGTTATGATGAAGATTCCCAAATGCAACCAAATAAAAAGCCAAATTGGCAATCTTACCAAAACTATCACAAAGAAATCTGGATATAATATTAGTGGCGTATGTGTCTACATCATTTGTGGGTAGAGACTGAAGGGAAAGTGGGATAAAGAATTGTGATTTGTTATAGAGAGAATGTTCTTAGGCAGGTAAACATAAAAAAAAATTCCCAACAACAAACAGGATTCTGATTATCACTTGAGAAATATGGTTTTTGCAAGATGTAGAATGTTGGGTATGAAAATAATTTGGTATAAAGTTGGGAGGTCATGGAAAGTGTACAACATTATAGAGTGAATGCTATTGCTTTGATGGAGGTTTAGGAATGAATTTATGCTATTTTTTTTTTTTTTTTCAAAGAACTTTTATTCCACTAACTGAAAGGAGAAATCACAATGAATTCCTCTAGTATTAACAAAAGGTGGATTTCTGCTATAGAAAGAGAGTTTGAGAAGTAGAATACTTGTCAGTTTAAAGATGTTGAAATTTAAAGGGAACCACCTCTAAAGGTTTTCCAAATATATAGATGACTAGTTGATGTCCATGCAAGAAGTCAAATATGGTCCAAAATTTTTCTTGGGATGACATAAAACTAGAGTAGTATATGTTTCTTCATCAACTGAATTTTCTCTGGGGTCACTAAAATCCCATCAATGCCCAGGAGAAAAGCAAATATACCTCACAAGCTAACAGCTCTATATGCCTTTAAGTTCTTTCTCATTAACCAAACAAGTTTAGTGAACAAATCCCTGACCACTATAAATCATAGAATGTTTCTTTAGCATAAAGATCACAATGGGACAAACAAAAACACAACATTCAAGCACCTAAACATGTTGATCCACTGACAATAAACATGTGATTGAACCCAAATATGCATGAGAAAATAGCATTCCTTATCACATTACATCTCTTAAATGCAGGAGATAGGATGATATGGTAAGATCACTTACCTTGGAACCGACTCTCTATCATATAAATTAGCTTCTTGTCATGATTATTAAGGCTACATGCGGTACACAGTCCAACAAGATTATGTAGTTTGAACCAGGGGAGTAAGAACATGAACTTGGAATGGCAACATGCTCACTAGACAAGAACCTGCCTCCACCTTTCAACATTCTCAGTTTTACAGCTTCTATTATTCAGCTCTGTTTTTTTGGTCATTTATTGTTTTAAACTGAAGCCATGAGAGCTCTAATCTAGATCTTTGTAACACTAAAGGAATAACAACCATCCAAATCAAATACTAATTTATAATAGCTACTAAAGGATAGTGTCAACCTGTGATAAAAATGAAGTATTTAGCAATACTATTGTGCCGACTATTAAAGGAAAAAGAAAATAACAAGGATTTCACATGCTAATGACTTCACTTCTTTGTTAATGTTTTTATATTTGGCTATTTAGTTGTATTTCTATTTCTGGGGTTGTACTCATGTTTTGGTTTCTCTTTTAGCAAAAAATTAAGATTAATGTTAAGGAAATACAAATTTTTATGATACGATCTTTGTAATATGAAGTGACACAAATTATATTCATTGTCACAAAAATTTGTAAAAATTTTGTGATAAAATTTGGAGCAGTTATTATTTTCTAAAAATTTATTCCAAATATTGGGAAAAATTTGCTAGCTTTGTTAAGAACTACATCAAACAGGCGTTGTATTCTTTCTGAACCATTTTCAGTTCTTGCTTCTTTGTAGCAACTCTGGCAATGCTAGACCAACAGAGTTTGATTTGCACTTCTCAGTTTTCAACCACACCAATTAAGTTATTTGTGCAAAGCTGTTTGTGTTTCACAGAAGTTGGGAGAGGGAGACCCCATGGCATAAAATGCAGAAGCACAAACAGCTTTTGCAAATAACGCACATATGTTAGCTTCAAACAGGAAAATCACAAAGTCAGTCAATTTTTAGAGAAGATATTACTCTTCATTTGGACCCTCCAGCCTTACTGTCTTCAAAAATCTATGATCTTTTTGCCAAAGAAGATTGATTGCCAAAGGATGAAATCCACCTGTCGCCATTAAAATTTCTTCTTGTTCGGCTAAAATCCATCTGTTTATTTTATCGTTAAAAAGTTGTTTCAATTTCAAAATCAGCTAAAAACATCAAGTAAAGAGGCTTGGTCTTGTTAATGCATAAGGATGGTGAAACACATGAAATGAAACAACTTTACAAAAATTCAACCCCCATTAAAAGATACCTACCTGGCATATGACTCCCAATGACAGTATTAGTCCTGTAGAATCTGTAATGTTCATATCTTTTCTTCCCATAACTAACTTCCACTTTATTAGAGCAGTTATATTCTAATTTAATGTCAAAGAAATATGATAGTTAAGGCTATTATGCGCACTATGAAACACCTCCTAAAAAAAAAGTGTTTTGGCCTAACAGTAAAAAGTACAATATGGAGCAGACACCATAGTTTTCAAATCCTATTGAATCTATAAAAATAAAAACTACATAATAACTTCAACAAGAGTATATAAGTTAGGCATCTTCATATTAGCGTGCATATAATAAACCACTTTTTCATGTTACAAGACCATAAGATCATCAGAAATACCAAATTGACCAAACAGAGTCAGCCACCTCTTTTTAGTTTTAACCACTACCTTAGTTTCACTATATATTTTCCCATTTTTGCTTTCAGCTACAAGCATGATTAGCTCCCTAACAAGGCAGAACTCTATGTCAACATCCATCAAACAACAGTGCACCACACTCAGCAGAAAAGCATCAAATACACTTGGAGCAGGAAAATAGAATACTCCAAGAAGCCTAGGTTATAAGAGTGCCCCAATAAGCAATCACTTGTAAGTCTTGATTTTTGAAGCATCCTAACTTACACTATTGGCAATCAAGTAACTTACAAAAATCAAATTTAGTTTGGGTAAAATATTGGATGAAATGACTGTTTTGATTGCAAGATATAAGGGCAAACAACACCAATAACAAACTGACATAAGAGAGTGATGTTGAGATACAAAATTACTAATTACAAGATAAAAGGGCTAATTGAGTGATGTTGCCTGTAAGTATGCGGTGATACTCGAATAACATCTAACTTAATGGGTCCAACAAGAAGTTGCAATGAGGTGGGAGTGGTCCAACAATAAAATGGAGCATGAATTGGCAGCTATTCTGGGGCCTAACTTATTGTGTGGACAGTAACGTAGTTTTAAGGGTTTGAAGGATATAAGTCTAACAAATTGTGCAGAAACAAGTAACAGCAATTTCTGGACAGCAACAAAGGTTTTATGACAGGATTGTTTAAGGGGTTAATTGGAAGCTAAGTTGCAAATTATGTAGGAGTTTCAACAGATAAGAAGTAGGTTTCTTTTTAATCTTAAAAATGCTTGACGCGGTATAAATTTGAGCTTTTCAAAACTTTAAGCACTACGCACAAACCATATTCATCAACTGTAACAATGCAAAAGGAAGAGAATGGGCAAGAATGCAAAACTTTAGATATTTATTAATTTTGAAGTAAAGATTTATTTATAAACATTAGGAACAACTTTAGTACTCCAGAGATATGGAAAAAGCCTTCAAGTAAATTTTTTTGCAGCATCAGGATAGTCCAAGAATGAAAGTATTAGGAGAAAAAGAAAGAGAGAAAGAGAGAGAGGTTGGGGAGGAGGGGGGGGGGGGTGGGGTGGGTTGTGTAGCTGACATACTATCAAAGAGCCTTTGACCAGAAACAAAAATCTACGGCTGTTCTCAAACAGCCTCAAAAGTGCAGTTATTTCTTTTTCACCAAATACACCATTTTAGGCAAAGTGGTTAAACGTTCATCCCATTATTGTTGTGCCATCTGCAAATTCCTTCCCACCATCCTCCTTATATCTCAACAACCTACTTAGGAGTCCAATAAAACTGAAACATGGAAACATTTGCAGATATAACCAAATTATAACTAAAAACTGCAGCAAGAGCTTAACAACATTTTCTCTCCACTACCCTTGGATATACAACGGCAGTCCATAATAATAATTTTCTACTGAGGATATTCTTTACTACTTAAAATCTTTCCTAAAGCTGCAGTCTTGCACAAAGAAACATTAGGGGACACCTTTGAATCCATGGAAACATAGCTCCAATAGGTTCTCTAGAAGCCCTACAATAAGAGTCAACATCAAACTTTCTGTATTCCATTAAATTCCAAACCATTTCATCCTTCCCTCCAAGATGAACCTTCACTGAATCCAACAATTAAGAAAACGACTCTACTCTGCTTCAACAAATCTTTGGCTATGATGAATATTCTCCAATGCAATCAAGTAAGAATCCAGTCCGCAATCTTACCAAAACTATCACAAAGAAATCTGGATATAATATTGGTGGGGCCTCTTCCAAACCAAGGATCATGCTTATAAAAAAGAAGCATGCATGTCATCTCTGGCATCAAACAATATAAAAAAGAAGCATGCATGTCATCTCTGTCATTTAAAAAAGCTTCTTTTCGTCAATTTTAAGGTTAAACCTAGTACACAAACCATTAAAGACCATGTAGCTTGAACCAGGGAATTAAGAACATGATCTTGGAATGGTAACATGCTCACTAGTTAAGCACTTGGCTACTCCTTTTCAACATTCTCTGCTTTAGAGCTTTTTTTATTCTCTTCTGGTATTTATTTTATTTTATATCATTTCTTTTATTTTATTTCATTTCTTTTAAATTGAAGCCACAAGAGCTCTAATGTAGCTCTTTGTAACACTACCAGAGGGACAAACCAGCAAAAAAGGATTTTGATGGCCAAGTATTTTTTTTTGTTAACATTGCCAGACTTGGGTATGTACACAAACATCCACATACAAATATCAAATACTAATATATATATATATATATATATTATAGAGCCACAAAAGGATAAATTAAACTTGGTATTAAATCAAGCTTTCAGCAATATATCATGCCTACTACTAAACTCAAGGAAAAAAGAAAAAACAAGGCTTCATCCATACCATTAATGACTTCACTTCTTATATGCACACCAGCATGTGCTTAGTAAGATGCCACATTTGGTCCATCAAGTAAAACAAGGCTCTCCATGAATGTAGCTACAGATGAAGGACATTGGATATCAGGATCCTTCTTCTCATGTGGAGTTTCAGTGTCAACTAACACAAACTTAAAAACTTCCTGCTGCCGCTGCCTTTCTACTGGATCATAAATGTGGCCAAACAGAAGTGAACCATACTCGGTAAAGGCAAGGCATTGAACTTCTCTTTCAAATGGTATAACAAAAAGTTTATTCCAAGACTCAGCTATACCATACTCCTTCATCACCCATATGGAGTATTGGCATGGAAAGCCTGGTTGTTCAATAGGTTCACATGTAATGAAAGCCAGTTTCTCTTTGAATGATGCAAGATATCTGTGCAAGGTGTCTGCCTCGATAAAACCATAAGGCAGTGCTAGCTTTTTGAATTTCTCACTATTGACATCAAATGCCAATGCTATAATGCGATTCTCTTCTCCTTCTATGATTCCTACCATCCAGTGCAAAGCTCCACTGACCAATGGAATTGGCAAAAAACAATAATTATTAATAAACTTGACATTGGTTGTCAAATTGTATCCAACCCTTCTCCATGAATCTAAACTTAATGTGTACACCTCAACCTCAGGCAGAGGGAGAGGCTCAGTTGGCCAGAAAATAGAACATGAAATCCTCACAACCTTGTAGTCATTATTCTCGGAATGATACGCAAATCCGACAGTAAGATCTGTGAACTTATCTAACTTTCCTAAGCAAGTACCAGGCAACTTCTTGAATTTTTTAATGCTAGGGTTCCACAGATATATAACCTTACCGAAATCAGCGAGACACAATAATAATCCATTGCATGAACCGAATACATGGGCACCGCCAGGAGTAAACTCGAAGGGATATTGAACCTCAGAAATCCTATCAAACGTGCGGCCCAAAGCCACCGTACACACTGGCCTGTTATAAGGCGGATAAAGATTTGACATGTGTATCACATAACCATTATCATGATTTTTGTTACAGCTGTTGTTGTTGTTGTTGAGGTGGGTGGAGATGAAATAAGGAGTGGTGATTGAAGAGTCCCAGGATTTACGTACGCACCTAAATCTCATCACTGATTTCACGGGTAGCTTTGCCAGGATATTCAGTACGATATCGCTCGGAATATGGTTATTCCCCCAACGTGTGGCTGTGGTGGACGAGATTGTCTTATTTGGGGGAATCATTCCCACTCCTTAAACAAGGGGTAGGTCTCTACGCTAATGTTGAGATGAAAACCTGTGACCTATACCGAGTATCTTATCGGCTGAACATAGCTGGGTTGATTTTCTTTTGTTTTTGGATTAGAATAAAATTTGCTGTTTTTTTTCTTCTTATATATATGTATATATATATATATATATTAGTTGAAGGCTGGTGCATTGCAAGATTTTATCATAATCTTATAATATATATATATATATTATTTAAATTTGCTGTTTTTTTTCTTCTTATATATATGTATATATATATATATATATTAGTTGAAGGCTGGTGCATTGCAAGATTTTATCATAATCTTATAATATATATATATATATTATTTGAAAAAAAATAACAAAATAAATAATTATTTTATAGAAATGAATAATAAGTTTTTAATTGCTACGTTACATGATCCATATATGCATCATGAATTGAGCTACTGCTTTATATGTATCAAGGTCTTTGTTTGGAATTTCTACCGATAGTGAAACGAAATCAAAATATGTGCACGGTCAATCCCCTTTTTAGAAATTCAATAGTGTACAAAATTACATAGAACAATATATTTTTTATTATTTGTAAATAAAAATATTAATTGTGATAATTTTTTTAAATATAATTACTATAATTAACATGTAATCATGCAAAAATTGTCATTTTGAAATTTGAAGGCTTTTTATTTGATAATATTTAGTTTTTCATCATACTTGCAAGGCTGCATTTTCCAAACTACTGACCTTGTACAGTGTCTTTTATCAATTGATCCAATTTTATTTTGAAGATTCTAGTCTTGATCGATATTAGGTATGTCTTTAGGGTTTTTGCTAGGTATTTCACATTTTTGCAAATTTGCAACAGTATTAGCATCTTGGTTTATTGAAGTATTCATCAAGAAGATTAATTTTACTTGGAAACAAATTTATTATAAAATAAATGTGCACAATTGAAGTAGATCGATACAAATTTATTATGTAAAATAAATGTATGACTATATTGATTACTTTCAATTGTTCATTGCTTATATGATCTGTTTGCAAGAATAGTGTTTTTTTGTCTTTTGTTGGCTGAATCTACAGATCTTGATAATTATAAATTTAATAGTGTGCATATTTGAAAGACAAATCAAGTGCATGTAAAGTGCCAAAATAAAAAAAAATAAATAAAAAAAAATACTTGCTTGTGATGGTAGTTATGTCTTCTATGTCAAACCGCTTCTTGGAGAGGGAGTGAAAGTTTTTTTTTTTTTTTTTTTTAAACCGAGAGAGGGACATCATTTGAAAAAGAAATCAATATATAATAGCTAAAACATTAATATTTAGAAGAAGACATATTTGATGCATATAGTGTTTGCATATTCTCCTTTTTGTTTAGGTATCTTAGGCTTTATCAAATTAACTTTGTTGATCCTTGTAATTCATTTTAATTAGAAGTTTTTGTATTCATGCTTTCTCTAATTAGTTTTGGAGGTTCAATTGTGATCAAATTCAAGTAGGATATAGTGATATACATAGGGCTTAATATTTATTTATTTTTGATTTTATCTATAAATTTCTTGCAATTTGGGGCAGCCAAATATTTTTAATTTAGTTTTTTTTTTTTTTTTTATAATGAAGATTTTTTTATTATTATAAAAGATTAGATGAAGAATTTGGATTGTAATCAAGTTAAGATAGAATTTGGATTGTAATCAAATTATGAATCTTATCAACTTAGAAATTATAAGAAAAGTTAAAATATATAAACATGTACTATACTACTATGTTTCTGGTTTTATAAAAAAATTATGATTTTTATCCACTTAGAAATTATAGGAGAAGAAAAATATATCTATTTTAAATAAAAAAAATCTACAAAATTTTTTCCAATTTGGTGAAGCCACTTGGCGCAATCATGGCTTCTAAGCTCAACTTTTATTATATAGTATACTAGTCGCTAACCACAGCCATAAACCAACAAAATTCCATGAACAATTGAAGTGGAGAGAGAGAGAGAGAGAGAGAGAGAGAGAGAGAGAGAGAGCAATATATAGAAATTAAGGAGAGCCAAAAGCATGTTTTAATTACCTCCAAAATAATTTTCCAACATAGAATACGATGGGTTGGATTGGGCGACGATGGAGAGGCAGAGAGAAATCGATGTAGTGACGGTGATCCATGGTGGCAGTGGCAACAGGAGGATCTCGCATATATTAGAAAACAGAGGTTGTGGGGTGCTGGCGTATATTAGAAAATAGAGAGGTCGTGGGGTTTACCACTTCGACTTTGACATGAAGGCTAAAGGGGGAGTTGTATGTTTGTATTGGGGTTCTAAATTGATAAATTTTAATATAATAATAAAACATTAAAAAGAATTAAAAAAAAAAAGTGACGTGGAAAATTGTTGATATGATTGGAGTTGAGAATGGGTTTCATTGTTTCCAATTTTATGGTGAACTAGTGGCAGACTCACACGATGTGTGGGAATAAATAATTATTTTGTAATTGTATGTATAATTTGTTCTCTAAAATTTGTTCTCCCTAAAAATTAAACAATTGCTATTTGGTCCAATTAGGTCAACTTTGGTCCCATTTGGTCCAATGAGGTCTACTCAGCCCACTTTGGTCCCATTCGGTCTAATTTGGTCCACTCAGTCATTTTCTGTCCCCTTTGGTCCATTGTGGACAAATTGGGCCTTAAATTGATTTTACTTTTTCGTAAGCACCACTCATGCAATCAGAGGTCTCACCCATTGTATATTACTTTCATCTTTCTAATGAAATAAAATAAATAAATAACCTAAAAGTTCATTCAATTGTACATTTTTTACCTAATCTAATGTTATAGATTTAGATAAAAGAAATCATCAAATTGACACACGTTTTCACATTCACAGATATGAGGATACATAATATATTACAAAGAGAAATCTCTTTTGATTAGTTTCTATATGATATAAGAGAAAATAGACTCACAACTAACCATGACAGGCTCTTCTTCTTCCTCTTCCATTGTTGAATCTTTCACCTCTTAACCCTTCCCAAGTCTTACTCCATCAAATCACCTTCAAATTACACTCACCAAAGATAACTCTCTCTTGGAAAACCACCATTTTACCTTACATCAAAGACAACAAAATTCGGCATCATATTTATGGCAGTACATCTCCTCCTCCCACACTAATTCCATCATCCTCCTCTACCTCTACCTTAGTTAGGAATCCTAAACATGGTCAGTAGTTTGAAGCGCTTGGAGCATCGTCTCTGTGACCCAAAGATGGAATGAGTGCGGCAACCATGACTGGCCTCACCTCCACCCATGACTAGCCTCACTTCCACCATGGTCAGCTCTACACATCGATTCTCAAGTTTGAACTTCCTGGTTTGTTTTTTTCGTTATTTTCCACCTCCACCGACTGTACCTCCATCGTCTCTACCTCCACCTTCAATAGCTCACTCATTGGCTTTACTTTTTTGCTACGTGGGGTTATTGATTTTATAGTTTTAGTGCTACGTGGGCTTATGGCTTACCAATCTCAATTTTAAGGCTGGGTTTGTGGATTTTTGTTGGGTGGCTGGGACATGGTGGTGGCTGGGATTGTGGGTTGCGATGGGTGGTTGGCCGCCTATTTTTTTTTTTTTTTCCCTCTCCAACATGTGGATTTGTGTGGTCGGTGGATTGGAGGTGGGTGGTTTTGTTCTGATTTGTTAGTGGTGTGGGGGGTCAGTGGAGTGGGGGTGGGTTGGGTTTTGCCAATTTGTTGGTGGTTGCTTGGGTTTGCTGGGATGTGAGATTTGGAGGCTCAAATTTCATTTTACTGGGTTTGAATTTATTTTTTTGGGTTTTAAATTTGCTGGGTTTGTGTTATGGTTCAAATATATAATGTGTTCATGTTTAATTTATCAATTTTATTGTGTTCATGTTCTTGTTCAAATATATAATGTGTTCTTGTTTAAATTTGCTGGGTTTTAATGTGTTCTTGTTCAAATTTGTTGGGTTTGTGTTCTTGGCATGAATTCTAATTATGGGTTTCGGCTCTAAGGTTTTAATTTTCTAGGTTTTAAATTTTGTTTTCGTGTTTAATTTCTTGTTCATGTTTAATTTGATGTGGGTGTATAGTTTAATTTTGTGTTCTCAGATTTGGGTTTGTGTTCTTTGTTGTTCTTGTTCAAGACATACTTAGATCTCAATTCAAGTGATTTTTGGTTTTTAATTCTGTTTTTAATTTTTTTTATTTAGTTCAAATTAATAAATTTTTTTATTTATTTAGATGCTGACGTGGCATTTTTTTTATGCCAAATAACATTTTTTATTATTATTTTAATGGCCACGTCAGCTTCCGTTTACCACCTGTGCAATTTCTGTCTTTGATGTAACAGCAAGGACAAAAACGAGACGCGTTTTCTAGGATAGGGACTAAAAGCGGTGAAAAAAAAAAAGTTAGGGACCAAAGTGGAAATCGCGTGAAAATGTATGGATGAAAATGGGTTTTACGCCTAAATTTTAATATAATAATAAAACATTAAAAAGAATTATAAAAAAAAAAAAGGTGACGTGGAAAATTGTGGTGCCAGCAGAGATTTCGGTTTTATATATATATGTATATATATATATATATAGAGAGAGAGATGATATGATATATATATGATTGGAGTTGAGAATGGGTTTCATTATTTCCAATTTTATGGTGAACTAGTGGCAGACTCACATGATGTGTGAGAATAAATAATTATTTTGTAATTGTATGTATAATTTTTTCTCTAAAATTTGTTGAAAATAATTTGTTCTCCCTAAAAATTAAACAATTGCTATTCGGTCCAATTAGGTTAACTTTGGTCCTATTTGGTCCAATGAGGTCTACTCAGTCCACTTTGGTCCCATTCAGTCTAATTTGGTCCACTCAGTAATTTTCTATCCCCTTTGGTACATTTTGGACAAATTGGGCCTTAAATTGATTTTACTTTCTCGTAAGCACCACTCATGCAATCAGAGGTCTCACCCATTGTATATTACTTTCATCTTTCTAATGAAATAAAATAAATAAATAACCTAAAAGTTCATTCAATTATACATTTTTTACCTAATCTAATGTCATAGATTTCGATAAAAGAAATCATCAAATTGACACACGTTTTCACATTCACAGATATGAGGATACATAATATATTACAAACAGAAATCTCTTTTGATTAGTTTCTATATGATATAAGAGAAAATAGACTCACATCCAACCATGACAAACTCTTCTTCTTCCTCTTCCATTGTTGAATCTTTTACCTCTTGACCCTTCCCAAGTCATACTCCATCAAATCACCTTCAAATTACACTCACCAAAGATAACTCTCTCTTGGAAAACCACCATTTTACCTTACATCAAAGGCAACAAAATTCGGCATCATATTGATGGCAGTACATCTCCTCCTCCCACACTAATTCCATCATCCTCCTCTACCTCTACCTTAGTTAGCAATCCTGGACATGATCAGTAGTTTGAACTTGATCGACTTCTATTGAGTGTTTTAATCTCAATCATTTCTGAACCTCTCTTATTCGATATTTTTGGATTAACTTCATCTTCTTTTTTGGGGTACCGTAGATAAGGAAAATCTTGATTTAACTTGGTCAAGCCTATATCCAGCTTCTCCAGATACCTGAGACGCAAGATTTCAACTGTCCACTTGTCCTGTTCCCCAAAATCAAACTCACTAAGTCCCCCTCCCCTTATATACAGCTTCTTTAAACTTTTCAGTTTAGTTGGTGTTAACCATTTTGATTGAGCCCCTCGAGGAAAGCCTCTGAGATCTAGTTTCTGTAAACTTGGTGGAAATGAGAAGGATTGCATATTGATAACTTTATCACTTGATTCTGAAGAATGTAATGCCCATGTTATTGTTAGGCAGCGAAGAGAGGAAACTTTCTCCAGGCTGTCACGCTTATCACCTTGGATTTCAGCCTCACTTCCTATATAGATACTCAACCTTCTCAATCTCTGCAATTTGCCAAGATCACCAAGTCTGCAGGGAGTGNAAAAAAAAAAAAAACAAAAAAAAAAAACAAAAAAAAAAAACAAAAAGAAAAAAAACAACTAAAATCTAAGTATCTAAGTTTCTGCTGGAGGGACCCTAGGATTGGGAGCCTAGCTTGTCCGAGTAGCAGCAGCTTCTGGGGCCTGGTCCTTGGGCTCTGAGGATGTTTTCTTTTTTTCCAAGCCCTCGCCCATATCCTTGGGTGGCTCAGCTGGGATGCTCTGATCACCTGGCTGGCCAGAATCCTTGGAAGGCTCAAGGGTGGTTAGAGGAGTTTGGCTGACCGAGGGTTGTTCCGAGGCTTCTGGGAGTTGTGTTGGAGGAGGGGGATTAGACTCTGGGAGCTCTCGGATGTCTGGGTCGTAATAAATGCTCCTAGGCAGCCTCAGTTCCGAGTCAACAGATACCCCAGCAGCATCCAACGCCTTTCCCCATGTTATATCGCAGTAGTCCCGGCTGACCGAGGCAAACTGCTCAGTAAGACCTTTTTTGGTCACCTCCACTCCCAGTTGGTAGGCTGCTTTCTTTTCGGCCTCGATCGCCTCCTTGGCTAGCTGAGCGTCCCTCTGAGCCTGCTTAGTAGCCTTCCTGGCCTTCTGAAGTTCGGCGTGAAGTTCCTTCACAAGAGCTTTCTTAGAGGCCAAGTTTTTCTGAGTACCATTTAGCAGCTTGCGTTGGGCTTCGGCCTGGCTCTCAGCATTTTTAAGACCAGCATTGAGGCTATCCCTTTCCTGGGTCACCCCTTTTAGCTAGTCGGAGATCTGAGAGACCTCTTCCTTTAAGCTGCCCAAAGCTTTTTCCGCCTCGGACCTAGAGTGGGCCTCCGCTTGGGCTTCAACGTAGGCTTTTCGGTTCCACTCATTGGCCACGAAGACTTGTTGGGTAATCTGAACAGTAAAGTAAAAGAGTTAGCATAAAATACAGAAAATTAATATGCCAACCGAAGAGCTGAAGAAGCACGCTTACCATGGCCAGGTCCCTCTTCAGGGATATGAAAAGTTCATACTGGCTGAAGCGCCTGTATGACTCCATGTCTCGGGGGAGGAGCAGTGGTTGCTCTAAGGCTTCAGTTATCAGCCCCGATCTTCCCTCATCGTAGTTTCTAACAGAGGTCTCCCAGGAAAAAGGAACGCCATCTAGTTCCAATCTGGGAGACCAGGTGCGTTGCCCTCAGCGCACGTCAGCCATAGGAGGCTCCTCCCTACTCTCCAAGGATGAGGCCCTCTTACTCCGGTGGTCCCTCACCACCTTTTGTTGTTTTGTGGTCTTAGGTGGTATCACCACCTCCCACTCCTCAGGCTCGAGAGGCCTCTTTTTCTTTAAGTCCGGTATTGGTTTTAAGGCCGGATCAGGAACCTGAGGTGGGGGTGGGGGTGGAGGTGGAGGTAAACTCACCATTGGTTGGGAAGTCCCCGTCCCTTTGGACTCAGCTTTCTTGCCCCTTGTCTTCAGCAGAAGTTTTAAGTCGGACATCTCTTCTTCTTCCGAAGAGTCCTCTAGGAGAGTGGTTACCAGAATTGGTTGGCAGACACTGGATTGTCTGTCGGCCTCCTCCTCGGAGTCTAAGGAGGGTATTACCTGCACTCCCTCTAAAGCTTCTCCTTCAAATCTGAACTTGTCTATCTATTCCTCTAGTGAAGAGGATGAGGAGCCGACCCTCTCTCCTACGACCACCGACTCGAAGGGGACTTGTTGAACTGGTCGGATTAACAATGGAACACCCTGTGGGTTGGGGTGTGGAACGGGCTCAAGATCGTATGGCGCTAAAAAGTGTCGCCGAGCGACGTCTATTCACCAAAGCCGGTGATCACCTTGTGTAATGGTGTTGCCGGCCGGCTGAATATCTGTTTTCTTGGGTGTATAGCCAAGTATAAGTGGGATGGACCGGAGCTGTCCGTCTTCACTCACAAATATCTCTGAGCGAAGTAGATAATTAAGGGCGGCGTTGTTGGTAAGACTGAGCCGAGGAGTAGTATGTGCTTTATCTATAAACAAAAAAAAAACAAACAAACAAACAAACCCGGTCAGAAGATTGAAATATGACGGCATAAAAAACAGGTTATGAAGAATGAAGATCCTAAGACTATTGTTAGAAATCCTAAGTCTAGGAAGTCACACCTGGCTCTCCTGGCTTGGTCAGACAGTGTATACCGTCATGCTATACGCCCGAGACGATTAAATAGTCGTCTTTCATCCCTTTATTTGATTTGGGAAGGCAGGAGAACAATCTAACGATGTCGGATCGGGATTTAAGGTAGTATCCCGCTCCTTTTTGGCTATGACACTCATACATATATACCAAGTCATGCCAGGTCAGCCATAATCCTAATTGTTGGTTCAAGGCATCGATAGCTCCCAGTATCCTAAAGGTGTTGGGCGCACACTGCTCAGGAAAGAGTCTATGGTTGCGAAGGTAGTTCAAGGTGATGGAACCCATTGGGAGGGTCATTCCCCCTTTGATGAAGGCTATCATTGGGATTACGACCTCTCCCTCTCTTCGGGCGGTTAGTATCCGCTCCAGAGGGCAATATCTCAGATTCACCCCCCGCAGTATGCCATAATTTTGCTTAAATTCCTCTATCAACGCCGGACTATCGACGAGATGTTGGAATTTACCCATTTTTAGAGAATGATTGAAGCAGTGGCCAAGAAATGGGTTTCGTAGGTAAAAAAATACTAGCCGAGAAGAAAATAAAGGACCAAAAGATGCCGAAACTTACACAGACGAGAGTGGAGAACAATCCCTGGACTCGAAATGGACTCTTGGTAGATCCTGGAAGGAAAGAAGACAAAAAATCGAAGAAGCTTGAAGGGTTTTGAATGAATGAGCTCGCTGGATATTCTGAGGATGCGTAAAGTAAAGAAAAATAACCTCCTCTGAGGGTTTATATACGGGGATAGGTGAAAGGGTGTAATTCATCCCGTCCAAATCCCGAAGAAGAACCCCCTGTCCGTTGGATCAACAACCCACCGTTGGATGCAAAAGACAAAATGCCGCCTGGAGTAATTAATACAACGCTTTGGGAATACGGAACTGACAGCGACAATAATGAAGCGCTTGTCTCTATGCTTGCACACGTGTAAACTGAGGTATTTATGAGTTCTCTCTTTTAAACTTTTTTATTTTTATTTCTTTTTCCTTACGTGGCAGGTCAAAATCTTATTCTTTCTCCTCGGATGCGAGGGAAAAATTAAAATTTTGAGGGGTTATCGTGGGGGGAAAAAGACCCAATCTAACATAGTGGGCCTAGAGTCCTATGTAAGGATTACTGTGCGTCCAAAGAGAAGGAGATGGTAAGGGCAAGACCCATCTAGAAGGAGGATCCCTGGACAGAAGGATGGTTGCCATCCGAAGAGGTCGCCTTCTGTTTGAAGAGATTATACTCCTCTGACGCAAATAGTATAGATCAATTGAGCGTATAAAAGGTCAAAATGATCTTCCGAGGACTCCTCCTGATCAAGATAAGTTCTGAGTATACTTGGAGACGATAAGGATGAAGAAATATCTAAAGAGAAAGCTGCTACCACCGCATTTAATATTCTGCAGCAACTTTTCTAGCCGCATTTATGTGGAGAAGAACCCTGAATAGTGTATCCTCATTTACCGCCACTCACACAGAGCTAAAGGAGATGCTTGATATGACATATACTCAAGTAGGCTCACGGATGAGGTACAAGTGGACGATGGAGATGAGGAGAAGGGAGGTTATATAAAGGAAAGAAGCTCCTGAGGAAAAAGGGAGAGAAAAAAGGAGAAGAAAACAAAAAAACTTTATTGTAACCCTAAGATCTGTATTCACCACATAATCAATAATATACCTCTTCGGACACCAATTCTTTACGTGTAAATTCATGTTGGTTTATGCTTGAGGGTTGTGATTAATTATTGTCGATTCCATAATCAACCTAGCTCTTTCACAAATTCTCTACAAATTCATTGTTTTGGGCTTGGGCCACAAATCCTAACCCTATAGTAATCAAATTATGAATCTTATCAACTTAGAAATTATAAGAAAAGTTAAAATATATAAACGTGTACTATACTACTATGTTTCTGGTTTTATAAAAAAATTATGATTTTTATCCACTTAGAAATTATAGGAGAAGAAAAATATATCTATTTTAAAAAAAAAAAAATCTACAAAATTTTTTCCAATTTGGTGAAGCCACTTGGCGCAATCATGACTTCTAAGCTCAACTTTTATTATATAATATACTAGTCGCTAACCACAGCCACAAACCAACGAAATTCCATGAACAATGGAAGCGGATAGAGAGAGAGAGAGCAATATATAGAAATTAGGGAGAGTCAAAAGCATGTTTTAATTACCTCAAAATAATTTTCCATCATAGAATACGATGGGTTGGATTAGGTGACGATGGAGAGGCAGAGAGAAATCGATGTAGTGACAGTGATCCATGGTGGCGGTGGCAACAGGAGGATCTGGCATATATTAGAAAACAGAGGTTGTGGGGTGCCGGCGTATATTAGAAAATAGAGAGGTCGTGGGGTTTACCACTTCGACTTTGACGTGAAGGCTGAAGGGGGAGTTGTATGTTTGTATTGGGGTTCTAAATTGATAAATTTTAATATAATAATAAAACATTAAAAAGAATTTAAAAAAAAGTGACGTGGAAAATTGTTGATATGATTGGAGTTGAGAATGGGTTTCATTGTTTCCAATTTTATGGTGAACTAGTGGCAGACTCACACGATGTGTGGGAATAAATAATTATTTTGTAACTGTATGTATAATTTGTTCTCTAAAATTTGTTCTCCCTAAAAATTACACAATTGCTATTCGGTCCAATTAGGTCAACTTTGGTCCCATTTGGTCTAATGAGGTCTACTCAGCCCACTTTGGTCCCATTCGGTCTAATTTGGTCCACTCAGTCATTTTCTATCCCCTTTGGTCCATTTTGGACAAATTGGGCCTTAAATTGATTTTACTTTTTCGTAAGCACCACTCATGCAATCAGAGGTCTCACCCATTGTATATTACTTTCATCTTTCTAATGAAATAAAATAAATAAATAACCTAAAAGTTCATTCAATTGTACATTTTTTACCTAATCTAATGTCATAGATTTAGATAAAAGAAATCATCAAATTGACACACGTTTTCACATTCATAGATATGAGGATACATAATATATTACAAAGAGAAATCTCTTTTGATTAGTTTCTATATGATATAAGAGAAAATAGACTCACATCCAACCATGACAGACTCTTCTTCTTCCTCTTCCATTGTTGAATCTTTCACCTCTTGACCCTTCCCAAGTCTTACTCCATCAAATCACCTTCAAATTACACTCACCAAAGATAACTCTCTCTTGGAAAACCACCATTTTACCTTACATCAAAGACAACAAAATTCTGCATCATATTGATGGCAGTACATCTCCTCCTCCCACACTAATTCCATCATCCTCCTCTACCTCTACCTTAGTTAGCAATCCTAAACATGATCAGTAGTTTGAAGCGCTTGGAGCGTCTTCTCAGTGACCCAAAGATGGAATGAGTGCGGCAACCATGATTGGCCTCACCTCTACCCATGACTAGCCTCACTTCCACCATGGTCAGCTCTACACATCGATTCTCAAGTTTGAACTTCCTGGGTTGTTTTTTTCGTTATTTTCCACCTCCACCGACTTTACCTCCATTGTCTCTACCTCCACCTTCAATAGCTCACTCATTGGCTTTACTTTTTTGCTACGTGGGGTTATTGATTTTATAGTTTTAGTGCTACGTGGGCTTATGGCTTACCAATCTCAATTTTAAGACTGGGTTTGTGGATTTTTGTTGGGTGGCTGGGACATGGTAGTGGCTGGGATTGTGGGTTGCGATGGGTGGTTGGCCGGCTATTTTTTCTTTTTTCCCTCTCCAGCATGTGGATTTGTGTGGTAGGTGGATTGGAGGTGGGTGGTTTTGTTCCGATTTGTGAGTGGTGTGGGGGGTCAGTGGAGTAGGGGTGGGTTGGGTTTTGCCAATTTGTTGGTGGTTGCTTGGGTTTGCTGGGATGTGAGATTTGGAGGCTCAAATTTCATTTTATTGGGTTTGAATTTAATTTTTTGGGTTTTAAATTTGCTGGGTTTGTGTTCTGGTTCAAATATATAATGTGTTCATGTTTAATTTATCAATTTTACTGTGTTCATGTTCTTGTTCAAATATATAATGTGTTCTTGTTTAAATTTGCTGGGTTTTAATGTGTTCTTGTTCAAATTTGTTGGGTTTGTGTTCTTGGCATGAATTCTAATTATGGGTTTCAGCTCTAAGGTTTTAATTTTCTAGGTTTTAAATTTTGTTTTCGTGTTTAATTTCTTGTTCATGTTTAATTTGATGTGGGTGTATAGTTTAATTTTGTGTTCTCAGATTTGGGTTTGTGTTCTTTGTTGTTCTTGTTCAAGACATACTTAGATCTCAATTCAAGTGATTTTTGGTTTTTAATTCTGTTTTTAATTTTAGTTATTAAATTCAATAACTTAATTATTTTTTTTAATTTAGATGCTTACATGGCATTTTTTTTATGCCAAATAACATTTTTTTATTATTATTTTAATGGCCATGTCAGCTTCCGTTTGCCACCTGTGCAATTTCTGTATCTGATGTAACAACAAGGATAAAAACGAGACACGTTTTCCAGGATAGGGACTAAAAGCGGTGAAAAAAAAAGTTAGGGACCAAAGTGGAAATCGCGTGAAAATGTATGGATGAAAATGGGTTTTACGCCTAAATTTTAATATAATAATAAAACTTTAAAAAGAATTAAAAAAAAAAAAAAAAGGTGACGTGGAAAATTGTGGTGCCAGCAGAGATTTCGGTTTTATATATATATGTATATATATATATATATAGAGAGAGAGATGATATGATATATATATGATTGGAGTTGAGAATGGGTTTCATTATTTCCAATTTTATGGTGAACTAGTGGCAGACTCACATGATGTGTGAGAATAAATAATTATTTTGTAATTGTATGTATAATTTTTTCTCTAAAATTTGTTGAAAATAATTTGTTCTCCCTAAAAATTAAACAATTGCTATTCGGTCCAATTAGGTTAACTTTGGTCCCATTTGGTCCAACGAGGTCTACTCAGTCTACTTTGGTCCCATTCGGTCTTATTTGGTCCACTCAGTCATTTTCTATCCCCTTTGGTACATTTTGGACAAATTGGGCCTTAAATTGATTTTACTTTCTCGTAAGCACCACTCATGCAATCAGAGGTCTCACCCATTGTATATTACTTTCATCTTTCTAATGAAATAAAATAAATAAATAACCTAAAAGTTCATTCAATTATACATTTTTTACCTAATCTAATGTCATAGATTTAGATAAAAGAAATCATCAAATTGACACACGTTTTCACATTCACAGATATGAGGATACATAATATATTACAAACAGAAATCTCTTTTGATTAGTTTCTATATGATATAAGAGAAAATAGACTCACATCCAACCATGACAAACTCTTCTTCTTCCTCTTCCATTGTTGAATCTTTTACCTCTTGACCCTTCCCAAGTCATACTCCATCAAATCACCTTCAAATTACACTCACCAAAGATAACTCTCTCTTGGAAAACCACCATTTTACCTTACATCAAAGGCAACAAAATTCGGCATCATATTGATGGCAGTACATCTCCTCCTCCCACACTAATTCCATCATCCTCCTCTACCTCTACCTTAGTTAGCAATCCTGGACATGATCAGTAGTTTGAACTTGATCGACTTCTATTGAGTGTTTTAATCTCAATCATTTCTGAACCTCTCTTATTCGATATTTTTGGATTAACTTCATCTTCTTTTTTGGGGTACCGTAGATAAGGAAAATCTTGATTTAACTTGGTCAAGCCTATATCCAGCTTCTCCAGATAACTGAGACGCAAGATTTCAACTGTCCACTTGTCCTGTTCCCCAAAATCAAACTCACTAAGTCCCCCTCCCCTTATATACAGCTTCTTTAAACTTTTCAGTTTAGTTGGTGTTAACCATTTTGGTTGAGCCCCTCGAGGAAAGCCTCTGAGATCTAGTTTCTGTAAACTTGGTGGAAATGAGAAGGATTGCATATCGATAACTTTATCACTTGATTCTGAAGAATGTAATGCCCATGTTATTGTTAGGCAGGGAAGAGAGGAAACTTTCTCCAGGCTGTCACGCTTATCACCTTGGATTTCAGCCTCACTTCCTATATAGATACTCAACCTTCTCAATCTCTGCAATTTGCCAAGATCACCAAGTCTGCAGGGAGTGGTTTTTGAACCTCCTACAAGAAATCCCTTCAACACTTGGAGAGAATTCAGGGTATCAAGCCCCTTTGGCTTTCTTTCTAGCAAGTAACACTCCGATACATCCAGATGCGTCAGCTTCCTCAATAATGAAAAATCATTGGGCAATGTCTCTAAATTGTGACATGCTTTAAGATCAAGAATTTCAAGGCTGGTGAGGTTTACAATGGAAGGAGGAAGTTCAGCTATTCTTGAAATCCCTCGGAGACTAAGATACTTCAAGTTTTTCTGAGCCCCCAAACCTTTCAGAAGTTCTTCATTTATCGCTTCAATGTGATTTAAAACGTTGTCCTGCCAACGCCCCAGCTGAAGAACCTCAATCATCTTCAACTTGGTAAGCCAATCTGGTTTGAAATGAAGATATTGCTCACTTAAATTGAATAATGTCCACAAGTTCTCTGGCATGGCAGGATACTGATCAGCTGAAGAATAGTTTTGAGTCATGGAAACTAAGCACGACCGCCGATGTTTAGGCACCTTGGTATTGGGGCTCTTGTTAATGAATTCAAAAAGTTCAACGTCCTTGGCCAACGATATCAACATACGGTGAATCCAAGGGTGCAGGTTACATTTATTCACAATTGGCCATGAATCATGACGGTCTACTACTGGTCTAATTAGGCCTTGATTTATGAGTTTCTCAAACACTTCTTCTCCAACCTCCTCAGCTGTCTTGTCCCCGATTCCATTGATGAAGCCCTCACCAATCCACCAGTAAATTAAAGGCCTCTTCTTTATAGAAGAATTCACCGGGAATATAGAGAGAGAGAGTAAGCAGAGCTTTATTTGGTGGTTCTCAACATTGTGGTAACTTGATTGAAGATTTCCCATGTTTATCGTCTTTGAAAAAATGTTCTCTTCCAAACCAAGTTGTTTCCACGCTTCTGACATTTTCTGGAACTCTGACAAAGCCACATCTTGTGTCCGTGGTGGCCGAGATGATGAACTGCTCTTCACTTTAGTGAACTGCACTGAAGTACCTCGCCTTCTTAATTGTTTGATATCGCCAAGAACAGAATTTATCTTTTTTTGTCTTTCATTGATGTCGCCTTGATTGTGAATAGCTAGTTCTTTTAAAGCAGTATTGATTTTATCAATTTCACCATTGAAATCGCTCTCCCACTTTGAGACACGACTGGATAGTGTATTGATTTTATCAAGCTCGTTTGCCATCTTCAATTCTTCATCTTTTTCTACTGCCTTACTGATGTGAGTCTTGGCCTCTTGTAGAATAACCCACCTCCTTAATCCTTTGATATTGCTAACAATGGAATGTATCTTACTGTCATTGACTATTTTGCCTTTATCATCAATGAGTTCTTTCAAAGCATTATTGATTTTATCACTATCTTGTACAAAATCATCCCACTTCTTAATTGTTTTCTCAAGGTCATTTGCAGTCGTCATCAATTCTTCACCTTTTCCTGCTGCCATTTTGATGCGAGTGATGGCCTCTCGTAGAATCACAGACAATGTAGGCATCTTGGCTTCAGTCAATTTTATCATGAGAAATTTACACGTCAACCTACGAAAATGTTCAGGAGCTGTTAAGAAAAGATTGAAGAAGGTATCTTATTTTGGAATTGGAGCATACCAAAATAAAATTTTCAAGAGGGAAAAGGGAACTCATACCAAAGTTGTTATTGTTGTTACGCTTATGCCTGTTCCAACTTCCAACACAAGGCATGTTACTTTACTTGTAGGGAGCAACCAAGGATAAAGGGTTGATTTTACTCTATGCTCATTCCCCTAGATACCTTAACCAAATATGAAACCAAACGCATCAAGGACTGTACCAAGGCCAAGCAGGCCCACCTGTGACCTTTGTTTTGAAAGGAATCTAGTATGGAGTACTTCTTAATTGACCTCCCTTAATTCATACTCATCCAATAGATGCCTTAACCAAAGAAAAGGAAAATGCAATGCATCAAATCGAGAAAAAAAGAGGACAGAAATTTGAGTTTCAAGCAGATTCCCTTCTGGAAAGTAACACTCATTATAAATCTAATGGTGCTAGGCTAACCATACATTAGTGTCATCAGTTTTTCAGGTTTTCTTCTAACTAGTTGCAACCCTAGTCACAACCCCACGCAATGTGTATGAATATATACAAATTTATAATTAAAATAATTTATAAAAAGCAACAATTGCATTTATTTATTTATTTATTTATTTATTTTTATCTTTTTATCTCTACAAATATATCATTCTATTGTTTTTAGCTTTTGTGATTGATTAATATTTTTTTGAGGTGATTCATATTTTTCCTATTTTTTGTTATAAGTGTTGTGGGGCCAGAAAATCGAGTAGCCAAGGCCCACTTCAATCCAAGTCCAAATGGCCCACGCCGAGGACGCACGATGGGTCCAAGGATGACCCTATCCTCGGTCGTCCGAGACCTCGGTACGGAAAAGGGCAAGCTCTGGGCGAACCGTCGCCTCAACATTGAATACGTTCACCTAACCCCTCTGGCCGTATTAATGGGGATGTAACCCCTTGCCAGGGCGACATCGATCAGGGTGAACCACTTGAGCACGGATATGACCTTTGATGGGATAGGCGGTCAGGAGGAAGGCCAATAGATGATCAACAAGAGGAAGAAGATGGGCATATATAAGAAATGTGAGCAAAATTTATGTGAGAAAAAGGGGAAAAAAGAAAGCCTCCTTGGCCATGGTCCGAGGAGGCTCCCCCAGTTGTAAATTGCTCTAAGTATTTTTCAGAGAAAGAAATGGGTACATGCTTCGTGAACGCCGGTTAGCGCCTAAACCTTTAATCCACTCTCTACAAATTCATTGTTCTGGGTTCGTTGGGCCTTTAACCCATATCCTTTGGGCTTGGGCAACAAAAACTGACCCTACAATTGGCGCCGTCTGTGGGAAGGATTAGTGCGCTGGCCGGCGCAACAGGCGATAGTTCTAAGTAGTCGTTCTATGAAAGATTGGTGGTGATGCAAAAAAAAAAAAAAAACTGCAGAAAGATAAAAGTTCGAGACAGAAGATTCAACAGCAAAGAAAGGGAGCTTGATATTATTTCGTAAAAAGAAAAGTACAGAATACAATCAGAGGCTCAGGCAGGCATGTTTTAAAACTATTCCTACAAGCTAGTCCTACAATCAGAGGCCCAGGCGGACCCGTCCTAAAACTAGCTAAAGGGAAGTGTCAACCCGTACCCTTATTGGCATCAAGAGAATGGGAGAACTTGACAGTAAGGGGGCGGAAAGGGGCTGAGGCTGGCTCGCTTCAAGGCCACCAACAACTCTTTTCTTGGGGCGGCGGAGCTTGAACAAAGCGAGGAGCAGATGCAGGGGCTCCGGGACGCCCTCCCCCGTGATGTTCCCTTGATTCTCTCCAATCCTCACGAGCGTTGGCCGTTGGAGACGGCAACACTCGAGCACCGCCCATGACATGAGTTCGCATGTCTCCTCCGTCGGGGGTGCGCTCCGAGGAGAGACATTAGGTACTTCAACGACATCCCTCCGGGCCACCGTGCATGGCGCCATCGGGGTTACGCCTAGACTCTGCCGCACCGGAAGCCCAATGGGGGCTGCGGCCACAACGGCCCTTGGCACGGATGTCCTCACACCCGCCCAAAGCCGCCCTATATCTACTAACTCCGGTCACAATTCCGGCGGGGTTATTAAAGGGGCTTAGGGAGCTGAAAGGGTGTGTTTTTTCTGTTTGTGTTGGGAGGTTCATGGAGTATGGAGAAACCATCCCCCCGGAAAGCCTTATATAGAGGATGAGGGTTGGTAAGAATTAATCCACGCAGAATTCGAAAAGAGAGTTACCAGCAGGGCTAATAATGAAGCTACCAAATTCCAAGTGGGTCGTAGACCGTTGGACTTGTGTTAATTCACGAGGACATTAATGAAGGCGCGTCTCGCGCACCGAAGCGTCAAGCGTGGAACACGAACGGTCAAGGGACGCTTCGTAAATAAAAAAGATGGGGGCTCGAGCTGGAGGTGAGATCAACGCCACGTGTAAGATCATAATCCGACCCAAGGAGGAATCGTCTCCAATAAAGAGGTCCGAGGACAAACCCCTCCTTACAGAGAAATGAAAGCGTTAGACAGAACCAAGGCACTGCATGGTCCTC